>NW_012098832.1:568416-586777 GCF_000951045.1 Mandrillus leucophaeus
GATATACATCTTTGGGAAGCCAGGATAAATGCAAATTTTCATCTGTTTTAATTAGCAAAGTTTTGAGTAAGTGTGGTTAAGTAAGAAAACATTTTCATGGTATGGCGGGGGAAGAAATGATTTGGTAAATATACATTGTGTTTAGTTTCTGCTTTCAATAAAGAAGTTTTACTATACCTTTCAAATTTAAAGCAACTTTTGCACTTCACCTTTACCATGCTGCAGACAGGAAGTCCTGTCTCAATAAAGAACATATTGTTTGGTTATAGCATGGCACATTGGCTCCTTGTGGTTTTTTATAACCCTTTAAAAATTTCACATTATAATGTATTTTATCACTTTCAGAGATCCAAATTTTGTATTTCTACCATTTGTTACATTTTACTAGTCGTATTACTAAAGTAAATATGCTTATTGATTTTGTTTAAAAAATAAGATGCTTTCTTTTGCGCCATTACTCCCTCAGTGTAAAATTCTTTTACTTTTAGCTATACTGACATTTCAGTAAACACAGAACACATGTACACAGGGCGTAACAAATTACATTTAAAAATATCAGTTTTGATATGTTCTATGTCCCGACTCCTTGAATTACATTGGCAAAGTGAATACTATAAATTTATCCATATTAAAAATACAGATCCAAGAGGTTTCTTTGCTTGTTCAGTCACCATCCTTAGTCACAACCAGAAACCCCAAACCCTCTTTCTCTTCGCCTTTTTAAATAGGCGCATGTTTCCAGCAATGAGAGTGAAGATCTCTGGATTAGATCCTCACCAGCAATATTACATTGCCATGGATATTGTACCAGTGGACAACAAAAGATACAGGTACAGTGATTAGATACTGAACGATTAAAAAAAAAAAAAAAAAAACCACTAGGATTTTGCAGGCTAGTGCCTGTTTGATCTGTGAGGACTGTGATCTTTGTTTCCAGAAGTCTGTAGAATTTCCAGATCCGTACTTTAACGCCCATGGGTGCCAGCGGCCCAGATGGTGCCTTTTCTTGCAGCAAATGTGGAAACTTAATTTTTGTTTTGTTTTTAGTAGACACAGAAATGTTTTCAAATATTGAGAACTTTTAAAAGGGGATAATTTGGTGTTGCTAAACTAAATGTGTCTTTTATATTGACTTACATTTCAATGCGAATTTTGAGAGGAAATGTTATGTAATGTTTACAGATATAAATTATATTAAATGGAAAGTCATAATTTCTTCGTGATCTTTTTGTCATGTAAATTTCCTTTATCTTGTTACATACAAAACCATCAATGTTTGTAGACTGTTTTTTAATTTCAGAAAATTATTTAAGGTTTTCTACAAGTAAGAAAAATAAAAATCATATAATTTATGTGATATTAGGACATCACTAAACTAGTAATAAATTTTTTCCTTTCTGTTGTTTTTTTGGTTTGTGTTATAGTAACTTTTAAAAACTTTTAATATTTGGATTTTGAAAGGGAACGTATTTATGTAAAGATCAAGTAAATTTTGAAAATATACATGTTCTTCAGTTTCAAACCAGTCTTTACTCTTTTTGTTTTTTTCTGCAAGAAAACAAATCAGCAATTTTCAGTGACAATGCTTTATATTTTTCTGAAGCGTTAAAAACATTAACATTTAAATAAGGACGTTTTGTGTGTTTGGAAGATTAGAAGATACTGTTTTAAATTTTGCTTGTCTTCATTTCTCACTTTTTGTTGTTGTTGTTGTATGGGACAGAGCTTTTAATACGTTTTTAAACAAAATCAGATTTGGTTTTTATCACTTCAGCAATTTAAGGAATTGCTTTTTCGAAATAGCCTACTAAAAGTACACAGATTTTAATTAGTCCGTGGACACATGGAATACTACAAAAAGGGGTAATAAAAAAGACAGTCTTATTATTTGTTTTGTGTATAAGTTATATTATTTTAATCAAATAAGTCATTAGGGAGTTTTGCTAAAATGTTCTACCACATGACAGAAGCTAGAAAACATTAAAGTTCATTATTTAAATATACTTGATTTAAAACCCATATTCTAAACTGGGGTTTTGTGCTGAGGAAGATAATATAATTCTTAATAAGCTTAATAATTATTCTTTCTCTTCTAAGTTTGTCTCTTATTTGTTTTCCCAATGTCTTCCCTACATTTCAGTTGGTTTATTTTACTTAATTGATTCAAATTTACTGTATAGAAATAAAGACATTTCAGAGATTAGTATTATGATGCCAGGTTTTAAAAGATCAAATTGTAAAACGTAATTTGTTTTCACTTATATTGCTTCCCAGGAAGAAATTTATTTGTACTAGTTGTGTTTAGAATGTTTTACAAAGAATGTGTAACTTGTAGCTTTTATTCTGTCAGTGGGTGTGGAGTTTTGACTATTCTAATTGCATACTTTTTCAAGGTTTTGTTAGAGCATATTACTCTATTTGTTTTGGCAGTAACTCAATTCATTTCCACAGTGTAATTTTTCTTGAATTTCTAAGATTTTCATTTCATTTATCAATGTTTTCAGCAACATTAGGAAAAAATTTGGCGCATTTTCTAATGTTAGAGTGGTATTTGGTCAAGTTAAAAATTATTGTCACTTGTTAGAATATAAAATTAATATTCACAAAAGCCCACAATTAGGAACTTATTGAAATTACATCATACCAATTAAAAGAAAAAGGTTTCTCTCTTTCTTTCTTTCTTTTCTTTTTTTTTTTTTTTTGATGGAGTCTTGCTCTGTTGCCCAGGCTGGAGTGCAATGGCGTGATCTCGGCTCACTGCAACCTCCGCTTCCCAGGTTCAAGCCATTCTCCTGCATCAGCCTCCCCAATAGCTGGGATCACAGGTGCCTGCTACCATGCCCGGCTAATATTTTGTATTTTTAGTAGAGACGGGGTCTCACTATGTTGACCAGGCTGGTCTTGAACTCCTGAACTCATGATCCGCCTACCTCAGCCTCCCAAAGTGCTGGATTACAGGCATAAGCCACAGTCCCTGGCCTAAAGGAAGATTTCTAAAAGAGTATCCCTAATTTTATGATTACATATTTTTTTCCCAAGAAAAGAAATGAAAGACTAGAAGGTGTATTGAGCCCAAAATGAACTATGTGAGGGATAATTGAAACAAAGGGCCTCATCAGAGATGTTCTGAAATATTTTATACTCTCATAAAAAGAAACGTGTATATAACACAGGTAGACTTTTCTGAGACTATTTGCAAATTACGACTTTAAATTGTATGCTAATCTTAACATAAATGGAAGGAAAATATCTAAGTATAGAATTTTATTTTATAATTTTTTTCTTCATTGTTATACTAGTTTCTAATTTTTTAATTAGCTTATTTTAAATTATTAAATGGTAATCTTAATATAGTTAAATATTAATATTTCTTGAGGCATTGTTATTTAAATGTATTATTCTTACTGAGTCAATATATTTGTCATATAAAGAAATAGAATAGGATGTTTTGTTTCCTAATTAGAAAAGTAATATTAATTAGATATACCATTATTTTCAAAGTTTGATTTATTTTTTGATTAGTAATATTTGAAAATGATTTGAAAGAATTTTTTTAAAAGGCTCAGGAAAGAAATATAGGAGATGAATAAGGGCCTACATTTTATGATAATACAGATAATACAGAATGTTCCAATTAAACCAAATACTTTGTCCTCAATATATACCTCAATATATAGTGTCATAGTATTGCAAAAAATACCAAATGATAACAGATAAAACATTTTTTCCTATTAAAATAAAAGTTTCTAGAATTTCTGACTATTTCCTCTTGCCTTTCTACTGTCTGTTCCATAAGCCTGAACATAGTCTAACATGGGAAGCAATCTTGAAGGAAGTGGGACACTTTGAAATGTAACTCTCAAGTATTTTTGAGATTTACTTAAAGGTGAGCTTGACAAGCTATTTGTTTTTTCATGTTGATGGAATATTCAGAAGAAAAATGGAAAATATCAGAGTTGGAATGTCACAGGTGAATAAGTGTCATTCATAAGAATGAAGATACTTGCATTTATGGTGGTGATAGTGTACATATTTTTCACGAAGCCCTTAACACGCCCCTTAGTCTGAATTGTCAGCAGGCCACTGCTGCCTTAGAAAGGTTTTGAAAAGCACTTGAAATCTCATTTTTAGTGTAAAGAGGAAATTGATTTATTTTAAACCTGAAACAAAAGAGGCACACATTTTGTCTGATTCTACTGAGTTGGACATTCCAAGGTACAAACAGTATACTGAACGCCTGGTCATTGCCTTCTAGGTATGTTTACCACAGCTCAAAGTGGATGGTGGCAGGTAATGCTGACTCCCCTGTGCCACCCCGAGTGTACATTCATCCAGACTCGCCTGCCTCGGGGGAGACTTGGATGAGACAAGTGATCAGCTTTGACAAGCTGAAGCTCACCAACAATGAACTGGATGACCAAGGCCATGTGAGTAGATGGCCTCTTTATTGCATCTATAGATGGCACAGCCACATCTACACTGTGCCTGACTGAAGGAAATGGATGGTTCTAAGATCATAATGTTCATTGCCTGATTGATTAGTATGTACATAATCTGTGCAAAATCAAGTTTATATTGGCATAGACTGTGCCTGTTGCCTGAGTTATCCTATGGGGCATTTAATAGGTTAAAACTAGGTACTGCATTTTTATTGGAAGGAAAGTACTGGAAGCAGAGATGTTCTTAGGCAAAATATTTGTGTGAAATCTCATGAGGTGTTAATTATTATACTGTGAATATGAACACTTTGGAGTTGGGTTAATAAGGATAATGATTTATTGTGTCCTGCCTGCATCCAGCTCTTTGTCAGCGGAGACTCATTGCTTCTCAGTAATTGCCTAAGCTTATGCTGTTTGTGTGTTCCATCTGCAAGTTTCCAGTTGTTTTGTAATGACATCTAATGTGTCAAAATGTTGCAACAGTCATTCCTTTTATTCTTAAAACTGCTGAAACATGATACATAAATCAAAGTTCAGTCATTCCAATAATGCAGTCATTTTTAACACCTTAGTAATTTTTATGCAGTATTCTTCCCAGGCAAGATTTCTACACTATTATGTTAATAAATACGTAACTGGATACTTGCTGATTTCTGTTCAAAGCCAGCATTTTTAAAATTAGGTTTATGTTATTTAAGAGAGTTTTGATTAAGGCAGGATTAAAATGCCTTTCGAAGAATATGTCATACATAAAAGAAATATCAACTTGTTTATTTCTTAAAGGAGTGATATAAAGATAGCATATTTATGAGAATATCTTTTAAAACAAAATGCACGTTGTCATAAACTAGTAATATAGTGATGACAGGATATGATTTGGAAGTTGCCAAACAGTATCTTAAGAAATTGACCTTAATGAAAACATTCCAGTATAAATTTCACTGTGATACAAATGCAGTAGGTGGAGTTTTAAGATGTAACTAGTAAGATCTCACACTGCCAGTGTTTTTATTTCTTGGTTGTTGCCTTTTATGACTTAAAGTAGAAATAAAAAAGTAACATAGTAGATTTCTTTTCTGCACCCAACTTCATGTCCTATATTTTAGTGCATTACTTCTTCACTCTCCTTATTTTTATTCCTTATTTTTACAGTTTAACACAGTTGTAACTATTTTTCACAGGAATTCAGTGAAATAACACTGGTTTCTTCTGTGTCACTGAGGCAGCTGACTGTGAAATATGCTCAGCACATTCACTGAAGGACATTTTTGGAATAGAACATTTTAGACTTAATGTCTTTAGCATTACTTGTTATCAAAACCTTAAGTACACTACCTTTTCTCGTGAGTTCTACAGTTTAAAAAACATATGCTCTAAAGAGATAAGTGGTGATAAAAACTATATGCCATCATGTATAAGGTATAAGCTTCTTAATAATTTAAATCAATATAGTCATTTTACAGTTCTAATTCTTTCAGTTCGAATTACTGGTTTTCTATTCAATATCTGATGTACCAAATATTAGATGTAGATCTAGTAATTTATCAACCTGTGTGATACTAACTTTATGATTTCAGTAGACTTTATTTAAAACAGCATTCTTCAGAAAATAGGATGTGTGTGTGTGTGTGGAGAGAGAGAGAGAAAAAAAAAAAAGAGAGAGAAACAGAGACAGAGAGAGCAATTTATTTTAAGGAACTTACCAGGAAAATTTGGGTCCTGACAAGTCCGAAATCTGCACAGCCAAATGGAGACCTAGGGAAGAAATGATGTTGCAGCTTGAGTGTGAAGGTAGTTTTGTAATAGAATTCCCCCTTCCTCTGGGATCTCAGTCTGTTTTCTCATACGGTCTTCAACTGGTTGAATGAAGCCTACCCACGTTATGGAGGGTAGTCCACTTTTCTCAAAAGTCTGCTGATTTAAATGTTGATCTCATCTAAAAAGTACCTTGGCAGCAACATCTAGACTGGTGTTTGACCAAATATCTGGGTACTGTGGCATAGCCAATTTGACACATAAGATTAACTGTCACACAGCATTTGTTTACAACACAAAATAATAGATTACAAATTGAAATTCAGTTACTTAAACCGAAATAATTATAATATTTTACTATTAGGGAAATAAACATAGCAGAAAATAGGTAAAACATAGAGATGTATATTGTCTAACTGCTGAAAATTTTCCTTTAAAGTTGTAGCAGAATGTACTAGTTGAATAAATAGAGGTACATTAACATGTGGGGAGCAGGGAGAGAGATGTATCTGTGCAATCTGGAAGCAAGTGAATTGCCTTTGGTAATGGTAAAAATGTACATACGTATTACTTGATACTAGAGGAGAAGTAGGAGGGAAAGTGCCCTTTTCCATTATTCATTTAGAAAACATACTTCTGAAGATGTTATCCAGTGTGGTAAAAGATACAAAGCTGGGCACGGTGGCTTGACCTGGGCATGGTGGCTCATGCCTGTAATCCCAGCACTTTGGGAGGCTGAGGCAGGCGGATCACCTGAGGTCAGGAGTTTGAGACCAGGCTGGCCAACATGATGAAACCCTGTCTCAACTAAAAATACAAAAATTAACCAGGCATGGTGGTGGTTGCCTGTAGTTCAGCTACTCGGGAGGCTGAGGCAGGAGAATCACTTGAACCCGGGAGGCAGAGGTTGTAGTGAGTTGAGATCATGCCACTACACTCCAACCCAGGTGACAGAGTAAGACTCTGCTTCAACAAATAAAAAATAAGATAAAAGCCATGATCTCTGCTTTCTGTGAGTTTCTAGCCTAGGTGGGGAGAGAAGAAGCCGTGCACACAGATTATCGTCCTGCCAGCTCAGAGAAGTACAGATGCCAGTGTCACCGTATTCCAGCCAGAAAAGATGAGAAAGGCTTTGTGAAGCAAGAATCTGTTTAATTACTCAGCTTGATGACCCTAAATGAGGCTAGATTAAATATTAGGAATTTGTTTCTAATTCTGTTGTTGATTGTGTTCAGGGTATAAGAAGACAGTAGTATTGTTATGGTAGGACTTTCTAATTCAAACGTCCCTTTGTTGATGCACTGATGTCTTGGGAACTTACCGCTCTACCCTTAAACGTAGTTGAGGTTCATCCCCTCTACCCCTGTCCACCCTCAGTCCTCAATTCCAAAAGAAGTAACGCTGATCTCTAATTAGTAAAGCTATAGACTCAAATCAGAGGTGATTTTCTAGCTTGCTTTCTAAATGGCTTTTTTTTTTTTCCTTCTCAGTTCCAGTTTTACTCTGCCAGATCTGTGCAAGTGTGCAGCATAGTGACTTGAGAACTCCTTGGAGACCTGGGACTTTATTAATTTAACACAAAATGATGGCAGGAATCAAATCTTTGCAGTGCTTTGACTGGACGTAGGAGCACATGAGACATGAGATGATGTGACATTGAGGTTTTCCCCAAAGTGACTTTTCAGTTGTTCAAATATCATGAATTATTTGGAGAGGAATAGTGGTGAAATTCCAGAGTGGAAATGTTCCACCACTCCACAGCTAATCTTTGAATGTTTTGAAGACCTTAATGTCTGCCTGATCCTTGGTGAATCCATAGCCAGCTTTATGCTGGCTTTTATACAAATCAAGACTGTTCCTTGAGCTACCCATGTGCAGAGGGGTTAGTATGCTTGAGTAGGGTAATTCCTTCCCATCATGTACATGTTTCCCAATTCCTCTGGAATTTTCCATCTGAAGGAAAACATTTAGATCAGCATTTTTATTAAAAATTAGAAGACATTTAACAGGTAGTGGTGTACCTTAAGCCTCATAAGGATTTGTACCCATGGTGCTGTGGTGCTTTGGAAGGAAGCTTGGCCAGACAGCCACAGTGGGGCCTGTGGGAGGACCTGTACTCCCAGCTGCTGAGGACTCAGTGATACTGATGCCTTCACTCTTTCTCGCTTCTCCTTGAGAATCAGGTGTGGAAGCAGCATGTTATAGGGGAGATTGCGGAGGTCTCCCTGGGGGAAGGACCTTGCAATGGCTTAGAGGTATGACCCATTTGTGTTTGTGGGCAAGTCACTTTCACTCTCTGAGGCTTGATTTTCTAATGGGTTATATATATTGGAATCAGAGAACTTAGGGTGAACCAAATGAACTGATGAACTCGAAAGTACTTATCTGTAAAGAGTCCACTATATACAGCATAATGCGTAAAACAAAAAGAAGCCTACCTTGCTACGGAGTTTGTGATCCATTGTTATAGCCTTGACTCCTACCATTTAAAGTGAATCAGTACGTGGTGTTACCAAAAAATGTAGGGAGCAACGTTTTTGTTATCTGTTTCTCATTGGTCCTTTGATTGACTTATTACATCATGTGAATTGAGGTCATCTGGAAAAATTCCAGTCAGTAGGGAGTGTTTTCTTATTGAGCTATCCTGTAAGACTAGACACAGTTGCCTGTCTGTGAGATCTCAGGCTCTTTCGACTCATCGGATGAGAAATATACAATATTATGCTTCTTTTTGACACAAATCTAGGTGTCCTTAGAGTAGAAAAATGTGTATTAGCCTGTACTGTGAATGCAGTTTGTATTTATGGACTTGTGTGACTGTAATACTAGCTAAACCCAAGAGAAAATAATCCTTCTGAACAGATCAGAGAGCATTGAACATTGCACATCACATAGAATTATTTCTGTTTTGGAGATGGGCATCATATCATTGTGGTCTTCTTGTTTATAAGACCAGTGGTTCTCCTAATTCTATTTGCTCTATTAAATAAGCAAAATTTTGTTGAGCATTCATGATTATAAGTTTGATAGTTAATCAAATAGTTCATCCCTGTGCCCCTGCCCACCCCAGAGCCCCCAATTCCAAAAGAAGTCAACACTGATCTCTAATTAGTAAAGCTGTAGACTCAAATGAGAGGTGATTTCCTAGCTTGCTTTCTAAATTGCTTTTATTTCTCTTCTCAATTCCTACTTTTACTCTGCCAAATCTGTGCAACTGTGCAGCATAGTGACTTGAGAACTCCATATAGACCTGGGACTTTTATTCATCTAGCACAAAATGATTGCAGGAATCAAATCCTTGCAGTGCTTTAACTGGACCTAGGACCACATGAGACATTAAAAAGCATCTAATGGTATCGTACAAAGAAGAACTGAGGCTTGTTTCTCCGTATCTAAAAAATTCCAGGGATACACAAAATTCTTGTAGATAATACTGAATGCATATTATTTTTCTTGAGCAATCTTCAGATTACTATTGATAGTTGCTCCTTAACATGCAAACAAGACATACATCAGCCATTTATGTATCCTACTCCAATATACCCCACTTGAAGTCTTTTTTGAAATATGGTAAGGATATTTTGAAAAGTAACTTTAAAATATTTATAACTATATGGAGAAATCTGCTAGAGAGAACAGTCCTCATAAAACAAGAACCTGCTTTTCATTGACTAGTAAAAAGAAACCCAAATGAATCTTTGTTTCTTTAATTACAACTCAGTCCAATCTTCTGAAATTGGCTATGCATTTATTTTTGTTTGTTTAATGTAAAGTAACTTTTCTCCAGTTTTTCTTCTGCTTAGAAATTTGTATCTAAAAGATATGCTAATTCTCCCTGGGAGTTTATAAATGTCACTGTTTTGTCCCTTGTTGTTTAGCTTACCAGTGGCATTTTGTTTCTTAGCTTGGAGAAGAGGAAGAGTTCTCCCTTAAACTCCACTGCTCCCCAAAATATCAAGTGAATATCACTTTCTAATGAGATAAATTAATTAAGAAATAAAGAGGGAGAGGGAAAGCAGAGTTAACATTAATGGTTGCTATGACATGATTGGTCATTTGCTGTTTTATATTTATATTAAAAGAGTATGTTAAAAGGTACGTTAACTGATGAGACACCAGATGGGGCTTAATTAACTGCTTCTATAGGCTGAGACCCTTTTTTGAGTTTCCTTTGCTGGGCCTGGCCCTGTGATTATGCCTGCCCACAAAATATGAATTCATAATGAATGCACATGAATGTGGTGGTGAGAGGACAAGCCATGGGCCAGGGGACCCAGCTTCCAGGTTCAGCCTTGAGGATTCAGAAGTCTCTTGCTTATGCAGACCTTAGTTTTCTATCTATAAATTGGAGTATTAATGTCAGTTTTTTCAGACTTAAATATATCTAAGGTAATGTCACATAGAACCCTGCATATCAAACAGGGAAGGGAGGCACCACTAATTAGAGGGCGGTAAACAGACCTCAGAATCCATCTTGCCTACTCCTTTTTCCTAATATAGTTATGAAAAATAATATCTACTGGGTCCACATGTCTGCAAGATACCTTTCAACCCTGCTGAGATATTATGCTTCCAAGAACATAAATTTAGATTTAGATTATACCTTTTTTTTTTTGAGATGGAATCTCGCTCTGTCGTCAGACTGGAGTGCAGTGGCGCTATCTCGGCTCACTGCAACCTCTGCCTCCCAGGTTCAAACAATTCTCCTGCCTCAGCTTCCCAAGTAGCTGGGACTACATGCACGTGCCACCACGCCCAGCTAATTTTTTGTGGTTTTAATAGAGACAGAGTTTCACCATGTTGGCCAGGATGGTCTCGATTTCTTGACCTCGTGATCCACCTACCTCAGCCTCCCAAAGTGCTGGGATTACAGGCATGAGCCACCATGCCTGGCCGATTATACCTTTTTAAATGAGGATTAGTGAACATATTACTCAGGTAATATACAAAAGAAATGAGAATAAAAATATTCTATATTCACTAAAAATCTGTTTAGAGTGGCTGATCACTAGAACCATTATAATTAAATGTTGCTTCTGTGTTTTTACACACATCAAGATATACATTTTATTTTCTACTTTATTTTGTACTTTTATTTATTAAAAAAATTTCTTGTTGCAACCCTTTATGTTGATTTCATAAGTCACTAATAGATCATTAAAATTCTTCCCTTTACATAGAGCAAAGAGAAATTTCCAGAATTTCTGGAATTCTAGAAAGAGAATTTTCCTGAGATTGCAGATTTGCATGTGTCTCCATTTTCCTGAGATTGCAGATTTGCATGCAGATTTGCATGGTGAGGGTTATTTTCCCTGTTGTCCTTTCCTCACACTCATGCTTCCTCCTTTAGTGTGTCTGGTCGGCATGATCATGTGCTATCTAGGCATTTCTTTCACGGACAGAAGGAAAACTGCAGGGTTAAAAAAAAAAAAATCTTGGCCACAGTGCTGGTTGCTGCCAGAAAGTAAAGAATCTTCTTGTGGCAGCAAACACACTTTCCAGATATAGGACAATCTGTGTTTGGGCTGACCAAATATTCTGAATGTGTCTTATTAAACTGCCCACATCCTAAACACAAGGCAGGCCAACCACTGCATTTCCCTAAGAGTTTTCTGTGAACCTTTGTTCTATAAATTCATAATGGCTCAGAAATTGAATTCAAATCTTATAGCTCAGGAAAGATACAGGTTTCTTAAGGAAACTCCTTAATGAATACCTGAATATGGAATCCCAGCAGCAAACAGAAAATCCCATTGGATGAAGCTGTTTCTTCACCCTACCCCATCAGCCTTGAAAGCATAGAATATATAAAGAAGAAAAAATTCACTCACAATTCCATCATCTAGAGCAATCACTGTTTATATCTTTCTATGGGTCATTTTTACTCTATTTTCATGTAGTTGTAACAAGCTTATAAATAATTTAGGTGATTTTTTAAATTTAAGATTTTAAAAGTATTATTTTATTACATGGTAAAACAAAATAATGCTGTATTTCATTGTGTGGATTTCATTCACCTAAGTAATTTACTCATGTTGGATATGTAAATGGCTTATAATTTTTCTACTGTTATAAATAATGTGATACCCATCTTTGTACATGAAAAGCTTTTCTGAATTTGTAATACTTCCTTAGGATAAATTCTCAGATGTGGAATCATTGGGTAGAAGGTAGTTAAACCCTATTATCAGATTTCCCCAGCAGCATCTGAGAGGGCCAGCTTTTCTGTTCTCTGCAGTCTGAGTAATGGAAGCCTCATTGTGATAGAGGCACAGACACTGGGTGCTCCCAGCAAACTAGAAACTTTGTGAGCCACACAAAAAACAGATGCTGGAGTGTCCTTAAAATTCCCTTTGCCCTTGAATAGACATATGTAGTCACGAATTGGGGAAACATTTCCTCTGAAAAAAAAAGCTTGTCTGGGAATACTTATCTTTTAGGGGATGGGTGTGGTACAATTTAAATGATGATTTCAGTCTCGTTTGTAGTTTTATTGGTTTGGACTCTGTGCTCCATTGGGCTCATTATAAATAAAATGCTTATTAATTTATTCCTGTGTTTTTAGCAACAGAAAATTTGATGTTAAGTTCACATGGTTGTACACAGGGTTTCACTAAAATAGTGCTTTTTATTTTGTATTTTTATGTACATTTTACAAATAACTTCTTAGCTTTCCTTCTCCAGTTCTGATATATCTTATTAAATTGACACCTCTGCATCCTTCCTTCTCCAGTTCTGATATATCTTATTAAATTGACACCTTTCCAATCAGAATTGATTATACACATTAAATATTTTGTCATGGTGTTGAGATTGGGCAGAGGCTCCTGATAAATTTGGCTTTTCCTTCTTTGATACAGATTATTCTTCATTCTATGCACAAATACCAACCACGAGTGCACGTCATCCGTAAAGACTGTGGAGACGATCTTTCTCCCATCAAGCCTGTTCCATCCGGGGAGGGAGTAAAGGCATTCTCCTTTCCAGAAACTGTCTTCACAACTGTCACTGCCTATCAGAATCAGCAGGTATTGTTCTCAGAATTGGTATCTTTGTGGACTTTTCATTTTGGGTGAAGAGAGGAAGTTAGGTATCCTTCTCACTCTAAATGTTATGAATTAGCATAAAGCATTTGCCATATATGACATTCAAAGTGTATGTATGTGAATAACAGTTCTTTATCCATGATTTTCCAAGTAAGGCTGCTCTAATGTTGACTTCTTTAGACAAACCATGTCTCATGACCGACAGTGTAGGTTTACTTTCCATTTTGAGCTATTGAATTATGATATCATAATTAAAATTAGAATGTATTTTTATTGCCTAAAAAATAGACATGTAAAATATTAAAAATGAATTGTATCATAGAGCACACGACTTGATAGCTCACTTTATTTTTAAACTATATTCTAAAAATATTTCAGAAACATCCTGTATAGTCATTTTGGTACATATCCAAAGGTCTCTTTCTTTCAAGATATGCTTTAATTGTGATAGAAGATGATAAACATGCTTATAGTCTGAGAGATCAGCAATGGTGGAATAATCATTTCATAAAGTTAGAAATAGTTTGAGAAGTGAAATATTTCCTTTCTATATGGGTAAACGTATATATTTCTCTAAGGCTATGTTTATATGGGTCAGTTAGGTGGAGAATTGAATCAGAGGCAATATGTAATCCATGCTGGAATTCCAGCTGGTTTTCATAAGAAATATCCATGTAATATAAGCCAATGTGGCCTGTGGTAGATTTTTTTTTTTTTCCTTTAATTTCAGTGGTCAGCAGAATTGTTTTAGGTCTCCATTTCTCTTTACATTTATATACATTTCAATTACAAATTTAAGGCTTTTAAATCTCTCTGTTGTGGTTTCTGTTGTTATAAAGCTTCTTAGAAGATTTAGATCCTATCCCATGTGTTCTTTGGGCTGAGAAGCTCAATGGCTCTTATCCGTATGGAGACATCAGTCTCACAACCGAAGCTGTCCTGTCCTCTCACACTCATGTTGCCACTCTTTTATAAGCTTTTAGGAAGGAACATGAAATGTTATTTTTTAAAGGTCCATAGATAATATATTTAATAATATATTAAAATATATGTAATGCATATTTATTAATACATTAATATATCTACTAGATTATCAGATATATTAGTATATTCAAAAATATGTAAAATATAGTTAATGTAATATATTTAATAATATGTTGAAATATATTCAATATTTTATATATATTTATAGAATGCTTCATGAATTTGTGTATCATCTTTGTACAGGGACCATGCTAATCTTCTCTGTTTGGTTTCAATTTTAGCATATGTGCTGCTGAAGCAAGCATAATAGATTTAATATAGCATATTTAATGTGTTATATGTAACATCTGTCTCTTATACACATCTAGATGTGTATAAGAGACAGCATATATATATATAATATAAAACACAACTCAACAACAATTATCTTGTGTGAAACAACTGAGATACAGAAAAATACTGCATCTTCTCCTAAGTGGAAGCTAAATAATATATATACATGGAGGTAGAGTGTGGAATGATAGACAATGGAGACTTGGAAAGGTGGAGAGGTGGGAGAGGTATGGAAGATGAAATTACTTCATAAGTACAATGTATGCTAGTCTGGTGATAGATACACTAAAAGCCTTGACTTCACCACTATGCAATATATCCATGTAACAAAATTACACTTATACTTCATAAATTTATATAGACAACAAAAAAATGTTTTATTTTTTAGAGACGGAGTCTCACTCTGTTGAGTGGTATGAACTTGGCTCACTGCAACCTCTGTCTCCCAGGTTCAAGCAATTCTCCTGCCTCAGCCTCCTGAGTAGCTGGGATTACAAGCGTGCATCACCACACCCAGTTAATTTTTGTATTTTTAGTAGAGACAGGGTTTCGCCATGTTGGTCAGGCTGGTCTTGAACTCCTAACCTCATGATTCGCCTGCTTTGGCCTCCCAAAGTGCTGGGATTACAGACGTGAGCCACCGCGCCCGGCAAAAGAATTTCTTTAATAAAGAAAACTTTAAGACAAATATTCCAATTATAAAATAAGCAAAGGATTTGAAAATACATTCATCCTCAGCTGGGTGTGGTGGCTCATGCCTGTCACCCTAGCACCCTGGGAGGCCAAGGTGTGTAGACTGTTTGGGCAACATGGCAAAACCTCATCTCTATATTAAAATTTATATATATTTTATATATTAAAATGTATGAGGGACACAAAATGATTTTTTGGGGGAAAAAGTAACACATGAGAAAATAGCAGAGGCGTTTAGTATTCTTTTAACAATCTCAATTCGTCGTCTCTTTTTCTGTCTCTCTTCCTCTTTTTTTGTCTCTCTCTCACACACAAATTAACTGTGCTCTTTCTATATTTTCTTCCACCCTCAGTGGTATAGTAAGTGCAGTTTTGGCACATGTTGTGACTAACACAAATTAATTAACATTGAGAAGTTGATTAAGATGATGGACAGATTAGAGGGGAAATTGATAATGATAACATGCAATCATATTTACTTTTTAGTTTCCTGGCTACTAAGAACTTTTAAGAACTTAACGGAACATTGTAAGCAGATTAGTGGTTAATAGCATGAGCTCTGCAGCCTGTGGTCCTGGCTTACTTAAGCTTCAGTTTAAAATAAAACACAAAACTGAGATGATAGCTATATATAAGTTGCTCTAGTAATTAAATGAGTAGTATGCATAAAGCTAAGCACAGTGTACATTTTATGCACTCAATACATATGTTAGTAATAAAAATGATGATAGCAGCAATTGTGTTATATCTCTGTTTTAACAGGGCACCATTATATAAATCTGTACTTTTTAAAAAACAATATTTTAAATGAACATTTACATTACTTAATGATTTTTAAACATTATTAAAATAAACAGAAAATTGAGCTATATTGATCTGTAAAGAAGAATTGTTTCAATGACAGAGTGGCAGACATGATGACTTAATTAGCAAACCTTTTCATTATATCATTTATAATGTAGTTTTATCCACATACTAATATAACATCATATGGAACACATATGTCTTAAGTGTTGCATGGCCAAATGGAGAGTATGCACAGGCAATGTAGGGGGACTGCAGATGACTTTTATCCAACAGTTTTTGTCCTTAGCCAAGATGGTGCAATTAGAAGTATGTTCATTAACTTTGTAGAATTCATTAAGCCCAGGAATTTAGAAGCCAAAACATGATGTGTCTCTTAGAAAATAGGCTGTTAATTCCTCTGGGCAAAGTAGAGATCTGGTAATACGCAGATGGGATGGTATTTATTAGTGTCAAGTTCAGGATGTCATAACTAAAAAAAAAACTATTAATGGAGATGATTAAACCATTTGTAAAAATTTTCCCCCTAAATCGTGGTGTCTTAGTGGGCAAAAAGCTGGTTATGAGTCAACAAATTAGAACTCTTGTTAAAACTAAAACGTCATATATAGGAACCATTTCACTACCTATGCATATCTCATAGTATGTTGTGTACCTCAGTATAACACAATACAATTTATTTTGAAAGAAAGTTAAAATGAAAGCATCATTTATTTTTACTCCATTCAGTATGAGATTTGATGTCATTAGAACCTTCAAGTAGTGGTTACCTCTGCTTAGACATTCACTGTAGTGCTCTGACCAGGTTAGGACTCCACAGATAAAATAATAAAACTTTCAGATAAGAGCCACAAAGAATATTAAACGAGAGACAAAGAAAAATACAGAGGCAGAAAATTAAAGGAGTGTGCATATTATTACCTAATTTTGAAGAAGAGAAAGCTGTGTAGAAGCTTAACAACATTTCAATGGCTGTTAAATAGAAGTTGGATACTAGTTATTCCTCATTACCTTTATTGAGAGAGAAACAGGATTAAACCACATCTCAGGGTTAAAGGGAAGAACTTCAATTGGGAGAGGGAATTGTCAGTTATAGGGCAAGTTACCAACAGATGATTCAGAATCTCCTTTTCCAGGAATATTAAAAAACAAAACTAACATATCTATTAATGCAGATTGAAAAGGAGTGAAGTATCTTTTTTAGAGCAGATCAATTTTTTAGATGATTTCTGAAATTTTCCTTAGCTTTACTGCTAGGATATTAAAATACTTGGGGAATAAAAGAGGGGTATACAATAGAGTCCTCTAACAGTTACTTTTTTAGTCATTGTAGTTTTGCAACCAAGTAAAAACCTTGCTTGACATTTATATAAGATTTGATATATATTTTTTCTACTCTGCAGATTACTCGCCTGAAGATAGATAGGAATCCATTTGCTAAAGGCTTCCGAGACTCTGGGCGCAACAGGTGGGTCTTAGTGAAGACCATTCTGGTTGTGATAAATATATTTGATATTTTATTATGAATTTTCTATTACAGAGTAAATGGCTAAATTTACTAATACGATATTGAAATCATTTCTGATGAGGACCATTGTGCCGCGGAGATGACTTATTTTTGTAGTGTAACGGTGTGACCTACCCTAAGGTGAATGTTCATGTGTGCTGCTGAGCTGAAAATGGAAGCTCTCAGGGTGTACAGTGTGTGCTGTTTCTGAAGGGGCCTTGAAGAAGCCTGCCCTTACAGGCACAGAAGCTTCAGTATCCCAATTAAATATCCTCTCTGCCTCTACTATTGGTTTAGAATTTCTTTGGTGTTGATGCAACTATCTGTTGATATTGTCTGTGGAGTATGATAGGGTCTTTCATTAAGTCATATTTCCAGCTGGAATATGAAACTACTCTCCATTGCCAAGAGAGCTGATGTTCTTTAGTTTCCAAAGTTGTCTTGGCTCTGCTGACAGCCACACACTTGTTTATTTTTTCTGTTTCACGTTTTGTGGTGTTTGTACTAAGTGGTAGAGCCACAATAATGAATTCCACTCTATTACTTTTATCAAAAAGCAGATCACCTGGTCTATGTGCCAAAGGGTTTTTGAATTAATTGATATGACTCTACTCCAATATAGTTCAGTACAACATTTTCTAAAGCAACTGTTAGTAAGTAGTAATAGAGAGTAATAAGAGACTACACTTCTACAAATGCCTTTTCAGCGTAAGGCTTCTGCTTAAATGTTTTTAAAAGCAACTTGTTTTTAAAAAGAAGTATTTGAACAATCTTTATGACTTTACTCTTGAAATTATTCT
>NW_012098832.1:587662-590678 GCF_000951045.1 Mandrillus leucophaeus
TGAATATAAATTACTAGGCCTAGTGTTTGATATGGTGAGTTCAAAATGCTAGCTTTGATATGGATTCTTCTATCCCTTTGGCTATTTCAGGAGTATGTAGGCATGACATCCATGGTACTTGTTACTATTTCTTCCCTGACTCTAAAACCTTAAAAATTTTGGAGGAACATACAGAAGACAGTGAATTATGTTTTAATGCTTTTAAAATTTTGTTAAAATTTAAAATTTTTATTTTGTTCCAAGCGTTTAAACAATATTATATTACATGAAAAGCACATTGAGCCTATATATGACTTTCTTGCTAGTGAAATAAAGTTTCAACTTTTTTCCTTGTTGAAACTCTCTTCCTTACTATAGACAAGCTATTTACTAATACTTCCCACTTTGGAATGCTAACTATCTATAAATCATTATTCCTCTATTTAAAAATCTGATTGTAACATTTCCCATTGACAAATGCAAAAGACACATTGGGAGAAGAGATAATTCAGTCACCTGAATTACATAAGCGAACATTTCTAACTTGTGTATTAGTTTCTTTTAAAAAAAGAGACCAAGTTATATGTAAGACTTGGTGGAGGGCACAGTTGTTTGGGGAGCATGGGCATGAAGGGGCATGATTTTTAAAATACAGTAGTAGAGAAGTAAGGCTATGAGAAAAAATTTAACATATTTCTTTATTACCCCTAGTTCTATTGTGCTGTTGTTAGTGTTTTTCTTAAAACAAATTCTATTTTTATTTTCCCCACCCTGTACATGAAATATGCAAATTGACCAGGACAAGAAATAAACATAGACTTGGGATTGTTTAAACTTTATAAAACAATTTGCCTAAATTAAAAATTATCCTTTTCTGGCTATTTATGACTCCTCAGCCTATTTTACAGGAATCAGTAGCTTCGGCCCTTAAAAGCTCTCCTGCAAGACATTTGCTATGTGAGAGAGAATTTATGTGCTGAGAATAGTTTCATTCTTCAGTTAGGCCTTAGGTTTGACCCTATAAAATTTTTTACTCAGGAAGGTACAAAAATTTCTTCTCTTTAAATACTTCAGGAAAAACATAACCATTTTACTAAATAAACTTGGCCATTTGATAGCAGAAATTAGGGTGGTGATAAAATGTGGAAATTGTTCAAAGGCATCTTGTATAAATTATCGCCTTGGCTGCACTCCTGCAGGAGGTGCCTTTTATCTTTTCTTTAACTAGCCAGGAAAGGTCTCCATTACTGGAGAAAATGAAGGCTTTTTAAAAAATGTCCAGATTCAGCTAATAAATATTTTATAACTGTTTCCTGCAAAATATCTACAATCCTTTCTGGAACTTGCAGTGTGAAACAGCAGCCTTAAGAAAATTATCGATTGCTCCAAATCAGATCACTTGTAGATACGTCACCTTCAGAGCATCTCTTTAAAGCTTAGGGTTATATATTTGTGATGATCAATAACTTCTCCCTAAGAATTTAGTTTATGGATTTGTATTTGAATCATAATAAAGTTTACACTGCTAAAGCAAATAATGCAGTAAGATACATCTCTGTAGTCAGTTTCTAAGTCCAGTGGTTGCTTGTTAATTATCTTAGCAAACTTCCCTCAAGACTGCTCTATAATCACTTTAGTATTTTTAATATTTAAAACTACAATTACTCAAACTCATCTATGTGATAATAATAAGTTGTTTTATATTAAGCTGTGTCTTAACATTCTTTTGCATTTAAAATAGTTGTATTTCTAGAAAGTCACAAAATTTAGTATTGGTATAAACTGAATAGAGGGTGATATTCTAAACAGGACCCAGAATTCATTAGTCCAGTATTAAACACACCCACAGGCAACATGGGGTTTGGAACTCACCACGTCTGCCAAACTGCCCAGAAATCAATACACTAGTATAGAAAATACTATCAAGTGGCATGAACTTGGATTTGGCTTGTAGTTTGGTCACAGATGTGATGAGTGGTTTGGAAAAAAAAATCACTTAGAATGAAACAGTGTTAGGATTAATAAGGGTTTCAGAGCTTTTGTAATCTCATCCTCTCTTTGTGAGAAACTTAAGTCCAGGGAGATTAGCAAATTTACTTAAGGTCAGACAATGAGTTTAAGTGAGTTGCAGTGCCAGCCCAGTCCCTGTGACCCCAGTCTAGCATCCTTACCACTAAATAATTCTGTCTCTGTGGCACATTGATTACATCAGAAGCCAGATTCTGTTCTCTCTCAGGGTAGGCCAGGTGGAGCAGGTGCAGGTCCCCTCTGTGCTCTGCTCTTTTCTTTGGCAATCCTGCACTATCCCCTCTGGGGCTGCAGACATCTCTTTGAAGTGCTCCCAGAGCTGCACCCCCAGAGCCTGTGACTTAAGAGATGAGTCAGGCTTATGTGCAGCCTCATGAGGTGTGTTCATGCATGCAAGTCTGTGCATGTATACACACCACCCCTCCACATATGCATAGCTACATCATTCTATCACTAAGATGGGGTAGGCATATTCCTCCAGAGTGAGTACAGAAATCAATTAACAGAGACTATACCCTGAACACTCTAAGGAAGCAAAGTCTGTGTGTGAAGCCTTGGAACAGATGGATAAGTAGTGTAAGATAATTTTAACAGCCCAAGTCACTTACCTTTGGTGTTTAGAGAGCTTTTGCCATATTGTGTATGTGGTATGACTCTCTGGGGTGGATTACTCTAGTCTTAGTTTGCAGGTTATGACTTGGGGTGCAGGGACTCCAGAGGTGGTAGCACCTTGAGTCAAACTATTAAAGATACCTGAAATCACAGGAGATGTCTATTATTGGACATCCCAGGAAGCAAGTATTTTCTACAGTAGAGCTACAGGTTTCATGAAAAGTATAATGTTATCTAGATTAACAAATTACTTAGGGCTGAGGTGGTTGAAGGACGAGCGATGAGGTCTCAGGTGTGGCTGTCTTGAGAATGATCTAGTTGAGTGAATGGCCTCGTTCCCAGAACCCAGAGGACTTAGTCACTTGATATACAGAAGGGAAGTCTCTGAATCATTCAT
>NW_012098832.1:594433-595761 GCF_000951045.1 Mandrillus leucophaeus
ATATGACTCTACTCCAATATAGTTCAGTACAACATTTTCTAAAGCAACTGTTAGTAAGTAGTAATAGAGAGTAATAAGAGACTACACTTCTACAAATGCCTTTTCAGCGTAAGGCTTCTGCTTAAATGTTTTTAAAAGCAACTTGTTTTTAAAAAGAAGTATTTGAACAATCTTTATGACTTTACTCTTGAAATTATTCTAATACTTCTTGAAAATCCCCAATTATTTTAGAGACAGTTTCTTCTGAAATTTTAGAGGGAAAACAAGCCATTCTTAGTTCTTTCAGTTGGTTAATTGGACAAGATGGGTGACAGAGACCTTTCCTCAGAATACACTCAAGTGCTTGCAGAGACGTGATGTCATTTTTATATGCAGTGGCATCATTGAAACACCATGCAACACAAGGACTGAAATGCAGCTAAAATGCACTGAGAGTAGAGTAGCTTTCAACTTAGTGCAGGCAGATCAGGAAGACTAATAGCAGGGCTTCCCTCTGAAATTTTTCACTCTGTAGGAAAGTTTGCAGATATTCCTAACACATGAAAGTTGTCTGCTGTATTGAAATTATTTTGTTTTTTGGATGTCTGTTTCAATGTAGAGAAAAAAATTGCTTGGCTTTTGTTTTATTACATTAGCTCCTGGTTAACCTTGTTTTTCAGAGGTGTTTCTGAAAATTAAATGTAAATTGAACCATCATTTAATAACTGGAAATGACCACTTAATGAGGTGACTGAAGAGAACCTTTGGGATGATTTCTGTTCTACCTTGGCAAATGCTTTGATGGAATTATTTTGTGATTTTTTGTTACAGCAGAATAGTATTTGTCCATTTAAGAGTCTTGTATTACTTATAGTTTTTTTCTTAGGCAGAAAAGGAATTTATTAAAACACTGAAATTCCAGGAGAGAAATATTCAGGCTTGAAGAATATACAACCAGCAACTATATCCAAGCTGTCAATTACTCTAGCAAAGACTTCACTACTACTGACTCAGGGGTCACATGCTTGTATATAGTCAGTTCATTTTTGAAGGAATACATTTAAAATATTTTTTTGAAGTATATTTTGAACAGATAATAATGAACGAACCTCTACAAGAAGGGAGATGATAGATGCATATGACAAGTTTTCAGGAAGAATTCTAGATATTCAGCATAATGAAAATAACATTGGGTTACTTAAATTTGGTCAGTGAAAAAGACAGTGGTGTTGCTGAATATAAATTACTAGGCCTAGTGTTTGATATGGTGAGTTCAAAATGCTAGCTTTGATATGGATTCTTCTATCCCTTTGGCTATTTCAGGAGTATGTAGGCATGACATCCATGGT
>NW_012098832.1:597116-607249 GCF_000951045.1 Mandrillus leucophaeus
AATCATAATAAAGTTTACACTGCTAAAGCAAATAATGCAGTAAGATACATCTCTGTAGTCAGTTTCTAAGTCCAGTGGTTGCTTGTTAATTATCTTAGCAAACTTCCCTCAAGACTGCTCTATAATCACTTTAGTATTTTTAATATTTAAAACTACAATTACTCAAACTCATCTATGTGATAATAATAAGCTGTTTTATATTAAGCTGTGTCTTAACATTCTTTTGCATTTAAAATAGTTGTATTTCTAGAAAGTCACAAAATTTAGTATTGGTATAAACTGAATAGAGGGTGATATTCTAAACAGGACCCAGAATTCATTAGTCCAGTATTAAACACACCCACAGGCAACATGGGGTTTGGAACTCACCACGTCTGCCAAACTGCCCAGAAATCAATACACTAGTATAGAAAATACTATCAAGTGGCATGAACTTGGATTTGGCTTGTAGTTTGGTCACAGATGTGATGAGTGGTTTGGAAAAAAAAATCACTTAGAATGAAACAGTGTTAGGATTAATAAGGGTTTCAGAGCTTTTGTAATCTCATCCTCTCTTTGTGAGAAACTTAAGTCCAGGGAGATTAGCAAATTTACTTAAGGTCAGACAATGAGTTTAAGTGAGTTGCAGTGCCAGCCCAGTCCCTGTGACCCCAGTCTAGCATCCTTACCACTAAATAATTCTGTCTCTGTGGCACATTGATTACATCAGAAGCCAGATTCTGTTCTCTCTCAGGGTAGGCCAGGTGGAGCAGGTGCAGGTCCCCTCTGTGCTCTGCTCTTTTCTTTGGCAATCCTGCACTATCCCCTCTGGGGCTGCAGACATCTCTTTGAAGTGCTCCCAGAGCTGCACCCCCAGAGCCTGTGACTTAAGAGATGAGTCAGGCTTATGTGCAGCCTCATGAGGTGTGTTCATGCATGCAAGTCTGTGCATGTATACACACCACCCCTCCACATATGCATAGCTACATCATTCTATCACTAAGATGGGGTAGGCATATTCCTCCAGAGTGAGTACAGAAATCAATTAACAGAGACTATACCCTGAACACTCTAAGGAAGCAAAGTCTGTGTGTGAAGCCTTGGAACAGATGGATAAGTAGTGTAAGATAATTTTAACAGCCCAAGTCACTTACCTTTGGTGTTTAGAGAGCTTTTGCCATATTGTGTATGTGGTATGACTCTCTGGGGTGGTCTTAGTTTGCAGGTTATGACTTGGGGTGCAGGGACTCCAGAGGTGGTAGCACCTTGAGTCAAACTATTAAAGATACCTGAAATCACAGGAGATGTCTATTATTGGACATCCCAGGAAGCAAGTATTTTCTACAGTAGAGCTACAGGTTTCATGAAAGTATAATGTTATCTAGATTAACAAATTACTTAGGGCTGAGGTGGTTGAAGGATGAGCGATGAGGTCTCAGGTGTGGCTGTCTTGAGAATGATCTAGTTGAGTGAATGGCCTCGTTCCCAGAACCCAGAGGACTTAGTCACTTGATATACAGAAGGGAAGTCTCTGAATCATTCATGGTAGGAGATGGTTGATATATGTATTTAGAGTAGTTGCCCTTTTAAAATATACATAAAATATACATATGTCATGTAAATAGCCTATATCAAACTTATCCTGTCTCTTTAAGTATCCATTCATTAAGTGTATTTCAGGGCTTTAAAATAATTTGTGATTTAATAGTAACTCCATATACCAGATAGCCCTGTGAGGTCACCTTCCTGCTCTCCTCCAACACTGCAGGGATAGGCCAGTGCCGTCTCTTCATGGCCCTCCTGTTGCTGGTGGGAGCCCAGCCTGGCTACACTGGGTTTGGTAGAGATTGTGCTCCTGAGAAAGAAGTCAATCAATCTTTTTTGGACAAGTGCTGCCCTGAACTGGCTGCCGAGGCACCAAATGATGGGCAGTAATGCCTCTTAGAAAAGAGCTGGTTTTCCAGGAATGTGCTTTCGTGGCAATGCCTTCCTCACTTAGAGGGAGAAGTAACAGGACAAGGAGAGAGGGTGTGTGCCAGATCACAGCAGAGCCTTGGACTCACAGCAGCCAGAATGGTCTCTCTTCACCTCAGCTTCTTAGCCCAAGGGAACAGCTTTTCACCCCTTAGGTCAGCTGAGTTTTCCAGAGAACATTAACAGGCAACTTAGGTGAGTGATTTCAGTTCTCTCCTGCTGCTGGTAACAGAAATGTTAGCCCATTGCTGAAGCATTTCTTCTTGCCAATGCAAGCTCCTAACCTGACAATGTGGGGGTACTGTCAATACCAGTGTTGTTTTGAGATGCTTGCTGCTGGTGAAAGCTCCAAATGCTCCTAACTAGACTTCTTTTGTCCACCCCTATCCTGACCCCTTCCATTTAGAATGGGTTTGGAAGCCTTGGTGGAATCATATGCATTCTGGAGACCATCACTACGGACTCTGACCTTTGAAGATATCCCTGGAATTCCCAAGCAAGGTAACTCACAAAGTCTCCTGGGTCATATATACAGCTCATTCCTGCCTAGAAACTCGGGCACTAAAAGTGTACAAGTCATTATTTATACTTACAATAATGACCTCATCACCAACATTGTCCTACAGATTCTGCATGGTATAGGGATGGATCAGGAAAAAATGGCTCTCTTGGTCACAGATTAAATCTTAGATGTCTTAGGCTGTTTATATATTTCATGACCTTTACCTCATCCTTAAATCTCATATTAAAATTAGAGGTGCTCTCATGCCAGGTGCTCTTCACAAGAAATTGTTGATGGTGCCCCCACTCCACCCTTTCTTCACATCTTGTTTGTTTTCTTTCTTCAGCAGAATTGCCTCTGGGCAGGGTTCTCCTGTTGGGTTAATGATGAGAAGGGCGGGCACATTCAGGCAGATTCTCCTGGGCTCATCTTTGAATATTTCTCAGCAGCCCAGGGCTGATTTCTCCTCAGAGGGAACTGCATGGAAAGCGATGTTGCTTCCTCTCTGGTCTGCTCCATAGGTAACACTCTCAGCTCACTCCTACATTTAGGCTTTTTACCACCATCCTGCCCAGCTTCCAGTGAGAATTTACTGTGCTGGGTTTCAGATAATCATTGATTGGACTGGGCTTTTGGATTATTTTGAGTCACTGTGCAAAACACCATCACCAGAGCAATGAAGGTTTTACAACCTGTCCAGCCCTTTGGAATTCTCCTCTCCCCTTAAGTTCTGTCAAGTTTGCAAACATCAGTCTGCCAGCAGATCCAGAGGGGGCACCATCGCTGCCATTGGTTGGACACAGGGTTAACTACCCTCTCTGAGTTTCACAGGACTGTTTATTTGTTGGACCTCTGCTCATGTATTAGCATGTGATTCAACAACTTGTTTTCTAATTGGAAATGAGATTTTTCAACCAGATAATTCCTTGAAAGCTGAGACCATCTCCTTTTCATCTCTGTAGCATTCCCCCAACCCTTGCCTTGTAACAAGCTGTGTCTAACTCATATTTACAAAATTGAAGGAAAGGATGACTGTGGAGTCATTCTTTACATTTCAACTTCTTTTGTAGGCAATGCAAGTTCCTCCACCTTGCTCCAAGGTACTGGGAATGGCGTTCCTGCCACTCACCCTCACCTTTTGTCTGGCTCCTCTTGCTCCTCTCCTGCCTTCCATCTGGGGCCCAACACCAGCCAGCTGTGTAGTCTGGCCCCTGCTGACTATTCTGCCTGTGCCCGCTCGGGCCTCACCCTCAACCGATACAGCACATCTTTGGCCGAGACCTACAACAGGCTCACCAATCAGGCTGGTGAGACCTTCGCCCCACCCAGGACTCCCTCCTATGTGGGCGTGAGCAGCAGCACCTCCGTGAACATGTCCATGGGTGGCACTGACGGGGACACCTTCAGCTGCCCACAGACCAGCTTATCCATGCAGATTTCAGGAATGTCCCCCCAGCTCCAGTATATCATGCCATCACCCTCCAGCAACGCCTTCGCCACTAACCAGACCCATCAGGGTTCCTATAATACTTTCAGATTACACAGCCCCTGTGCACTGTATGGATATAACTTCTCCACATCCCCCAAACTGGCTGCCAGTCCTGAGAAAATTGTTTCTTCCCAAGGAAGCTTCTTGGGGTCCTCACCGAGTGGGACCATGACAGATCGGCAGATGTTGCCCCCTGTGGAAGGAGTGCACCTGCTTAGCAGTGGGGGTCAGCAGAGTTTCTTTGACTCTAGGACCCTAGGAAGCTTAACTCTGTCATCATCTCAAGTATCTGCACATATGGTCTGATGAAGCCTTTAAGTTAAATGACATTTGAATCTGTCTAATGTATTTTCTTTTTCTTTTTTAAAAGCTATGTGGAAACTCTCTGTAGTTTATAAAATGTACATATAATAGAAAATGAAGGCTCACTGGGTTTTTTGACTTTATCATGGTGAGATTGTAATTATCTATGGTATATATGTATGCTGTATATACATAGCACATGGAGTATCACAGCCCCTATTGTTCCCCTGCTTCATCCAGTTGCACAGAGTATTGGCATGTGTGTAGTATATTTAAGCAAAGTTCTCAGACTCTTTTAAAAACAAGATGGTAAACTTAAAACTTGGCAATGATACTATCCAGATGAACACTTATAACTTAATTTATCAGAAAAATACTCTAAACGGTTTCATACTTGACATGTTGATAGCCAATAGTAACCAGCATGTAGAGTCTTGTGATTTCTGTTATTCTTGGACACAGTGTGAGAATCTAAAATACAAAAGCCAGTTGAAGTCTTAGTGTTAGTTCTGAGGTATTTGTAATCAACTTTTTCACTCCTGCTTATTCTTATTTACCACAGATACCATATGACCTTGGGTCTATAAAAAATCATAACCCATAATAATTGTTATTTTCTTAAGGAAGGTAAAGGAGAGGCTTATGTTTTTTTTTTGACTTTGCATTGGGCACATAAGAGGTTCTTATTCATCTGTAGAGAACAAATTTCCAGTATTTTTTATTTCTTGCTTATTTTAATTATCAAATAGACCGTTAAAGAATGTTCTATAAACATTTTTAAATTCCAATTTTCACCAGGAGAGGAATATGTGATATGAATGGAATGGCAAAAGGAAAATAAGTCCACCTCAAATTCATTGATTCCAATGAGAAATGTCTATCTTTTAAATCAAGAGTAATACTCTTGTTAACTATACCTTATGTTTTTGTATAGTTTGAGCTTCCTGACCCATAGTATATAAGTAAAAAATGCATTTATGCTACTTATTTATATCTTGTAATTCTACACATTCAATCCTTTCCCCCTCCTTAACCTTGTCCGTCTGCCTGCGTCTTTGCCAAAACAGATAGTTCCTAAGCCTGTATGGTGTTAAATAACGCGGTGAGGAATTTCAGTGGGTTATCTCCAGCAATCTGTCTTTTGGGAGCTATAGTGCAAAGGCCAAAGCCCATTACTATAAAGGCCCTCTTGGAGGACTAAGGAGGAAGATACTAATTATGATAAAGGAACTATAAAACTTTTAACCTCAACAGAATTTGTAACCTCAGAACTGGAGAAATTAAAATCAGTATTAAATGTTTTTAATTCCTAAAATAATATATGCATGGTTGAATAGTTAAAAACAAGTAACTTTGAGAGCACATTATGAGATAAATGAAAAAGGCTAAGAATACATGATGAGGCACATTCCCCTTCTGAGGAGAAAGTAAAATAACATGTCTGTGCATTGACCCATTCATTACATTTCATATATCTTAAACAAAAGAGCATGATTTCCTCTCATTGCTAAACAGAATTGCTTTAACTCATCCCTGGATTTGGTGGGGAAAGGGTACAACTCCTGATTTGCTGTTTCACTTTGAAACAATACAATTTGTTAGATATTTAGGGGGATATACTGTTGAAATTGCACAGGATGTGATTCTGTTTATACATACTAACAAATTTCCTTTTGGATTCCTTAGCAGTTCATCAAATTAGTATTGAATTTTTAAATTTAAAACTAGCTTGAAGGGACATGAAATATTTGCGGTAGGTAGATCTATGTAAGATGTTTGGGTATGGCATTAATAGCTTGACAAAGATTTGGGGAAAGGCGTTAAGAATGAGTCCATCTCAGCCGTAGTGCTTGGTGTATAATTCAAGAACAGAGAGTTTCCCATCTTGAAAAAACATGGAAAGTAATGCTCTATACCCATATGTATTAATAAGAACATTTTCCTTCTTGCTGTTGATAATTTCAGATGATACTACAATATGAGTATAATTTTTTATTAACCTTTTTTGTGGTAAAATTCTAGCAATCTTGTACAAATGCTGTTTGTTTTTTAGGTTTTACTGTAAATATTAATCACCATGTCACTTCAGAGACTAGCCTTTTATTGCTGAATTAAATGACATGCATACCTGGATAGTTATATATCTGTATTTTATTAAAAAGTACTTAAAATTATATTAAAGTGTGTTATTAAACCCTTTTATGATTTTCGAGGGTAATCATTTTAGTGTCTAAAAATATTGTTTCTAGAATAAGCACACACATGCATACCCCAAATGCAAATTCTGTACCTCTCAATCACATGGCAGAAAGAAATGGGCCTGCTGTTCATTCTTCATGTGTTAAATATAATTTCTTGGTGTGTTGACCATGTCATTGAAGGTGAAGGCCCTGACAAATGTTGAACACATGAAAATTTGAATGTGAGAGGAAAGGGATGGGGTGGTATGTTTTGTTTTGAGTCCAGGGGAGAAAAGCAAGGTTACAAGAATGAGTGGCTTGCACCACTGACTAGTGATGACAGATTACTTCTATGCCCCTTGACTAGTAAACATTCCAAGGGACATCGTGATGGGGTGAGGTTGCTGCTATCAAGACCGGTCACATTTTGAAAATTAACACTTGCTTCCTTACAAGCTGCCTTCCAGAGGTCAACAGCTTTTCACAAGTGAGGCACCCAGTTGCTGACCCTTGATTTCTGGAATGTAGGGGGTCAGGAATCCTTGGTGGCCCCCAGAGGAGGTTGGGGCACAGCGTAACCTATATAAGGAAGGATCATACTCACTCTTTACATCAATTAGCAAAATTCTGAGGAAAAGCAACCTCACTTTTAAAATGTAAATAGCTCTTCATCACCTCTCCAGACCTAATCCTACCAGTAACTCACACCTTAGTGTGAAATTAATAAACAGCAGCTTTGGAGATAGCTGGAGGTTTGACTTGGAGGAACAAAAAGAGTAATTTTTGCAGCAGGACAATTCTGGGAAGATTTGTATGGGAAGGAGAAGGTGCAAGAAGAGAGATCCCTAACTAAACTATGCAGTGTCCCATGAAGTCCTGGTGCAGAGCATTAAAAATAATCATTTCATAAACTTCTTTCAGGAGCCTTGGTAGAGCTGTTGGATGCTACCCTGATGCTGTCTCTAATTAGAGAGATTTGTAAAGAATGCTTTGTTGCAAAGTGTAACACAGTGTTATTTCCTCATGAGAAATTTATTGGCTCATCTAAATGAAGGTTTTTCTAAGCTTTCCCTTAAGAACTAATTGTGTTAAATTATTACCATGTTGTGTTTTAATCTCATTGTTCATCCTTTCTAAAAAGAAATGCTCAGATAAGTTGAGAGTAAGGTTAAATATGTGAGCAGTTAAGTACTCATACATGATTACAACATTCTAGGAGCTCAAACTTTAAAAATTATCAGTGCTAGAAATCGACAAATATATTCAAGTATACAAACATTCAACAGATATATAAACTTAGTATCCCTCTACATGCTGATAGATTTTCAAATAATGTGCTGTCTTTTCATTGAACTTTGGTATGATGAGAACAACATTGCCTTGGGAATTAGAGAACTTAGTTTCAAACTATGGGTTTCTCAATCATGATTTTGGGTAAAAAATTAGCTGCTTTATGTCTCAGTTTTGGTATGTGTGAAAGGAATGGCTGGGATGATAATTGTTACTATTCCTTTTAGTTTCTAATTCATATGGTCCTATTATATAAATATTTAGCTTGCTATTGGTAAACTAGTTTTATAAAACTATTGTATCTTTTGGAATATATTCTGTTTATTTTTGAATATATATACTGTATGGCTTTACAAAGAACATAACACTATCAGTATTATTTTTGATTTGTTGAATTTTGTGGAATTTATCCTTTAAATGGAACTGTGCTTTAGTTTTATAGGATAAATTTTAGTATTTTAATATTAGAAGAAAGCTATACTTAGTAACATATTTGCTACTTTATAGTGAATAGTAAAAGATATTAATAAAATTTCCTTTTCGTGATGCTCTTAATTACATGGCATTAAATTATTTTGTTTTGAAATAAGTATGGCAGTCTACTGTAATATATGGAGATCATTCCAAGTCCATTGAAAATACATTTAAATCTTCAAGAAAACACTTGAACTTGTCTTTTTGAATGATTTTATTCCTACTGAGACTCAGATACAATAATATGATGCAGTTTATTACTCTGCAATTCACTGAGTTTATACAAGGCTGAATCAACACACACATCCTATGTCCATATTTTAAAATCATATTAATTATGTCACTACAATTACTTAATGAAAAGACCAAGACATTTTTCTAAATAACACCTATATTGAGATACAATTCACATGCCATGTAATTCATCTATTTAAATTGAACAATTCAATGGTTTTAATATGTTCACAGAGTTGTGTAACTATCACCACAATCAATTTTAGAACATTTTTATCACTCTGCAAAAAAACTCCATGCCCATTATTAGTCACCTTCCTTTTCCCTCCACTCCTTCCTTATCACCAAGTCCTAGACAACCACTGACATGCTTTCTGACTTCATAGATTTGCCTGTTCTGGGCACCTATGTCAAAGGAATTATACAATACGTGGTCTTTGGCACTGACTTCTTTCACTTAGCATAATATTTTCAAGGTTCATTCATGTTGTGGCATGTATCAATATTTCATTTTTAATGCTGAATAATATTTTGTTGTATCAATATACCACAATTGTTTATCTCTTCGTTAGTTGATGGACATTTGGGTTGTTTCCACTTTTTAGCTGTTATGAATAATGCTGCTATAAAAATTTCTGTACAAGTTATTGTATAGACATACATACACTTTCATTTCTCTTGGCTATATATCTAGGAGTGGAATTGGAAGGTTCTGAGGTCACCTTTTGAGGAACCACCAGACTGTTTTCCAAAGCACTTGCACAATTTCCCATGCTTACCAGCGATGTGTGAGCGTTCCAGTTTCCCCACATCTGCACTGACAGTTGTTATTATCAACCTTTTTTATTACAGCCAGCCTAGTGGGTGTTATGTCTCATTGTTGTTTTTATTTGTATTTCCCTGATGACTCATGACATTGAACATATTTTTCTGTGCTTTATTGGCCATTTGTATATCTTCTTTGGAGAAATATCTATACAGATCCTTTGACCATTCTTTAATCAGGTTGTCTTTTTATTATTGAGGTGTAATAATTCTTTATATACTCTAGATATAAGCTTCTTATCAGATATATGATTTGTAAATATTTTCTCCCATTCTTTGGGCTGTCTTTTACTTGTATTGATGATGTCTTTTGCAGCACAGAAGCTTTTAATCTTGAAGAGATCCAATTTATCTACTTTTAAAAAAAATTTGTTGTTTATGTCTTTGGTGTGAGGACCAAAGCATTTTGATGAGCTCTTTCAATCAGCCTTTTGACATTCCTAGTGTAGTAGTAGCAGCAGCAGCAGTAGTAGTAGTAGTAGTAGTAGTAATATATTTCGAAGGTACTTTTCAGGTGTATACATTTAATAGTACTTGATAAATTACCCCTCTTCCCAACACACCTGAATATTCTTGGAGAAATAAATGATTCCTTCAGTATCTTAAAGAAAGACAGAAGGATCCCAAAGTATCACAAACATTTTATAACCATAAGAAATGGTTGGCAATTTCAGTATTTATTAAATTAATAAATATTAAGTATTGACTATTTCCTTGGCATCATTTTAGTCATTTGGGATACAACAGTGAAGAACACTGTTGGTATAACCGAACATCTTGTAAAAGCTGAAATGCTGGTTTGCTGGCTATATATATATATATATAAAAAATATATATTCATACTCCAATATACCACAGTTGGCAGGAAAAAAAATCATTGCCT
>NW_012098832.1:608299-610580 GCF_000951045.1 Mandrillus leucophaeus
TTTTCAAGCTTCCTTGTCTTTCTTCACATTTTTTTTTCTCAGTCCTAGATGTCCTTTCTCACCTACCTTCTCATTTTCAAGGACTTACTCAAGGTCTTTTGTCCTCAGTGAAGACTTTCCCAATTTCTATTTCTCTCATCTCCCTTTCCCTAGGAGAAATAAGCTCTCCATCTAAAATACTGTCACAGCACTCTGTGCCCTCTTGAAGAACATACCTCAACGTCCCCTTTTCATTTAGATCAACCAGCCCAGCTATAATGGGAGTCCTCTGGGGTAGGAACTGTATCTCATTTACGTGTTTGCCACAGGACCTAGCAAAGATAAAATGATTAATAAAAGAGGGAGTACATAAATAAATATGTGAATAAATGAATTTTAAGCAATGAATTTTGTAATCTTTGGAATAAAACCTCAAATTGGGAGGTCTGGAGGTTTTGCTTGGTCAGCTGCCCATTTGCCATATCAGAAGAGACAAAGAGGACTAGTTTCCTCACAGATGGGAAAGGAAACGCTTCTTTCTTTTTCTTTTCTTTACTTTTTTTTTTAATTTATTTTTTCCCCCTGCTTGAGCACAGTCTTATGAACAGAGGGTTGGGGCTGACATCTAAATAAGATACTCCTCCTAAAATTGTAGGTATTTTATCATCAATGTCTCCTAAAGCCATTAGGATGTTATATGAATCTAACAGAGAACTACTCTTACGGGAAGAACGTAGTTCTCTGTATACAACTTGGACATCATTCCATCTAGGGAGAACTTCAGCTATAGTTTCAGGAACTAACAGTTTCTGTTGCAGGTACCCCCTAGAGTCTAGTTTAGGAATAACATCAGGAAAGTGAGGCTTTTTATGTTCCAGGGCATCCAGCTTGCCACAGATGTGGTGTTGATAGCAGTGGGATAGTTAATGTGACAGACAAGCCCAAGCTTCACAAGAGATGGACATATTATATCCTGGTAGGTATGGGCCCAGGGTCTCTGAAGGGATTGATGTGTTAGGTTACTAATATGGTTACTTCTCGTTTATCTCTGTAAGTGTGTTGATATTGCAATAAACATTATTTTATCTAGAAAAAAGTGCTTGTTTTCTTATATAGAATAGTAAGAGTATCTAGAGCACTCTCTAATACCCCATAGATTACAGGTGCTCCGTCGGACAAAACATTTTTTTTTTTTCTCTCTAGGGAGGGATCCAAGACATTTTGGAGAAAAACTCTTTTCTGAGAAAAAAACCACATTGGTGGTTGTGGACCCAGAAACTGGTGCTGTGTGAGGATAGGTCCTTTAGATGAGTGGTGCACTCCATATTGGGGCACGCATGCTCATTCTTGCTGTCTGCCTCATTCCCTTTTCTCTGGAACGTATGGGACTACTTTGGCTTAGTATTTCCTCAGGTTCTTGTGGTAAGAGCACCTAAGAGATTGGGGATAAAATAGGCATAGGCTGAGAAGAGGAGGTATAGAGTAGTCAGAAGGCCTTCCAGAGTTCCCTATCCCAGCTTTTACTATAGCTCTGTTTTGTGGGTACCAGATACCTGCCCAGATTAATAAAATCTATTTTGTTTCTACATTTTTTCCCTATTCTTCATGTGTGTGATGCATCTGTCAGAATTTCAGGGGGAGGGATATGAATGACACCTTAAGTTCCTAACACGTGTTTAACTTGTTTGCTCGAAGTTCAATCATTCATTCATGCCTGCATTTAGCATTTGTTGAGCACCTGCCAAGTGCCATATTCTGTTGCTGGAGATGTGGTGATGAGGAAGGAAAGTTGTTCTTTTGGAAAATTTCAGACTCATCAGAAGGTCACATGTGCAAACACATAATCATAATACAATGTGGTAAATGTACAAAGAGAGGTGTATTAGTCCCTTTTCTGTTCCTTATACAGAATACTGAAACTGGGTAATTTATAAAGAAAATAAATTTATTTCTTACAGTTATGGAGGCTGAGAAGTTCAAGGTCAAGGGGCCACATTTAATAAGAGCCTCTTTGCTGGTGAGAGCTCTCTGAAGATTTCTGAGGCTTTGTAGGACATCATTTGGTGATGAGGTTGAGTGTGTTGACATGCTAGCCCAGGTATCTCTTCCTCTTCTTATAAAGCCACCCATTTCCTTCTCATGATAACCCATTAATCTATTAATCCATGCATGAGTTAATCCTTTCATGAGGGCTTTGCCCTCACTTCTTTTTTTTTTTTTTTTTTTTGAGATAATAACACATTTTTATTTTGTCATGAACTCAGCAGAAATTTTATATTCATAAATTTGACAGTCTTGGGTT
>NW_012098832.1:618525-620562 GCF_000951045.1 Mandrillus leucophaeus
TTTACTTTTTTGAGACAGGGTCTTGCTTTGTCACTGATGCTGGAGTATAGTGGTACAATCCTGGCTCACTGCAGCCTCCACTTTCTGGACTCAAGCAGTCCTCCTACCTTACCCTCCCAAATAGCTGGGAGTACCAGTGCAAGCCTCTATGCCTGACTAATTTTTGTAGTTTTGGTAGAGATGCCATTTAAACATATTTTAAAAATATGTTAAGATATTAAAGATAAAGATAGTAATAATATAAACTTATTTCTGAGAGGTAAATCTCATGATTGTTGACATTAACTGATATTCATATAACATGAATTGTGACCCCAAAGCTACTTAATATATTTTAGTCCCCAAAACCTAAATAAGGAAGATACTATTTAGTATGATTTTATAAATACGTGATTAAAACAAAAATAAGGGGCTGACCTACCAGGGCTACCCAACTGGAAAGGAGCAAAATCAGGATTTGAACTCAAGCCCATCTGATCCCAGACTTGTTTTCACTGTGTTGCAAAACATAATGCTAGATAACATAAGAAAAAAATAGATAAATTGGACTTCAAATTTAAAATCTTCAATGTACCAAATGACACTATTAACAAAGTGAAAAGGTAACCCACAGAATGGGAGAAAGTACTTGCAAATTATATATATGATATGAAATTAGTATCTAGAATATATAAAGAACTACAACTCAACAACATCAAAAAATGAACAACCCTATTAAAAAATAGGGAAAGGACTTATACAGACATTTCTCCAAAGAAGATATACAAATGGCTGGTAAGCACATAAAAAGATGCTCACCATCACTAATCATTGGGGAAATGCAGATCAAAATCACAATGAGATACCACTTTATATCCACTGGGATGATTAACATAAAAGCAAACAAAAAACCTAAAAAATAAGAACTTTTGGTGAGGATGTGGAGAAATTAGAACCATTGCTCATTGCTGTTGGGAATGTTAAATGATGCAGCCACTATGGAAAATGGTATGATGGTATTTTAAAAAATGGAAAATAAAATTGCCATATGATCCAGCAATTTTATTTCCAGGTATACACCCAAAAGCATTCAAAGCAGGGACTTGAATCAATGTTTATATATTCACATGTATAGTAACATTATTCTCAATAGCCAAAATTTGAAGAGACTGAAGTGTCCATCAATGCATGTGTGAGTAAACAAAATGCAGTATTCATATCTATGAATTCCTCATCCATGGATTCAACTAACAATGGGTCAAAAATATTTGAAAAAAAATGAATGCTTGCAACAATACTGAACATGTAGACCTTTTCCCTTATTATTCCCTAAACAATACAGTGTAACAATTATTTACATAGCATTTACATACATTGATTATTATATGTAAACTACAGATGATTTAAAGTATATGGAAGAATGTGTATAGGTTCTGTGCACATACCATGCCACTTTTTATAAGGGACTTGAGTACCTGTGGAGTTTGGTATTCAAGGAGGGTCCTGGAACCAATCTGCCAGGGATACCGAGTGATGGTTATACATCAACTTTAAAAGGAATGAAATTTTGACACATTACAACATAAATGAACTTTGAAAACATTATGCTGAATGAAATAAATCAGACACAAAATGACAAGTATTATATAATTCCACTTACAAATACATACAGTAGTCAAATTCACAGGGACACAAAGTAGAATGGTGGTTGCCAGGGGTTGCAAGGAGAGGGGAACTGGGAGTTAGTGTATAACGAGTACAGAGTTTGAGTTTGGGAAGATGAGAAAGTTCTGGAGATGGATGGTGGTGATAGCTGCACATTAATATGAAAGCACTTAATTCAATAGCACAGTACACTTAAAATGGTTAAAATGCTCATACAATCAAAGCACTGTGCTAATTTTAGTAAGAGTGATTTAAAATAATCCTCATGGCTTTCTGAAAGTAGATTGCACAATTATCTGTCTATTAATGTTTTCAATCTTTAACAAATATTTATTGAACATAAACTGTGAATCAGGTATCATTCTAGACATCACGAATATTGTAGTGAACAAG
>NW_012098832.1:622632-624197 GCF_000951045.1 Mandrillus leucophaeus
ATGGTACTGGTACCAAAATAGAGATATAGACCAATGGAACAGAACAGAGCCCTCTGAAATAATACCACACATCTACAGCCATCTGATCTTTGACAAACCTGACAAAAACAAGAAATAGGGAAAGGATTCCCTGTTTAATAAATGGTGCAGAAAACCGAACACCACATGTTCTCACTCATAGGTGGGAATTGAACAATGAGAACACTTGGACACAGGAATGGGAACATCACACACCAGGGCTTCTTTTGGGGTGGGGGGAGGGTGGAGGGATAGCATTAGGAGATATACCTAATGTAAATGACCAGTAAATGGGTGCAGCACACCAACATGGCACATATATACATATGTAACAAACCTGCATGTCGTGCACATGTACCCTAGAACATAAAGTACAATAAAAAAATAAAAATAAATAAATAAATAGAAACTCTGCAAAGCAGAAAGTAATATGCACCCTAAGAGAAATATGAACAATGACAATGGGGAACAGTTTCCTTAATGCACAGCTCACCCTCTGTGTGGATGATGCTTCTGGAGGGTTACTATGAGTAGTGATAACTCTGTGACTATTTGAAAACTGACCGATGGTGCTAGGTGACTCTGCCAGTCAACCGCTTCATGACAAATAAGTGTATTGAATGCCTAACCAGTTCTGTCCTCCATAGTTAGTCTTATCACACAATTGTCCAGAAATGACCCAGGACGCATGTCATTTCCTTTCTACAAGGTAATGGCTAAAAAGTTTATTTGGGGGAGTTATACATTGTAATCTCCTTTGACAAGGTTTGTTTTGGGAAGAGCAGCTATTAATTCTGAAGAGAGGAGACTGACCCAGAGCATGTACAGTGTCTGACTGACCTCCTAGACAATGAGATGTTGATGCTCTGCCTTTTTCTCCTGGCCCTATGCTCATTATCTCCATATAATGTCCACTGTTGAACCACTGGAGAAAAGCTTCTCTGCTGTTGCCTCGACCTCTTCCCTTCTCAAACCAGAACAAAACCCAGCGAATTATTTGCTGGTGAATGTGATTATTTCTCTGGCCTTACCCCTATTAAATTAAATGCATTAAGAAGACAATGCCTCCCAGGAAAAGATAGAAAAAAATTAATGCAGAATTTCCCTCATATGAGGTACAAAAAAAAAAACCCACTAGAGTTTACACAGCGTTTTATATTACACACCACAGATTCCCATCCATTATTTCATTTTGTCTTTCTAACAATCCTGTGAGATGTTTTCATCCTAACTTTGTATGTAAGAAAACTGAGACTCACAGAAGTTAAAGACTTACCCACAATCACTTGGCCATCAACGGAAAAGTTGGGACTCAGCATAAGTCTTCTGATGCCTAAATGGCATCTGTAAACATGGAAGGAAGGACATTAGGGCAATAACAATTATTAGGGAAATAATTCTTACTGAGAGAGAAGGGAGAAGAGAAGGGAAGGGAAGAGGAAAGAGAATGAAGGTTCTTTCTCCTTGCTAATTTTTTTTCTGTCTTGTTGGAGATCCAAGACACTTTGAGGAAACTCTGCTTTGCTCTGAAAAAAACCATGTGGATA
>NW_012098832.1:630167-634467 GCF_000951045.1 Mandrillus leucophaeus
CAGAAGCCTGATACACAAATGCAAGTAGTATGTATTTGATCCTCACCTAACTAGCATTTAATTCTCCTGGCAATCAAAACAGGCTATCAACATCCTTTAGTAAATCTCTATAATCATTTCTGTTAGATCATAAGTAAGTAAAAAGGGGTAATCATTTGATTTTATTTGTAGGTAACAAGACACAGGAAAATTCAATCATTTCTGTACTTAAATGTTGCTCACCTATGAGAGACCAAATGATTCATATATACATATATATTTTCATTTTCAGCTCTTATTTTAGATACAGGGGGTACATATCTTAAAACAATCATTTGAAAAAGTATATAAGGAGATATGTGAACTTTATCTAAACACTCCCTGTGTTAGAAAGGAGAGCAGGAGACAACTTACTATTTACCAAAAGAAAATTAAGTCCCTTATAAATGGATCACTGTAGCCCCCCAAAAAACTGAGGGCACAAGCTCTTTCAGAAGTCTCCATTTACCTGTTTACTTATATATTTAACTTTTTGAAATCTAAGATGTGTCATTAGTTATTGAACCAGGAAGAAAACATGATGCCAATTAAACTTGATATAATACCTTATTCATAGTCCTGTGCAACATGTAATCAGTCACATCAGTCCCTCATTACTTTGAAGTCTTCTGCTTTCCATTGCATTGTTTGGAATGGAACAGTCTATCGTTTTGCATATGTCTCAAGCAAACTCTAAGTTGATTTCTACTAGTTTGGTTCCATAAAGTGCTTTGTTGTTGCTGTAAGAAAATGTGGAATTGACACCATTCCTTCTGTGACCTTCATTAATGTCAAGTTTATGCCCCATCTTTTTCTTTCTAAGCCTTATGTGCACAGTAGTCTTTTGTTTCAATGCTGCTTCCTAATGTAACCTTGTTGAAGACATTTTATTTGGTAAACTCAATCCTTGTTGTACCAGCAGTGCAAATAACTCAATGAAAATGATTAAAATTGAACAACCATGCTGCCTGCCCTACAGTGATTGTAAGATGCCATCAACTCTGAAAAGCATTCCTATTTGGAAGATTTTTGAAATTATTTTAAAAATTACATAGCATGAGGCTGGGCGCGGTGGCTCATGCCTCTAATCCTAGCACTTTGGGAGGCCAAGGCAGGCAGATTGCCTGAGCTCAGGAGTTCGAGACCAGTCTGGGCAACATAGTGAAACCCTGTCTTTACCAAAATGCAAAAAATTATCTGGGCATGGCTGCATGTACCTGTAGTCCTAGCTACTTAGGAGGCTGAGGCAGGAGAACTGGTTGAATCTGTAAGGCAGAGGGTGCAGTGAGCCAAGATCGCAGTGACAGGACTAGTTGGATTTCCTAGGCCAACTAAGAATTCCTAAGCCTAGCTGGGGAAGGTGACCACACCCACCTTTAAATATGGGGCTTGTGACTCAGCTCACACCCAACCAATCAGGTAGTAAAGAGGGCTCACTAAAATACAAATTAGGCTAAAAGCAGGAGGTAAAGAAATAGTCAAATCATATATCGCCTGAGAGCACAGGAGGAGGGACAATGATCAGGACATAAACCCAGGCATTCGAGCAGGGAGCGGCAACCCCCTTTGGGTCCCCTCCCATTGTATGGGAGCTCTGTTTTCACTCTATTAAATCTTGCAACTGCAAACTCTTCTGGCCCATGTTTGTTCCGACTTGAGCTGAGCTTTCACTCACCGTACACCACTGCTGTTCGCTGCCATTGCAGACCTGCCCTTGACTTCCACCCCTCTGGATATGGCAGGGTGTCTGCAGCATTTCTGATCCAGTGAGGCACCCATTGCCACTCCCATTTAGGCTAGAGGCTCACCATTGTTCCTGCATGGCTAAGTGCCTGGGTTCATCCTAATCGAGCTGAACTCTAGTTGCTGGGTTCTGTGGTTCTCTTCCATGACCCATGGCTTCTAATAGAGCTGTAACGCTCACTGCATGGCTCAAGATTTCATTCCTTGGAATCTATGAGGCCAAGAACCCCAGGTCAGAGAACAAAAGGCTTGCCACCCCATCTTGGGAGCTCTAAGAACAAAGATCCACCCAGTAATATTTGGTGGCCTCGTATGGGGATTCTCCAAAGTGGTGAGTAATATCAGACCACTTTCACTTGCTATTCTGTCCTATCCTTCCTTAGAACTGGAGGAAATACCAGGCCCCTGTTGGTCAGTTAAAAATGATTGGTGTGGCTGCTGGACTTAAGACTCAGGTGTGAGGCTTCCTGGGAAAAGGCTTTCTAACAACTCCCAACCCTTCTGGGTTGGGAGCATTGATCTGCCTGGAACCAGCTTCCACTTTCACAATTTTCCTGGGGAAGCTGAGGGCTGACCAGAGGCAGAAAACTGTCGTCCTGAACTCCCGGCACTGGCAAAGATCATGGTGCAGCCAGAAGTCTCTACCCAACAGTTGCCCATGAGTGCACCCCTGCCTCTCCTTCTGACCCATAACTCCTGGGTCCCGACCACAACTTTCTTGAAAGTGTAGCCCCAAAAGTCTTCTCACCTCTGATTCTACTTCCTCCAATCCCTGCCTCCTAGGTACTAATGCTTCAAACTTTTACTTCCTCTCCCAAGTATTAGAGCAAGTTGTATCTCCAAAGGGATATAAGGAAGCTCTACACTATGTCCTTGGGCGTTTAGGCTATCAACCCAGGGAGTCTTGCACCTGGTGTCCCTCCCAATTTAGGTATACAGCTCTTGACATGGGCAGTTTTGTGGGACTCATTCCCCACCACCCTTGTCAGGGCCCCAAGTTTGTAAATGGCTATGAGGATTGCTCTCCCATTGTGTAAGATGCTCTCCTCCCCCATTTCTACCCAGCTTAACAACCCCTCCCCAACCCTGGCAATACAATCTCCAAACCTTGGCTCCTTGGCCAGGGCCTTAGAACTGATGACCCAGTATTTTAACAACTGGAACTGGATCTACAACAACATAAGAGATCGGGATGAAAACGAATTGAGTAAATTAAAGGGAGGCGCATATTACTGTAGTGGCAAATGGGGGCAGTGAGCAAATGTCCTTCCACTGTGTTCCCAAAATCCATCTACAGAAAGAGAGAAAGAGAGAGAGAGGAAAGAGAGGGAGGGGGGAAAGAGAGAGAGAGAGAGAGGAACAAGAGAGAAAGGAAAGAGAGAGGGAGGGGAAAGAGAAAGGCAGAGAGAGAGAGAGAGAGAGAAGTAGTAAAGAAAAGAACAGTGTGCCCTATTCCTTTAAAAGCCAGGGTAAATTTAAAACCTATTATTGGTAATTGAAGGTCTTCTCTGGGACCCTATAACATTCCAATACCAAAAAAGGGCATAGCCTGAAAGCACTGAGACCACTGACAACCAATAGTATTCCTATAAAAAATCCTAAACCCAGTAAACCACGGATGGTCCAAGTGCATTCAATCTGTAGCAGCAACTGCTTTGCTACCAGAAGAAAGTAGAAAAATAACTTTTAGAGGAAACCTCATTGTGAGCACACCTCACCAGTTCAGGCTATCCTAAGTCAAAAAAAAAGCAAAAATGTAGTTTACTAACTCAAAAATCTTAAAGTATGGGGCTATTCTGTTAGAAAAAGGTGATTTAACACTAACCACCGATAATTCCCTTAACCCAGCAGATTTCCTAACAGGGGATTTTAATCTTAAGTACCATACAAAGGTTCGACCAGACCTAGGAGAAACCCCCTTCAGGACAGGATGATACATGCTTCCTCCCAGACGACTAAGGGAAAAACCACAATGGGTGTTCAGTAATTGATAGGGAAATCCTTGTAGAAGCAGAGTTGGGAAAATTGCTTAATAATTGGTCTGCTCAATGTGCGAGCTGTTTGCACTCAGTCAAGCCTTAAAGCACAGAACCAGAAAGGAACCATCTATACCAATTCTAAGTTAATTTAGACTAGACAAGGTCTTATTAATAGCAAAGGAAAATTGGAATTCCAGACTTACAAGGATTTCAATAAAAATAAATTTCGCTAAAAGTTAACAGTGTAACCTGTATTATCCTAACTTCTAATCTTGTGGCCTTAGACAGTTTAGTCCACAGACATAAAGGAAGTTCACTTTGGAAAAAATGGTTATCATCTTCAAAAAATACTCTATCTCAATCCTGACTCGAAAGGTTACCTACACCCTCTCTGAAACGAAGTTGCATAAGAACTGGTGTTTATGGGAATGCATCTTCGTGGGGCAACTGGGTTGTTATGAAATACTCAGGAACCCAGCCCAGATCTAGAACTCACCCCTGAGCACAAAGGCAATATTGGGCATGCTGGTAAAGGACCACTAGAATCCAGCAGCCTGGAC
>NW_012098832.1:634517-637471 GCF_000951045.1 Mandrillus leucophaeus
TTGGCTCCTTGGCCAGGGCCTTAGAACTGATGACCCAGTATTTTAACAACTGGAACTGGATCTACAACAACATAAGAGATCGGGATGAAAACGAATTGAGTAAATTAAAGGGAGACGCATATTACTGTAGTGGCAAATGGGGGCAGTGAGCAAATGTCCTTCCACTGTGTTCCCAAAATCCATCTACAGAAAGAGAGAAAGAGAGAGAGAGGAAAGAGAGGGAGGGGGGAAAGAGAGAGAGAGAGAGAGGAACAAGAGAGAAAGGAAAGAGAGAGGGAGGGGAAAGAGAAAGGCAGAGAGAGAGAGAGAGAGAGAAGTAGTAAAGAAAAGAACAGTGTGCCCTATTCCTTTAAAAGCCAGGGTAAATTTAAAACCTATTATTGGTAATTGAAGGTCTTCTCTGGGACCCTATAACATTCCAATACCAAAAAAGGGCATAGCCTGAAAGCACTGAGACCACTGACAACCAATAGTATTCCTATAAAAAATCCTAAACCCAGTAAACCACGGATGGTCCAAGTGCATTCAATCTGTAGCAGCAACTGCTTTGCTACCAGAAGAAAGTAGAAAAATAACTTTTAGAGGAAACCTCATTGTGAGCACACCTCACCAGTTCAGGCTATCCTAAGTCAAAAAAAAAGCAAAAATGTAGTTTACTAACTCAAAAATCTTAAAGTATGGGGCTATTCTGTTAGAAAAAGGTGATTTAACACTAACCACCGATAATTCCCTTAACCCAGCAGATTTCCTAACAGGGGATTTTAATCTTAAGTACCATACAAAGGTTCGACCAGACCTAGGAGAAACCCCCTTCAGGACAGGATGATACATGCTTCCTCCCAGACGACTAAGGGAAAAACCACAATGGGTGTTCAGTAATTGATAGGGAAATCCTTGTAGAAGCAGAGTTGGGAAAATTGCTTAATAATTGGTCTGCTCAATGTGCGAGCTGTTTGCACTCAGTCAAGCCTTAAAGCACAGAACCAGAAAGGAACCATCTATACCAATTCTAAGTTAATTTAGACTAGACAAGGTCTTATTAATAGCAAAGGAAAATTGGAATTCCAGACTTACAAGGATTTCAATAAAAATAAATTTCGCTAAAAGTTAACGGTGTAACCTGTATTATCCTAACTTCTAATCTTGTGGCCTTAGACAGTTTAGTCCACAGACATAAAGGAAGTTCACTTTGGAAAAAATGGTTATCATCTTCAAAAAATACTCTATCTCAATCCTGACTCGAAAGGTTACCTACACCCTCTCTGAAACGAAGTTGCATAAGAACTGGTGTTTATGGGAATGCATCTTCGTGGGGCAACTGGGTTGTTATGAAATACTCAGGAACCCAGCCCAGATCTAGAACTCACCCCTGAGCACAAAGGCAATATTGGGCATGCTGGTAAAGGACCACTAGAATCCAGCAGCCTGGACCTCTTTCTTTGTGGTCAAGAGAGGCGGGAAAACGGGTGCAGGACTGCTACATCATCGGTAAGCGTAACTAATCTGATAAGCAGAGGTCCATGGGGTGGTTACACACCCTGGAAAAGTATAAGCATTAGGACCATAGAAGACGCTCTAGGACTAATGCTCATCGGAAAATGACTAGGGGTGCTGGCATCCCTATGTTCTTTTTTCAGATGGGAAATGTTTCCCCCAAGGCAAAAATGCCCCTAAGATGTATTCTGGAGGATCGGGAACAATTTGACCCTCAGACGCTAAGAAAGAAATGACTTACATTCTTCTGCAGTGCTGCCTGGCGACAATATCCTCTTCAAGGGGGAGAAACCTGGCCCCCTGAGGAAAGTATAAATTATAACACCATCTTACCAGCTAGACCTCTTTTGTGGAAATGAGGGCAAATGAAGTGAAGTGCCATATGTGCGAATTTTTTTTTTCATTAAGAGACAATTCGCAATTATGTAAAAAGTGTAATTTATGCCCTACAGGAAGCCCTCAGAGTCTACCCCCCCCAGCCCCAGTGTTCCCCCGGCTCCTTCTCCAACTAATAAGGACCCCCTTCAACCCAAACAGTCCAAAAAGAGATAGACAAAGGGGTAAACAATGGACCCAAGAGTGCCAATATTCCCCGATTATGCTCCCTCCAGGTGGTGGGAGGTGAATTCGGCCCAGTCAGAGTGCATGTACATTTTTCCCTCTCAGACTTGAAGCAAATTAAAATAGACCTAGGTAAATTCTCAGATAACCCTGATGGCTATGTTGATGTTTTACAAGGGTTAGGACAATCCTTTGATCTGACATGGACAGATATGTTACTGCTAGATCAGACACTAACTCCAAATGAGAGAAGTGCTGCCATAGCTGCAGCTCGAGGGTTTGGCGATCTCTGGTATCTCAGTCAGGTCAATGATAGGATGACAACAGAGGAAAGAGAACAATTACCCACAGGCCAGCAGGCAGTTCCCAGTGTAGACCCTCACTGGAACGCAGAATCAGAACACGGAGATTGGTGCCGCAGACATTTGCTAACTTGCATGCTAGAAGGACTAAGGAAAACTAGGAAGAAGCCTATAAATTATTCAGTGATGTCCACTATAACACAGGGAAAATAAGAAAATCCTACTGCCTTTCTGGAGAGACTAAAGGAGGCATTGAGGAAGCATATCTCTGTCACCTGACTCTGTGGAAGGCCAACTAATCTTAAACGATAAGTTTATCATTCAGTCAGTTGCAGACATTAGAAAAAACTTCAAAAGTCCACCTTAGGCCTGGAGCAAAACTTAGAAACCCCATTGAACTTGGGAACCTTGGTTTTTTATAATAGAGATCAGGAGGAGCAGACAGAATGGGACAAACGGGATAAGAAAAAGACCACCGCTTTAGTCATGGCCCTCAGGCAAGCGGAATTTGGAGCCTCTGGAACAGGGAAAGGCTGGGCAAATCGAATATCTAATAGGGCTTGCTTCCAGTGTGGTCTACAAGGACACTTTAAAAAA
>NW_012098832.1:640461-643886 GCF_000951045.1 Mandrillus leucophaeus
AAATAGACCTAGGTAAATTCTCAGATAACCCTGATGGCTATGTTGATGTTTTACAAGGGTTAGGACAATCCTTTGATCTGACATGGACAGATATGTTACTGCTAGATCAGACACTAACTCCAAATGAGAGAAGTGCTGCCATAGCTGCAGCTCGAGGGTTTGGCGATCTCTGGTATCTCAGTCAGGTCAATGATAGGATGACAACAGAGGAAAGAGAACAATTACCCACAGGCCAGCAGGCAGTTCCCAGTGTAGACCCTCACTGGAACGCAGAATCAGAACACGGAGATTGGTGCCGCAGACATTTGCTAACTTGCATGCTAGAAGGACTAAGGAAAACTAGGAAGAAGCCTATAAATTATTCAGTGATGTCCACTATAACACAGGGAAAATAAGAAAATCCTACTGCCTTTCTGGAGAGACTAAAGGAGGCATTGAGGAAGCATATCTCTGTCACCTGACTCTGTGGAAGGCCAACTAATCTTAAACGATAAGTTTATCATTCAGTCAGTTGCAGACATTAGAAAAAACTTCAAAAGTCCACCTTAGGCCTGGAGCAAAACTTAGAAACCCCATTGAACTTGGGAACCTTGGTTTTTTATAATAGAGATCAGGAGGAGCAGACAGAATGGGACAAACGGGATAAGAAAAAGACCACCGCTTTAGTCATGGCCCTCAGGCAAGCGGAATTTGGAGCCTCTGGAACAGGGAAAGGCTGGGCAAATCGAATATCTAATAGGGCTTGCTTCCAGTGTGGTCTACAAGGACACTTTAAAAAAGATTGTCCAAATAGAAATAAGCCCCCCCTCGTCCATGCCCCTTATGTCAAGGGAATCACTGGAAGGCCCACTGCCCCAGGGGACAAAGGTCCTCTGAGTCAGAAGCCACTGACCAGATGATCCAGCAGCAGGACTGAGGGCACCCATGGCAAGTGCCAGCTGATGCCATTACCCTCACAGAGCCCCAGGTACGCTCGACCATTGAGGTCCAGGAGGTTAACTGTCTCCTGGACACTGGTGCAGCCTTCTCAGTCTTACTCTTCTGTTCCGGACAAGTGTCCTCCAGATCTGTCACTATCCGAGGGGTCCTAGGTCAGGCAGTCACTAGATATTTCTCCCAGCCACTGAATTGTGACTGGGGAACTTTACTCTTTTCACATGCTTTTCTAATTATGCCTGAAAGCCACTCTCCTTTTTTAGGGAGAGACAGTCTAGCAAAAGCAGGGGCCATTATACACCTGAACATAGGAGAAGGAACATCTGTTTGTTGTCCCCTACTTGAGGAAGGAATTAGTCTTGAAGTCTGGGCAACAGAAGGACAATATGGATGAGCAAAGAATGCCCGTCCTGTTCAAATTAAACTAAAGTATTCTGCCTCCTTTCCCTACCAAATGCAGTACCCCCTTAGACCCGACGCCCAACAAGCAGTCCAAAAGATTGTTAAGGACCTAAAAGCCCAACGCCTAGTAAAACCATGCAATAGCCCCTGCAATACTCCAATTTTAGGAGTACAGAAACCGAATGGACAGTGGAGGTAGTGCAAGATCTCAGGATTATCAATGAGGCTGTTTTCCCTCTGTACCCAGCTGCACCTAACTCTTATGCTCTGCTTTCCCAAATACCAGAGGAAGCAGAGTGGTTTACAGTCCTGGACATTAAGGATGCCTTTTTCTGCATCCCTGTACATCCTGACTCTCAATTCTTGTTTCCCTTTGAAGATCCTTCGAACCCAACGTCTCAACTCACCTGAACTACTTTACCCCAAGGGTTCAGGGATAGCCCCCATCTATTTGGCCAGGCATTAGCCCAAGACTTGAGCCAGTTCTCATACTTGGATACCTGTGTCCTTCGGTATGTGGATGATTTAATTCTAGCCACCCGCTCAGAAACCTTGTGCCATCAAGCCACCCAAGTGCTTTTAAACTTCCTTGCCACTTGTGGCTACAAGTTTTCCAAACCAAAGGCTCAGCCCTGCTTACATAAATACTTACGGCTAAAACTATCCAAAGGCATCAGGGCCCTCAGTGAGGAATGTATCCAGCCTATTCTGGCTTATCCTCATCCCAAACCCCGAAGCAATTAAGAGCGTTCCTTGGCATAACAGACTTCTGCCGAATATGGATTCCCAGGTACAGCGAAATAGCCAGGCCATTTTATACACTAATTAAGGAAACTCAGAAAGCCAATACCCATTTAGCAGAATGGACACCTGAAGCAGAAGCAGCTTTTCAGGCCCTAAAGAAGGCCCAAACCCAAACCCCAGTGTTAAGCTTGCCAACTGGGCAAGACTTTTCTTTGTATTTCACAGAAAAAACAGGAATAGCTCTAGGAGTCCTTACACAGGTCCAAGGAACCAGCTTGCAACCCGTTGCCTATCTGAGTAAGGAAATTGATGTAGTGGCAAAGGGTTGGCCTCATTGTTTATGGGTAGTGGTAGCAGTAGCAGTCTTAGTATCTGAAGCAGTTAAAATGATACAGGGAAGAGATCTTATCATGTGGACATCTCATGATGTGAATGGCATACTCACTGCTAATGGAGACTCGTGGCTGTCAGACAACCGTTTGCTTAAATATCAGTCGCTATTACTTGAAGGGCCAGTGCTGCAACTGCGCACTTGCACAACTCTTAACCCAGCCACATTTCTTCCAGACAATGAAGAAAAGATAGAACATAACTGTCAACAAGTAGTTGCTCAAACCTACGCTGCTCAAGGGGACCTTCTAGAGGTTCCCTTGACTGACCCCAACCTCAGCTTGTGTACTGATGGAAGCTCCTTTGTAGAAAAAGGACTTTGAAAGGTGGGGTATGCAGTGGTCAGTGATAATGGAATACTTGAAAGTAATCCCCTCACTCCAGGAACTAGCGCTCAGCTGGCAGAACTAATAGCCCTCATTCGGGAGAAGAAAAAAGGGTAAATATATATACATACTCTAAGTATGCTTACCTAGTCCTCCATGCCCATGCAGCAATATGGAGAGAAAGGGAATTCCTGACTTCCAAGGGAATACCTGTCAAACATCAGGAAGCCATTAGGAGATTATTATTGGCTGTACAGAAACCTAAAGAGGTGGCAGTCTTACAATGCCAGGGTCATCAGAAAGGAAAGGAAAGGAAAATAGAAGGGAACCGCCAAGCGGATATTCAAGCCAAAAGAACGACAAATCGGGACCCTCCATTCGAAATGCTTATAGAAGAACCTCTAGTATGGGATAATCTCCTCCAGAAAACCAAGCCCCAGTACTCAGCAGAAGAAATAGAATGGGAAACCTCAGGAGGACATAGTTTCCTCCCCTCAGGATGGCTAGCCACCGAAGAAGGAAAAATATTTTTGTCTGCAGCTAACCAGTGGAAATTACTTAAAACCCTTCACCAGACCTTTCACTTAAGCATTGATAGCACCCATCAGATGGCCAAATCATTATTTA
>NW_012098832.1:643936-750446 GCF_000951045.1 Mandrillus leucophaeus
CAACTCTTAACCCAGCCACATTTCTTCCAGACAATGAAGAAAAGATAGAACATAACTGTCAACAAGTAGTTGCTCAAACCTACGCTGCTCAAGGGGACCTTCTAGAGGTTCCCTTGACTGACCCCAACCTCAGCTTGTGTACTGATGGAAGCTCCTTTGTAGAAAAAGGACTTTGAAAGGTGGGGTATGCAGTGGTCAGTGATAATGGAATACTTGAAAGTAATCCCCTCACTCCAGGAACTAGCGCTCAGCTGGCAGAACTAATAGCCCTCATTCGGGAGAAGAAAAAAGGGTAAATATATATACATACTCTAAGTATGCTTACCTAGTCCTCCATGCCCATGCAGCAATATGGAGAGAAAGGGAATTCCTGACTTCCAAGGGAATACCTGTCAAACATCAGGAAGCCATTAGGAGATTATTATTGGCTGTACAGAAACCTAAAGAGGTGGCAGTCTTACAATGCCAGGGTCATCAGAAAGGAAAGGAAAGGAAAATAGAAGGGAACCGCCAAGCGGATATTGAAGCCAAAAGAACGACAAATCGGGACCCTCCATTCGAAATGCTTATAGAAGAACCTCTAGTATGGGATAATCTCCTCCAGAAAACCAAGCCCCAGTACTCAGCAGAAGAAATAGAATGGGAAACCTCAGGAGGACATAGTTTCCTCCCCTCAGGATGGCTAGCCACCGAAGAAGGAAAAATATTTTTGTCTGCAGCTAACCAGTGGAAATTACTTAAAACCCTTCACCAGACCTTTCACTTAGGCATTGATAGCACCCATCAGATGGCCAAATCATTATTTACTGGACCGGGCCTTTTCAAAACTATTAAGCAGATAGGGCCCGTGAAGCATGCCAAAGAAATAATCCCCTGCCTTATCGCCAAGCTCCTTCAGGAGAACAAAGAACAGGCCATTACCCAGGAGAAGACTGGCAACTAGATTTTACCCACATGCCCAAACCTCAGGGATTTCGGTATCTACTAGTCTGGGTAGATACTTTCACTGGTTGGGTGGAGGTTTTTCCTTATAGGACAGAAAAGGCCCAAGAGGTAATAAAGGCACTAATTCATGAAATAATTCCCAGATTTGGACTTCCCCCAGGCTTACAGAGCGACAATGGCCCTGCTTTCAAGGCTGCAGTAATCCAGGGAGTATCCCAGGCATTAGGCATACAATGTCACTTACACTGTGCCTGGAAGCCACAATCCTCAGGAAAAGTCGAGAAAATGAATGAAACACTCAAACAACATCTAAAACAGCTAATCCAAGAAACCCACCTTACATGACCTGCTCTGTAGCCTATAGACTTACTTAGAATCCATAACTCTCCTCAAAAAGTACCCATATAAGATGCTGTATGGATGGCCCTTCCTAACCAAAGACCGTATGCTTGACCGAGAGACAGCCAGCTTAGTTGCAGACATCACCTCCTTAGCCAAATATCAACAAGTTCTTAAAACATCACAGGGAACCTGTCCCCGAGAGGAGGACACCTAGTGACATGGTATTAGTCAAATCCCTTCCCTTTAATTCTCTATCCGTAGATGCATACTAGGAAGGACCCCACCCAGTCATTTTATCTACCCCAACCACAGTTAAAGTTGCTGGAGTGGAGTTTTGCCTACGTCACACTCAAGTCAAACCCTGGATACTGCCAAAGGAACCCGAAAATCTAGGAGAAAATGCTAACTATTCCTGTGAACCTCTAGAGGATCTGTGCCTGCTCTTCAAGTGACAACCATGAGGAAAGTAACTAGAATCGTAGATGCCCATGGCCCACCCTTGTCATATTTTTCTTTTTACTGTTCTCTTATCCCTTTTCACACTCACTGCATCCCCTCCATGCTGTGTACTACCAGTAACTCCTCTTACCAAGAGCTTCTATGGAGAATGTGTCTTTCCGGAAATATTGATGCCCCATCGTATAGGAGGTTTTCTAAAGGAATCCCCACTTTCACCACCCACACCCATATGCCCCTGCACTTCAGGCCATACATTTCAATCCCTGCATCTTTAACCTCCTTGTTAAGTTTGTCTTCCAGAATCAAAGCTGTAAAACTACAAATGGTTCTTCCAGACTCCCCCTTGACTTCCACCCCTCCGGATCCGGCAGGGTGTCTGCTGCATTTCTGATCCAGTGAGGCGCCCATTGACGCTCCCATTGGGGCTAGAGGCTCGCCATTGTTCCTGCGTGGCTAAGTGCCTGGATTCATCCTAATTGGGCTGAACACTAGTCGCTGGGTTCCTCGGTTCTCTTCCATGATCCATGGCTTCTAATAGAGCTATAACACTCACCACATGGCCCAAGGTTCCATTCCTTGGAATCCATGAGGCCGAGAACCCCAGGTCAGAGAACAAAAGGCTTGCTACCCCATCTTGAGAGTGGCCCGCCACCATCTTGGGAGCTCTAAGAACAAAGACCCACCCAGTAACAGCACCACTGCACTCCAGCCTGGGCAACAGAGCAAAACTCTGTCTCAAAAAAAAAAAAAAAAAAAAATTACGTAGCCTCAGACCTTTGAAATATAGCACATTATAAATTATTTAAAGTATTTTACAGAGTATTTATGGAAAGTCTATCTGCTTGAAAGTTAAATGGAAACGAAAGTCATGTAGTATCTGATCTCAGTTTACTTGCTTCATGTTCTACCTCTACTTTGCCTCTCAAACTCATCAAGCCTTTTCTTCCCTAAGAAAACAGTGGCTTTGCAGATACAGTATCTTTGAGGTATTGTCAGGAACTTAAACCTGCTATTCATATTCTTGACTAAGCTCAGTGAGAGAGATACCTCCAGTAGAGGCTAAGCAGCTTTTCTTCATGATCTGTGGACACTCGGCAGAAGTGCTGATGACAGTTGCAAGAACATGATGCACAGCAGTATTCTTTACAGCAGTTTAATCTGTGTCATCAAATCCCCAGAAACCATGATTAATAGCAGCACTTTAGTTTGTTCTCAAGTTGTATATTTGACAGTGGTGAACTTTGATCTACAGTCTCACTTTACAGAATCATTTTGACAAAAACATTTTCTGTAATCCTTTCATTTCATTAAGCCCCCCCAAAAATATCACGTAGGGGACATTTAATGCCATTGCTGTAAGCTGTGTGTTTAGTATACCATGTAAGTACTTTTAAAAACGTTTGAAACTCAATTTATTTATTATGGTTGCACGCCAAATTGTGCTATCCAAAAACATGGATCTCAGATCATGTAGACATAAATGAATGAACGAACGAACGAATGAATGAATGAATAAAATTATAACTTCTATAATCTTCTACTGGATTACTAAAGGATAGAGGGCTGAGTTGTGTCCAGACATTGAGTAGTCAGCATCACCCAAGGCAAGCTTACCACCCAGAAGTGGCCAGTGAAGGATTTCTCAAGGTCAAATTTAATGAGGAACATGGAATGGAAAATCAACCCTATGGGACATAATGAGTCCATGATTTAGTCTCACATAAAATTATTTTTCTTTCATGTAGTTAGCTGGGTTAAATTAGTATTTTTTTCATTATTTCCCCCTCTATTCTTCACCCTCTGCATTCCAGGTGTGGAGAACACTCTTTTTATTCTCTTTATAATTTTCTTTCTGGAACATTATTGCCCAATAGAAATAGAAGATGAGCCACATATGTCATTTAAAATTTTCTACTGGCCACATTAAACTTACTTCTGTAAGATTTTACTGTTTTTGTACTTAGTTTTTGAGCTCCAGTTTCTATTTTACACTAACAGTAAGTGAATTTTCACTTTTTACATTGCTTTTGGTTTAAAATTTAAACTTATGTTAATTAAGATTGAGTGAATTTACATTGCTTTTGGTTTAAAATTTAAACTTATGTTAATTAAGATTGAGTGAAATTAAAAAACTCTAGTTCTGCAGCTACATTAGCTATACTTCAAGTGCTCAGTAGCCATGTGTCTGGTGGCTACCATGCTGGACAGCATAGTTCTGAAGCATCAGTCAGAGAAATAGCTCTATGACTGGGGAATGTAATGCTATTCTGTTGAATACTTCAGCAAATGCAGTCTTACTTAGGAATTATTGGAAAAATGAGAAGTAGGAGCATTGGGATATCTGGTACCTGTGTGGAACTTGGAAGTGAAAGGGTATCTTTTCTTTAAAAAGTAAGGACTGAAAAGAGAAGTACATAGAGATGGAATGCAGGATCATTGGAAAGTGCTTTAAAAGTGGTAGCCACTACTATGAGCTTGTTAGCCTTAGATTAACAATATGAATGTAAGATCTTTGAAGTCACAGAATAGGACTGATATATAATAGGTGTTTAGTAAGTGCTACTATCCTTTACTTCTTTCCTTCTATCCATTGTAGCAGTCATATAGTACTTCATCAGTCAAAGGAAAAAACAAGTCTTTCTTTATAGATGGTTAACGGTTGTGACTTAGGAAATGTTCTCATATAAAGACAACCTTTAGGGGATTATTGGAGAAAAGAGAAATTTATTTCATACTCCATGGAAATGATTATTGGTTAATAATAAGCAGTAAATATACCAGGCATATTAGTGTTACATATATTTTGGAAAGAAAGTGCGGTTGAAGTTGGGTATCAGATTTATTTGCCACTATAATAGAAGTGTTTGGGGGCAGGTGGTGTGGAAGCAAGTGAAATTGCTCAGAATAATGTTCACAGGCCAGTGGAGTATCTCTGAGCATGACTGGTCCCCTGCCACTTTGTCCCTGGAGAGCAGAGCTTTCATCCCAGCCTGAGTCTTCTCAGGATGGCCTGTCTCTGGTTTCTCCCTCTGCCACATGGTTTTAGATGTAATCCAGGCTTTCCGAGAAGGCACTATGCCAAGGTTTCTAAGCTGGAAGACAAGATAGCAACTTTTGATGGAAATATGTCTGGCCTGCGTGATGCAGTGATTTAATTAATTATGTTCAAAGTACTAAACTACCATCAGCTGTAACAGTTACAGGAACTGAGGCTCCATGAAGAACATTGAGGTAATGGAAATCCAATAAAAAGTAACACTGAGTTGGCTTAGATAAGGGAAAAAGGGAGATATCAAAGAGGAGGCTGGACTTCTTGTCTGTGTAGTTGACTCATCATAAACTTCAAGAAAAATCTGCTAGGCCCCAACACCGTCTTTCATCCTGAAGTGAAAATGGTTGGATAAGCAAGATTATCACTGTGGCTTCTAGACACTATGATCTGTTTCTGCTGTTATTGAGTTTATAAAAGGAAAAAAAAAAATGCTTTTCCCAAAGTGATCATTTATAGGGCCTCCACATTGGGATGATTCTGTTAGCTCTTGAAGCACTTGAACCTAAAATGTCCTACCAGGATGAGTGTCACTTTTGGAGATTGCATTAAATGCAGTATCTTATGAAGATTATAATCATATTTAAGTTATTTTTAAATTCGTTTTGCTGTTGGCATATTTGGGTAGGCATTTGCAAATGCCATTGAGCATCTGTGACTAGAAATGAGAAAAGAGAAAGAACTGAGAGTTTTCTCATTCTCCTTATTGGTTTCGATCATTTCTTTTCCCATATCCCTTCCTACATCTGATCTGAGGTTTGAGTTGACTAAGGCCTCCACTAAGGGCTCTGACACATGTACCACTATGGGCTTTGGGGGAAGGGATGGGGGCAGGAGAGAGAGAGAGAGTTTTAAAGGATCAAATACTTAATAATGGTTTGTATGTGCCAAGTAAAATTTTTAAAATATCTTATATATTAACACATTTGCTCCTAAAAACAAGCCTCTGTAATATATGCTATTATTATCACCCCATCTTATAGACGTGGACACTGAGTAATAAAGACAGATTAAATAATGTGACCAAAGTCACTCAGCCAAAAAGTGTCAAAGTCAAGATTTGCACCCAAGGATTCTGACTCCAGGGACCATGCTTTTCATCACTCTGCTGTCCCACCTCCTGCGCTATGTTATGGAACTTCAGAGTTTCCAAAGCACCTTATAAATGTTTTGCAAAGCATCTCAGTAGTAGAAGTTCATGAAACTGGTGAGCTACAAGGCTGGGATTCAGTCCCAGGTGCTCTCTGTCCAGGATCCTCTCTACTATATGTCATACACACGGTAGTTTCACAATAATATTTGTTAAATATTTGAATATTCTAGAGAGGACAGGGAAAAGGTGTTTTTAAACACTGTGATACTATGATACTGAGAATCATACTGGGGTACTGGGAATGGATATTCTTCATTCTCAGTTGTAGAACATAATTTCCTCACCCCCTCACCACACACACACACACACACACGCACACACACAGATGTACACACACATACACATCCTATTTAGTTTCCAACTGGCATATTATCCAAACCCAACTAACTGATCTTGCACAAATGCATCCTTTGAGAATTTCTTGCTGAGAAAGAATAAGCGTAAATTTCAAGAATTAGTGCAAGGTATTTCTTATTTTATACCCTTTGCAGGGATTGCCTGTCCAGACCCTAGTGCAAACCTACAGAGCTAGCAGAGTAGACAGAGAATGACTGCCCAAGAGTGTGCCTCAGGGTCCCCAGCTGAGTGAGGCCCTTCACAGTGACCGAGGACAAAACATGTGAGGCAAAACACATGGGCTCTTGAACACGGCCTGTTTCTTTCCCCGCAGCTCTGTAAAATCAAAGTTGGAGGCACCACAGGAGCTCTTTTAAAATGTCCTGGCCAGCTTGCTGCAGCCCAGATGTTGTTCCAGTCATTTCGCTGCAAGTTCCAATAATCGCATGACTTGAGCTGCTCCTCTGCAGACCCGCTAGCCTCCATTGGCGCTGCTCCTGTAGATGTTACAGATGCCACAACTCATTTCTTTGAAGTCAGTGTGTTTTTTCAAAAAACACTGCTTTCAACAGATTTGGCCCAACTTCTCATTATATAAGCTGATCTTCTGGAACATCTGTCACTGTTGTGGCTTCGGCCTCCATCCTCTACTGAAGTATAATAAATTGACATTAATAAATAATGAGGCAGTGGTGAGTTTAACATACATATTATGAGGCATTGAGGCTAAAATGGCAGATTTTCATCTTTCAGAAAAAGCAAACAAGGGAAACACAGCTAGGTCCCAGATGACAACCTCCAACTATTGCTGGCTTAAAAACAATTCTATTGTACCTCACATAATTGACTTCTCTTAATAATACAAATTGACACAAGGTTAATGGGAATGGCTGGGGCTTCATAGCTGGAGACATATTAACACAGCATAATTTCCATTCTATACCCTCTTGGTTCCCATTTCTCTAAATGCCGTCTTCTGTCCAGAGATAGTATTTTCGTAGCAGAAATAACCATTTCAATTCAGTCTATGTTGATCTCTACCATAAAGAATAATGTTGTAGTGGTATTATGCACTTAAGTAACACCAGCCTATCTCATTGCATGGTGTGATCTCATTAGCCACAGTCTCATCGTTGCTGTGAATGTTTGATTGCTCATTATTCTTCTGTGGGGTCATACTGTGTACCTGCTATGTCAGTACCTTTAGGTACATGCTAGTGAATGCCCTTTGTGAAAACAGAAAAAGAGGCAGAATCTGGTTACTCTCTAGTGTGAAGTTCAATGCTTTTGAAGTTCAAATATATTTCCGTTTACACATGGCCAAAGATAACCTAAAATTAAGGCTAACACATGTAGTAAAAAAAAAATAGCAAATGGCTGTGATTCAATCCTTTGTTCTTTGGCACACACACACATGCATATACACACAAGTTTGCATACTCTTAACCTGTACTTATGTGCCCAGCCTCCGCCTGTCTTTTGTATCATAAAAGCTCTCTGAAGCCAAGGACAGCATCTGGCTGGTTTAGCCTGTGTAGCTCCAAGTTTGTGTCATGCAGTGGATGCTTAGTAAATATTTAATGACAAAGGAAACACTGCTGTAAGTAAGGATGACTATTATTACTATTCAGCAATGAATGAATGGAAGGAGGGAGATGAATTGCCTGGTGCCAACACAGCAAGTCAGTTGCAAAGTATACCTTGGAAGGCTGAGTTCTTGGACTGTGCCTGGGCTTTTTCAGATTTGGGCATAGAACACTTTGTTGCTGACTTAGAAGCTTGTTAAAATTAAAGCAAAGAACACAGACCTCTGGGAGCTTACATTTTAAAAGCAAAGATAGTGTGGAAGCCAAAAATAAGAGTATCAAAAAGTGAGAAGACCAGCTGAAATCAGCAGACAGTGGTAACATAGTGGAAGAAGGATAGCAAGTTTCTCTATTGGTGCAAAGCCCGGAAGTGACTCCTCCTTGGTTCCTTTAAGGAATACTTCCACCATAGTTCAATGTGGTTATGATAAAACTTCATTTTATTTTCCAGCCAACAGTTCAGCATTATGTACCAGTCACAGTTCTTAGACATAAAGAATGTGACTCACTACAGGCTTACAGGCTAGATCACAAAGATAATTACTCCTGCCCATCCTCACTTCTAGACTTCACCTATCTTAAAGTAACTGACATACTTGCATGTCTATACAGTGCAAGTATACACATCATACTTTCATACTTTCATTTATTTTCAATTTTAGTGCAAATTCTCATGTAGAGAAATTTTTTTTTTTTTGGAGACAGAGTCTCACACTATCACCTAGGCTGGAGTGTGGTGACACAATATCGGGTCACTGCAACCTCCACCTTCCAGGTTCAAGCAATTCTCCTGCCTCAGCCTCCCTAGTAGCTGGGATTACATGAACCCCCCATCATGCCCTGGTAAATTTTGTATTATTATTATTTTTTTTTAGTAGAGATGGGGCTTCACCATATTGGCCAGGCTGGTCTCGAACTCCTGACCTCAGGTGATCTGATCTCCTCGGCCTCCCAAAATGTTGAGATTACAGGCCTGAGCCACCACATCTGGCCAAGAGACTGATTTATTTTAATCATGATCCATTCCCTTCTGGCTATAAGGTTGTGTAAATATTTATGTAATTTTTGCTCGATTCAGCACAAAAATATCAGCCACCTTAATGTGCCTGTGCTCAAGCTGGTTGCTAAAATATTGGATAATTTTCATATTTATTATTATCCCAGGACTAAGATCTTTTAATTCAAAAGAATAGTTGAGTTGTCAGTGTTATAATAACTGATGTTTTGTGCCACATTCTGTTTGTTAGCAACTCATGACTTGGTCTCAGAACTCAGAAATGAGAGCAAAGGAATTATAAAAATATTTATATATGGATGTAATAATTTGGGATATTTTATATCCCATCTGCCTAGAGTTGATTTGTTATAACAAAAACCTGTCTAAATTCATAGGCTACTATGTAGAGCTTAGCCCTGCACAGCATATGTATTTGTATAATTTCTGTTACCAAAATATCTTGTAACCTCCTTCCACTACTGGCTTTGGGCTTTTGGATACACATTGCAGATTGTTTACCCAATAACCATTCTTCCTTTGTTCCTTACTATCAGAACCTCAGTTTTCTCTGGGGAATTATTTGTTCCCAGACTTCCTTGCAGCTATTTGTAACTATATGAACACTTCAGGCCAATAAGATATAAATTGGTGTGTTTTAGGGATTTGTTGAAAAATGTTTGCTTTCCTACTACAGAGTCTACATTTTACTTCTTAGTCCTCTCTTGTTTTATTCTTCTCATTTAAATTATAGATATAATTCTAGAAGTGGGAGAGCTATTTTTGTGAGCATTCAAATCAAGGCATAGTAAATATAAGTTTAAAATTGAAGCTTTGAGTCAGAAGGCAGAAGGCCTTGTATATGAGGCTATGAACTCAGAACTTTTCCAGTGGACCAGGCAGAGCCACTGACAGGTTTTGAGCATAAAACTGGCAAGAGTAGAGTGAAGTGCAGGGTCAGTAATAGATAAAGAAGATTCTTTACAGAACTGGAGATAGGAGGCATGGACATGAGGAGGCTGGGCTTTAATTAAAAGACTCTAAAATAGGATCCTCAATCATATTACGATGTACTTCTGAGTCAGTAACTTAGTAACCAAAATTTGGTCAGGGTCACCATGATGTAAAATGAAATGATAAAAAATGTGCAATGTGTATTTTAGGTAGATAAACAATTTAGCTGAATAGCCAGTATATATGAATGTCCTATTCTTCTTTTCCACTTTCCCTGTTCCTGACCATTCCCCTCCCTCCTTCTTCCTCCCTCCCTTCTTTCTCTCTCTTTTTCCACCATCCCTATTTGTGGCTTTATTCTAATCCAGGAATGATAGACTTTGGGGGAAATTTAGAGATTTCATTGAGTGCGTGCGTGCGTGTGTATGTATGTTTAGCCATCTAGCTAGGGTAAAATCAATGGAAAGGGTACATTGAAGATCAACTCACCAATCCATGGGTAATAGTGATTTATGTTAAATAATTCATCAGCTTCAACTTGCAATTCCTAAATCCCTCTTTGTTAGATGTGTGGTATTAGGAGACTCATTGTTATAGAGAATTGTAACATCGTGACCCCACAGTGGCAAAGGTGTGGCAAGCTAACTGGTTCTGTTTGGTCCAGAGTAAGTTTTTAAATTAAAATAGCCTAGATGCACATAAATTAACCTGAACAGTGCTTCCTGCTCTCATCATTTTTTCTCCAGATTAAGGAATATCACTGTTGTTTATTTGTTTATTTGTTTGCTTTGTGCCTGCTGCATATTTGAAAGGCATTCAGCTCCTTCATGGTGTTTAGTTTATTGCTATTTGGGAGGTAGGCTTGGAAAGTGAGAATGTTGCTGTTGCCCTTTCTGTAGATAGTCAGAAACAAACCAAGAAAATCTATAGGCTCCTAACAGATGGGTTTTAAAAAGTAGGTCATATTTTGAGCCCACCAACTTTGATGACATCCCTATAACAGAAACTGGATTCCTAAGTGTCAGGACAATATAAATGAGGTTCTAAAATGGCCTCTGGATCTGTTATAGCTTCCAAGTACAGCTGAGAAAAAAATTGTAGAGCGAAGTCTCTAAGGATTTGGGAAAGTAAAAACCACTCCGGGAAGCCCTGAATTCATTGCTCTGTCTCGCTTTTTTCCCTGATAGAAGATATTGGGATTGATTCAGTCTTGGGAATTAAGGAATTCAGATGATGTGGAGATTTGGGGGAAAAAAGGGTGTGTGTGAGTGTGTGTGTGTGTGTGTGTCTGTGTGTGGCAAGGGAAGAACCATTTTTCTCCTTTTCAATAAGAAAATTAAAGCATATGGAGGCTGAAGTCCAACTATGCTGCTGCTTCACTTTAAGATAATCTGTTTCTGGCACCGAAAGGCTAGAAGGGCAAGGTGTGAAATGTGTGAGGAAGAAAGAGACCCCATCTTCCACCTGGTCTAGGATGTGTATACCAGGGGCACTTTAGGTAATAGAATTATGTACAGATCAAGTTAAAGAGCATGAAGCTCAGGGGAAGAGGGTTATAGGTTTATGAGAACTCACAGGACTGAGATAAAGTGCCCTTGTGTATTTTCCACTCTGGAGAGGGGAAATAAAATACCTTCTTAGATCCAAATATCTGTGGTTTCTCAGGCTTCATGCCTCATTGCTGAGTGAGAACAATTGGAAACCAGAAGGTACATTTATACATCAACACGATTTTGCCTCCAATGGAATGAAGGATGAAACGGCCTTCCCAGATTACGCCTTGCTGATTGCTTGGCGTCCCAAATGCTAGTCCATCAGAAATGTTTCCCAAGCTTAACTCCCCCAAATACTGTTGAACTAGAGATACTTTTTCATTACTTTTTGTCTTGTCTAAAGACTGCTTGCTCTTCCTTTCTCCCTCATGATCTATGTTTGAGATCCAAAAATATTTCTTATTTTATGGCTTCTTCATTTTGATTATAAATTTTGGCCAAGACAGAAATTCTGCAGCACAGGCTATTACTAGGCATTTTTCACACTTGTTGCCTATGTGCTGATTTTTGTACTATTATTTTCCAAAATTGATTATTCAATAGAGTAAGTCCCCAACTTATGAAGGTGAATGAATATGTGTTGTCAACCATAGCCTTCCCTTTCCAATCAACCTCATGGATATCAAGTATTTTATACTAGTTGAGGAAAGAAGGGGACAAGACAATATAATGATAGAAATTACAGTGATTGTATTTAGTTAAATGCAAATTTAGTACATGTATGTATACATACATATATACACACACATATATATTTACATACACACCATACCTCAATGGTATTTGAATACACTGAAAATCTTCCTATCTCTATCCTGAATCTTTTCTCTTTCCTTTCACACAAAACTATTGTGAGGCAGATCTTTATCCAGAATGTGGAAGCTGTTGTCCAATTGAATGGAAATAGAACAATTCATCCTGAAAATCTTGAAGCATATCTGCAATTATGTCAACTGCTATTGCACTATGAACAACAAAATTACTACTTATGCCAAAAAAAAAAAAAAAAAGTTAACAAGAGGAGGTTAGCAACAAACGGACAAGCCCAACATATAAACAGCTGCTGGGCAGACTCAAACCATAGCACATGTCTCATGACTTTATGAAGAGAAATAATCTAAACTGAGGATGTGAGGGTTGGATGCTCCAACTCATTTCCCATTGGGGTAAACAAGGTGCTATTCACCATGCAATCAGACAGGACTTATTCTAAAATACCTCTGTGGGAAGAATTGACAATACATAAGATATGTGATTTCACCCTGACTTTTAACAGGAGATATTGACTTTGTCTTTAACTTCCTATGGATTCTCCAAGCTTTTCTATTCTAGGAGTAAAGAAGTCCCTAGAAGAGAAGGAAAATTGAGGAAAGTTGATAGTCCACAGAACTTTGATTCTCCTGAGCTTTGACTTTCTTACCTATCTGAAATATCATGCGTTTCAGCTGACATTCTGAAATAGTTCTTTTGGTTCTATAGGCACATAAAAAATCATTTGGTTATTTTATGGCCTCCTTATTAGAAGAACTTTGTGCCAAATTTGCAAGTCCAGGACCTTATACATTTCAGCTGTGAAACCTTGGGCAGTTTCATAACTTCTCTAAGCCTCAGTTTCCTTATCTGTAAAAAGAGGATAATAATAGTACCTACTTCATAGAGATTTTGTAAGGTTAAATCATCTCGTAAATGTAAATCACTTATAATGGTGCCTGGCACATAATCAGCACTTACATAGCTTACATAGCACAGAATCACCACTTGAAGTATACACACTGACCAGTGGGATTTCTATTAAAAAGTTTGGGTGGCATTAGACATAAAAATTGACAATGAAGTTCTCTAGGCTATTTGGCAGAGTTAGGGGGCAAAGTTGCCATTATATCAAGTATACAGTAAATAGTATGGAAACTATTGTATTTAAAATCATTGTGTCTTCATTATAAAAGGGTTATTCATTTGCACTCAATTTTTATTTGGGCCTTTAAAATATGGAGTGCACTTAAAATACTGTCTAGGATTGTTTATATCCTAAAGATAATTATTAAACAAGGAAAGTGAAGATAAGACACATTGTTAGCAATCTTTCTTGCATGTCCCATGGTCATATTTTCTTGGGGTCCAGCAGGAATATTATAGAATAAAAATGCACAGAACAATCTGACAGGTAGCTCCCTTAGCACCCCTCATCCTTTCTTGCTGACTCTATTTGGGAATCCCCAGGAAAGAAGACATGCCCATGAGATCTCAGCAGATCTGTCTCACTACTTTACCTGCTAGTCTGCTTCCTACTATATACCATCAAAATGGAAAACTAATGAATTCAAAAACCTTTGGCTACTGCATCCCACATGGATTTGAATCTGCACATTCTGTTATTTTTGCTAACATTAGCACACGATCTAAGGTTGCTCTAGTCTTGATTTCAAAATTTATTGGACCAACTTACTTATTTTTCTAATAGGATCAATGATAATGAAATTTAGTCTCTTTTGCTCAATGATTTGGGCATTTCAATCTAGAAAGGATTACAAACCTTTTAAAGAAATACACTAAACGTCGTCATTGGCCATGCTTGCTAAGATGTTAACATCAAATATAGGATCTTTGTAGAATCAGCAATCTAAATCTATCACTTTTGGATGTGACAGCCAATATTTGTAGGGCCCTATTTGTTATGTTCAACTTTTAATTGCTTTTAATAGAACATGTAAGTTGTTTCATGAAGTAGATCAACAGAATCAGCATGAATAAAGACTGATATTCAATTCAGTAAATATTTATTGAAGTAAATTGTGGGAAAATTACAGCCTCTGCTCTCTCTTCCCTCAAAAAAAGCATCTGTTTAAGAACACTGAGTGATAAAAGAATTAAGGAAGATCTGGCAAAACAAGTGATATCTGATAAATCTTCAGTTTCGGAATTCATTTTGATCTCTTTTAGGAGTTTAACAAGTCATCCTTAGATTCATCTCACCAAGTCCCAGTGTGTGGACAATTCTACATATTTATGTAATAAATAATTAGGTGGAAAGTGATTCCAGAGAGGGCAAACAGAATGAAGTAGAAACCAACATTTTTTTCCTTGAGTGTTCTCTTTTATAAAAACTGTGAGCTATGCAATCATGGTTCTAGATTTCATGATCATGATTTTTGCAACAGACCAAAGAGCTTTTTACACAAACAATTATCCAGTATTAACAGATGCACCCAATTTTAAAAAAACATAAACAGTTATGTACAAAACATATGCCTACTTGCTTACAAAGGCAGAAGCTAGCATACTTTACTTAGACTGAAAGGTATCAATATTATTCTGATTTCTCTTCATCCATTACTTTAATCATATTAAGTGAATAATAAATATGAGGCAATCTACTGTCTGCTAGGGATAAAGGTAAGTGGTTACTACCTCCAAGAAATCGACAGTTTAGTAGTCTAGGATACAAGTACAGAAATAAAAGTTTGGCGGGGCTATATGAAAACACATGTAGGATCTTGTGATCTCACAAAGGAATAAGTGATAATTGGTTTAAAAACAATTTTGTTGAAAATAAAACAAACTAGTTTGATTCTTGTCATCATTTACCATTTCACAATGCATATATATATATGTATAACAACATCAAGTTATGCAACTTAAATATATACAATTTCTATTTGTCAATTATATCTCAATAAACCTGAAAAAAGTCTTGTTAACATAAAAAAAATTGAGTGGATATTCAGTGAAATAACAAATTGATCAGAAATAAACATTCTCGATTATTGCTTTTTAATATAATGTTGGTAGTTTTGTTGCACATGAGAGGAGTATCAAAAATTTGTTATTAGTATTTAGGCATTTTTTTACTATTTCCAAGAATTAGAAATAATTAAATAAAAAGAAGAAGTTACTTAGGAGCAAGGAGGGAGTCAGTCTTAAATCCAACTGGGGTAAGTAGGGGCATAAGTAGGACATGGTTATCAGAGGCCTCCTAGAAATGATGTTTAAGTTAAATTTTAAAGGACAGCTGAGTGCTTTCCAGGTAGAGGAGTGGGGATGGAGAATATTTTAGGCAGAGGGAGTTGCTCTTTGTCCAATTCAATGCATTTTTCCTTGTGTTGTACTTTGTTTGCCTGCCCTGAAGCACGTGGCCTGACCACCCCTATGTTTGGTTCAGGGCAGCCAATAGCCTCAAGTGGGGTTGGGCTGAGCATGGGTGGCTGCGATCAAGGCTGCAGAGGTGAGAGAATGGGGCCAGAACAATAGGAGAGCTGGAGTAGCTGGATGTCAGAGCAGTAGGGGGTGTACCAGATCCTGCAGGTAGGCTGGAGGGATGAATTCTGATAACTTTGAGGCTGTGTTACTACAGCGACATTGTTATGGAGATACTAAGCACTGGAAATATTAGTGAGAGGAAGTTGAACCGGGTCTTTGGTTAAACTCTTCTGGAAGACTGAAGTAGATCTGGGTTATAAGTGCCCACTGATCACCAGCAGGGACAGAAGAAAACTTTCGCTGGAGGAATGCTTCCCCAAGTTAAGGCTGTAGGACTTTCACAGAAAAATATCAAAACATGAGTTCATATACAGAAATTACTAAATACACTAGAAAGTAGGCCATGTGAACGACAGTCAATGGAAAGAATAAACAATAGATTTGAACCTCTATGAACTGCTAAGTTTGAAACATTTAACAAAATAAAGGATGCAACTGAAAGATGAACAAACAGCAAAAGACAAGCAAATATGGTAATTTTAAAAAGCTGGACTTCTAGAAATAAACAATTGTAAGTGTTGTAATTCAAAAAAACTTAATGGATGGGTAAAAATAACAGATTAAACAAAATTAAGGAAAGTAAATGAGCTGAAAAAATAATCTGAAAAATCTATCTAGAATGTTGCAGAGATGATGAAATGAAATGTGGTATCAACGTTGAAAGATATAGAAGGTAAAAATAGAAGGTCTTACATATGTTCAATAAGAATTTGAAAAAAAAGATTTGAGAGAATGGAGGAGAGGCAATATATAACAAAGTAGCAAGTATTAATTTTCCAAAACTAATAAAAATTATGACAACACACTTTCAAAGAGAACAACACAGCTCCAGCAGGATAAAGAAAAAGAAATCCATCTTAAAAACATCATAATACATTTTCAGAATATTAAGACAAGGAGAAAATACAGAAAGTAACCCGAGGGAAAGGGTAGATCACCTGCCCAGGAACAACAATTATAATGACAGCAGTGTTCTCCACAGTGAACAATGGAAGCCAGAAGACTGTGGAATAATGTTTTTAAAATGCTGATAGATAACTGTCAACCTGTACTCCTCTTCTCCTCCTCCCACAAAAAACAAAACACAAAAACATCTTTGAAGAATGAGGGCAAAATACAGTCTTTTACAGATGCAAGAGAACTTACAAAAATTCAAGGGAATTTACTACCAAAGAATCCACTCTACAGGAACTCATGAAGACTACATTTTAAGAAAAAAGAGACTGATCTCAGAAGGATGGTCTAGACACAAAAATAGTGAGAATGTAAATGATAAACAGAAACGTAAATATTGTGTAAAGTAAAATGACACCATATATTTTATGGTGCTATAAAATACACAGAGCTAAAATATTGGACAAGTTTATAATTTCAGTGGAGGAAAACCAGTTACTTTAAAGGTCTGTATCATTCACAAGGGGTTCAAGACATTTTTAATTTTTAGACTTTGTTAAGTTAAATATGCATAATACAATTTCAAACAGAACGATTAAAAATAGAAATAGAGCCAGTAGTGAGCCGGTAAATGTATAACAATTGGCTCTCTGAAGACAAAGCCCTAATTCGTGGCATTTGCCAATTTCCATGGTGTAAATACTCCCACTGTGAATGATTTCAAGCTACCAACATGAAGTCACTGAGCTTCATATTGAGCAAAGGAACAGAAGTGAAAGGAAAGGACTCAGAAAGGATACCTAGAAGGACATGCCAGTGAGATCAAAGGAAAACCAAGAGAGTACTGTTTTCTGAAAGCTAAGTTAATAAAGTGTTTCAAGAAGGGAGGGAGTGATCATATTAACAGAGAATATTAGTACTCACTAAATACCCATGTTTATTTCATTGATATGAACCTCCTTATGTTAGGTTGGTGCTATGTGACTAGATTCTGGCTAATGGGGTGGATATCATAGTCCTTCCTGACCTTAATTAATTAGAAAGAACCAAGGTCCAATCTAATGAAATAGAAGATTCCTCCCAGGTTAGCAAAGTCACATAAGACTCCAACAGATATCTTATTATGTCTACTGTGTCCTGGGCACAGTGCTATGCCCAAGGAATAAAACAGTGAGTAAACAGGAATTTTGAAATGATTATGTAGCAGTTATACTCTTGTTTCAAGTGTTTTCAAGTCACAAGACCATGTAACTCAGTTCTATAAACAACTACTTTCACACTGGCATATTCCCAAAGGAGCATTCTTTATGGATACTAGAGTACAGCAATACATGTATGTCCCCTCACTTATTCCTTCTGTACATCAAGCAAACATAGCCCTAGGCACTGAAGTATAGCCCCAAACTTCTCTAGAAACTAATTTCTTCGGGGTTGAAGGCCATTGATCTCTACTGCATTTTTGTTTTGCTGTAGTCAGTCACATTGTACTTCAGTGCTGGCAATGTGGCTAGGTCCTGTATTAGGTGAGATAAAAACACAAACACACTTGCACATTAATACATGAACATAAACATACACAAAATTTCAATGGCCTCAAGTCACATAAAAATAGTTTTATATTCATTAGTGTAGTGTATGAGTTATGCAATGGACCCACCCAGAGTGTAGGCTGATCAGAATGGTGTCTGTATAGTTTACCAAATTCCACATGACAAGAGCTAGAGGAAATCTGAGAGATCATTTAATCCAGTGTTTATCAAACATTTTTCTAGACACAATACATAGAACTATATTTTAAGACACACACATGCACACACAAAAACAGAAAGACACACATACACACACACACACACACCCCTAATTGAAAGAAAAGTCTCAGGAAAGAATATACCATGCAGAAGAGGACTCCAGTCTGCTGGCTGAGTCAGAGCCCGGCTGGGACAGGCAGGGGATATGATGTAAGGAAGAACCAGCACCCCTTTCTCATCAGGCACCCCTACACCCACACTAGGTCTCTCCTGATGAACTGAGGTGGACAATAACCTCACAGTGCACTTAAAGGGCAGGACAACTGCCAACATCCTATACAATGGACTATGGAGCTGTGCCTGGGTGGCACTGTCTATAGCTTGTGCCACTTTGGCTGGGTTTTCTTCTAGAAGAAGTGAGATCAAGAAGCTTGGTGGACCTGGGGAAGTTGTAAAAACATCAATGAATGCTGGCTTCTGTGAACACCAATTAAAAAAAAAAAAAATGAAACAGTGTGGTATTTTCTATCCTGTCCTGTCCTAACCTATCTTGTCCTATGTTTCGTCACATCCCATCCCATCCCATCCCATCCCAACCTATTCCCTACCTTATCCCTTATCTTATCCTCTTTCCTTTCCAAACATTGCCTGTTGCAACTGACTAAACTGACTTTATGTCCTACGAATGGCCCCAACTCACAGTGTGAAAATACTATTTTAGACCAACGCCCTAATGTAATGGAAGAGAAAAATGAAGCTTAGCGACAACAAAGAGCTTTTCAAGGTCACAGTTATTGCAGAGCTAGGACGAGAGCCCAGGTCCCCTGGTCCAGAGGGTTTTGTTCTTATTGGAGGGCTATCTGCACCTCTCTTTGAATCTCTTAGAATAGGGAGATAAGGAGAAGGAGGAAACAAAAATTGATGGCTATGCCCTGCCTTCTCCTTTCTGCTTATCCCTGGTCAAGGTTGCCAGAGAATTCAGGGCCTTCAGAGCCAGTTGAGATGTGCTGAATGCTAAGTGATTCCTCATCTGATTCCTTGCTCCAGGAATACAGGGACTTGAAGACAGACTACATTTTTCCTAAGCGAGACAATTTGGTCTCAAGGGAAACCAAACTGTAGCACAGAATGTGAGGTGAGTTTGCCCTTGCCCTTTCATTTATCTTCCTTTAATCAAACAGACTAAACGTTTTCATTGGAAAAGAGAAGATTGTTATCCTTGGCTTTCTTGTGCCTCCAGCAGTATTTTTCTTAGGAATGTGTTAATAGCTATAAAAATTTTAACACGTCTTCAAGTGCCTCTCATGTTAGGAGATTCTTCTTAGTTGTGGGAAAAGTTGTTGTCAGATTGCCTGGTATTTAAGTGAAATCAAAATGTTTCTGACAGGCTGATTATGCTCTTTCTTCAAATGCCCTGTCTTTTCAGAGTATGCAGCCAGAAGCTTCAGAGGGAGAGACATTTTTCTTGCCAACCCCAATTCCTTCAGTCCTCAATCACTCCCCAGAAAGTTGGGCTCAAAAGACTGTTAACTTCAGGAAAAGTTAGGAAAAGATTTGGGTGTTTTCATTTCAAGATAGTGTGGTGTTTGGCCCTTTTGTAAAGAGGTTCTTTGCTCTGGTCACCAAACTTCTTTACCTGTATGTTTTGTTTGAAGAAATGAGAACATTTAAGTAACAAATACGTAGTGTGTTATGTAGAAGGCAGTTCCAGAAGTTGAGAGCCAAGTGTGCAAGTATAGGAGGAAGATTCCTAAAAATTGCTATTACAGTTTTTGTTACCCCAAAATTTATTAATTATTTAATGCCAATAAAAGATAGAGGAAAGGAGGAACATGAATTCATCTAAGATTACATACTCCTGAGTGTTATATTGAAAGAGAAAACTGGCTCTGAAAGTGGGATACCCTTGCTTTGAGAGAAAAATTAAGCAAAGCCCTTCTTCCCCTATCTGCCTTGCTGAGTTTTCTCTATAATGTTTCCTGTTTGAGTGTCCACATGCTTCGTAACACCTCCCCTTTGTTTCTTGTTCTAGAGAGAGAGTAACAATAGGATGGAATGCATAAAATCCTTCCCCAGAGCAAGCTTCTCCCACTTATTGAAAGGCTTTATTTTTATATAGCCTCTGGAAGCCAGACAAAGTATCACTTAGAAAGCGAGGCTCACAGGGCAGCTCTGGAGAGATCTGAGGGCTGTGTTCATAAGCTCAGAAAGAACAAAGTTTATGCTTTAGGCCGCTAGACCGTAAGCTCTTTGAGTTCAATTTTTTTTATCTTCATTGTATTTCAAGAACTGTGCAAGTATCTGGTACCTGGAATATGCTCAATGAATGTTTGAATAAAGATTAAAAACCCTGAATGGATTGATACGGATCTGAATCTTTCTTATATCTCCAGCTCTGTTCTAATGGATGGCTTTTCCTGGAGCTGTATAAATAGACAGCTTGGAAAGTGGATTTCATTTTCTAAGCCAGGAAGCGGCTGACACATAGAGATGGACATCAGTGCTTTCTATTTCAAGAATAAAGGTAAGTCGAAAGAAAGAAAAGCACCTCTAAATCAAGTGTTTATATTCTAATCAAGAGGTGAAGTTCGGTGCATGGGATCTTGGTTCATATGGTATCCCTAAGTGATACAGAAACAAACAAAAGTTAATGTGTATTTTAAAAAGACTTTCATGCATCCACTAGTTTCCTTACAACCTGCCTCCAGAGCCTATTACAGTAACTTCTGTGGCCTTAGGCAGGCCAGGAAATAGTTTTAATTTGCTGAGGCCCTAAATTATAGACTATGTATTTGCAACTGTTTTGAACTAGTCAGCAAAGTAATAGTTTTCAACAGGTTTTAAAGGAGGCATTTCAGTTCACAAGTTAGTGTTTTAGGTTATGTTGTTGCAAAATAAAATGAAATTTAGGTTTTTCTTCTCCTGAGGAGTGGTGTAATTGAGCAGCATCCAAGAAAAGTGAATAGTGCTCATTCTGTATTAAATTGCTCATCAGAACACATAATTTTTTCTTTTACTTTTTACATTTTTTTTGGGCAACTATCGGTTGTAGCAGGTACTCAAACTGGCCCAATAAATTATCAGGGCTTTATCACAGTCAGGAGTAAACAAGTGTTCTCCATGAGATATATATTAGGGTAAATTATTCTCTCAAGAGCTGGAATCCTGTTATAAATACATATGGTGCTGACATGTATTAGTACATATGGTGCTGATAATCATCAAGGTGCTAATAAATGTACAACCAGAACAAACATTAATTAGATTGTAATACTTTAAATTCAATAATTAAATGTTATGTGCTAGATATTTCAGTTTCATCTGAGCCCTTTGTCACATCAGTGTACAGTATACTCCTAAGTATTTTAAAACTTTGCTGTCACTGAAATTCATCTTTATGTTCCATCATCTCATGTTTTTTAGTGCCTAATAAGTGTTTATTGAATAAATGAATGGAGATCTGTGTTTTCTTCAGCTATGTATTGGAGATTGCTCCTCTTAAAACTATTCCTGCAATTCCAGGCATTTCCACCAGGGGAACAAAAGAGCTGCTGTAGTTTGGCTAACGCTGGAGGAGCATAACTAAGAAGGGAAGTAATGGTAACATGTTATTATTTTTTGGAAGAATCTAGCTACTCATTAATATATTCCTACAAATTAGATATGTTGGTAGGTAAGGGGTGAAATAAACACAAAAAGATCTGTATTAAGATTTTAAAAAATGTTTGAACGTAATATGTTAACTCTTACTCAAGTAGTACAATAACCACTAACTTTTATTCTGCTTTCTTCATTTTCCTCTCAAGATACTTAACAAAACAAGCCCTAGCTCTAATTTCTCTACAAACAGATTATTCTTAGATTATTCACAGGTCGCTTTTAGCTTTAAAATTAAAACCCCTCCAGCAATTTTCCCCTGTTGTGTTACAAGATCTGTTGCTTCCCAATTACTTATTTAAGGATGTTTCCTATGGATGCTGATTTCCCCACTCAGCCTCTGCTTTCAGACTTTCTACTCATCTCTATTCATCCCCTCCAAAAGGAAGTACAATGTGTTTGTTTTTAATAATGTTCTAGACTTTCAAGATAATATTAAAAGTGATAGCCTTTGTTAAGCTTGGGAACTATGTCTTCTTAATATAATTTAAAGGGAAAAAATCTCTGACTAAACATTATTTTTTCAATGCATAATTCCTAAAGTGATATAATGAAAGAGCTTTAATAGATCCTCTAGCACTATCTACTTGCTGTTTTGTTGTAGATTATCCAAATCAGTTTTGGACTGAATAAATAAGATGGTTTTACTTTCTAGTTTCTATATCAGGCGTTAGTCATAATATTATTTTGTTCTATAATAAGCCAAGTATAAAAAACTTTTCCCATGGGTCCCAGCTTCAGTTAGTCACAATATCACTGAACCTTAGTTTAAAATGTTTGTTTAAAGTGCCTACAATGTCTCAGGTGCTACATTAACATTAAAGTCTGGGAATACAGTGATAAACAGGAAGACAAAGTTCTGACTCTCACGGAACTTGAATCTAGTGGAAATTAAGTAACAGAAAAATGGGAATAATACCAACCTCACAGTTAAGTTTTAAGGATTAAAGTGAGATAATTTATATGAAATTGCTTTGCAAGCTCTGTAACATTAAATATTAGATATTATATTAACTTGCATGACTTTTAGAAAAATCTAATGGTGAAAAGAAATGTGAGTATATGTGTTATATACTTATTTAAAAGATGAAACTGATCCTTAGAGAGGTGTTATGATCTGCCGCAGGCTACACTACTTGAAGTGGTACCACTGGGTTTGAGCCTAGGTTCTTCAACACCTGCATTCAGGCTTTCTCACATTCTCTGAACATTTAGGACTCTGTAACCTATTCTATCAATCTTTACTGGTTAACTAAACATGCATACATTTCATTCTTACTTATGTACATGTGCTGCACATACTTTGTTGTTTTGGCAAAGCAGTCTGCTTCCAGAGGCTGCATCTTCTAGAAGCAGACTGGGTACTGTCCATGCTCATGGGCTCTTTGTTTTATAATTTGTCAAGTGGATATGATAGATTTATAGTCCAAATTGGGTTCATGTAGTAAAAATCAATTGCTGTTCTCTATGTTTCAAAATATTCAGAGCATAGTTGGAATGCCTACTGTATACAAAACTCTGGGTTACGTGATTTTGGTGGGGGGGGGATTACAAAACAAATAATATTGTTTTCTTTTCTTATTGTATTTACTAGGACTTCTTTTGTTTCTGTGTTTTACAATAAATAACAGATATCCTTATATTCTTCTTGACTTTAATGACAATATTTCTAAAATATTCCTATTACCCATGTTGTTTGATATACTGCTTTGGATAGATTGTCTTTGTCATGTTAAGGACATTCCCATTTAATCCTATTTATTTTTTTCCTTTTTTTTTGAGACGGAGTCTTGCTCTGTTGCCCAGGCAGGAGTGCAGTGGTGCAATCTCGGCTCACTGCAAACTCCACCTCCCGGGTTCATGCCATTCTCCTGCCTCAGCCTCCTGAGTAGCTAGGACTACAGGCGCCCGCCCTGACACCCGGGTAAATTTTTGGATTTTTAGTAGAGACAGAGTTTCACCGCGTTAGCCAGGATGGTCTCAATCTCCTGCCCTCGTGATCCCCCTGTCTTGGCCTCCCAAAGTGCTAGGATTACAGGCGTGAGCCACTGTGCCTAGCCCATTTATTCCTATTTTTAAAAGTTTTTTTAAACTATAAATATATAGTGAAACTTATTGAATATTTTATCTATTAAATTAAAATAATTTATGATTTTCTCTTTTATTCCAATAATGTACCAAATATCTTGATTGATTTTCTCATGTTAAACTTTGAGTTATTGGAATTCTTTCTAATATCCTGGGGGGTTAGTTACATAAATTTTTTTTTAGATTTGTGTTAGAGTTCTCTAGAGGGACAGGACTAATTGGATAGAAGAAAATACTAAGAGGAGTTTATTAAGGAATGTTAACTCACATGATCACAAGGTGAAGTCCCACAATAGGCCATCTGCAAGCTGAGAAGGAAGCCAGTCTTAGTCTCAAAACTTCAAAGTAGGAAAGCTGGCAGTGCAGCCATCAGTCTGTGGCCAAGGGCCCCTGAGCCCCTGGGAAACCACTGGTATAGGTCCAAGAGTCTAAAAGTTTAAGAACTTGGAGTCTAGTGTTCAAGAGCAGGAAGCATCCAGCATGGGAGAAAGATGGAGTTCAGAAGGCTTAGCCAGTCTAGTCCTTCCACATTCTTCTGCCTGCTTTTATCCTAACCACGCAGGCAACTGATTAAGTGGTGCCCACACAGGTTGAGAGTGGGTCTGTTTCTCCTAGTCCATTGATTCAAATGTTAATCTCCTTTGGGAACACCCTCACAGACACACCCAGGAACAATACTTTGCTTCCTTCAATCCAGTCAATTTGGCAATATTAAACATCACAGAATTCTTATACCTAAATTCACAAGTTAAATTGACCTATATTTTCGTCTCTGAATTTGCCTTTATTTTGTTTTGGAATAAAAATTTCATCTTAAAATAAATGTCATACTACTTTCACTAAATTAGGCAGAGTTCCTTGTTCTCCCTTACATTTTACAATAATTTCTATAAAATAAGGATTTTGTATTTCTTAAAAGTGTGGTAGAACTCATCTTTTAAATTAAATGGACCTCTATTAGTGGTGGGGAGACAAAATTTTATTATTATTTTAACTTTCATAGACATTATTGGTCTATTCAAGTTTAAAATTTCTTCTTGTGCCAGTTGTGGTACTGTTTTTTCAGAAATGTATCACATTTTCCCTGGACTTTCCTATTTATTGCCATGCAGTTGTTTACAACATTCTTTTATGATTTTAAAGTCCCTATAGTTTACTTCCCTATTTTATTATACATTTGTTTATTCACACCTTTTGGTCTCTTTGAGGTATTAGTCAGTCTTATCCAAAGTTTACCCTATATCCTATTTAGGAACCAGATTTAGTTTATTGTTGTTGCTTATTTCATTAATTATTATTATTTTCTTTTTGTATTCTTCCTTCTTTATTTTTTATTTTTATTTTTTTGTGGCATGGCTTTTGTGGGGATGGTTTATCTTATTGCTCTTTTCATGGCTTCCATGTTGAAGTTTGAGCTTATTGATGATGTTATAGTAGGTAGTTCAGACATGAGGAGGGCAGGAGAAGCCTCCCACCCACCAGGGATGTCAGGTGACCATCAGGTGATGGTCAGGCTGTTGTTAAAGTGTCTCTCTAAAATATTAATTGCTCTCAGCCAGCAACAGGGAAAGGCAGTCTCCCAAAAGAAAGAAACACCTGAAACTGGTGATCAGCAGCTTCCCAATAAGATCTCAGGAGTTGGGCAAGTGGGCTCAAGCATGTGCATTAAGAGGCCAAATGTCAGAGTTTAACTGGTATCTGACCTTCTCTAGGAATGCTGGACTGGTGAGGGAAAAACGCCTCAAGTGAGCATATGCACAACTTCAGTAAACACACTGCACATGGGCCCCTTCCAAGTGCTGGCAGGCCGCTGTGCATGCAGACAGGCCACCCCAAGGAAAGAATTAGGAGAGTGGCAATGCAACCCGGGAAGCATGCCAATGTATAAAACTCCAAGTCAAGTATCAAACGTCAAACCACACACTTGAATCTCTCAGGTCACCCACTTGGCCCTTTTCCAAGCGTACTTTACTTTCGTTCCTGCTCTAAAACTTTTTAATAAAGTTTCACTCTTGCTCTAAATTTTGCCTCAGTCCCTCCCTCTGCCTTATGCCCTTCATCAAGTTCTTTCTTCTGAGGGTGCTAGAATTGAGATTGCTGCACACCTGTATGATTCACTGCTACTAACAATGATAAAAGCACTTGAATGTTTAAATTTTTCTGTTTCCCACAAGTTTTGATACATAGTAATTTCTTGTCTTTTAGTTCTTCATATTTCATATTTTCCTTGTGATGTCCTTTTTAACCTAAGATTTATATTGTATTTTTTTCTAAGTTTCTGAACATATGGGGGTATTTTAGTTATTCTTTTGTTATCATAACAGGTTTGTTGCCTGATGTACAGCAAGTAAATACACCGAGACACAGGCACACAGAAAGAGGTTTAATGGTAAACAGCTGTATGAGGAGAAGGGAGGAAACCCCAAATGTGCCACTATGAGGAGTCTGGGACAAGGGATTTTAAAGGGTCTGAAAGAGTAGTGGGCCACGGTATGGAGACTGTTGGTTGGTTGAAGAGTGCAAAATGAAGTTATGGGATGGGAGATGAAGGAACTGCATTCTCATGCTGATTGGGTTCTTCTGTGAGGGTCTTCAAACTGGTTGATGTCAGCCATTCTGCTGGAATTCAGGATCTGAAAAGCATCATAAGCAATTCTTAAAGCTTTGTGATTCTAAGGTCAGATCTATATGTAGGAACAATGGAGATGCACATGGTCAGTATGTAGTGCTCTGTGTCTTCTGGTTAGTCAACAGCTATAAGGGAGTGAGACAAAGTGCAACCTGCTTAATACTTATCATATGTCTGTCCAGAATCTGTAATTCTTGTTAACCTTGTAAGGATGGTTTCACTTTGTTATTGATTTTTAATTTCATTGCATTAGTGTCAAAGAATATAGTCTGTATGAACTTTATGACCTCAATCTTGCATAATTTATTTAGGCTTCACATGTTTTCCTGCACAATTTTGTGAATGTTTTATTCTCAGTAAGAATATGTTTTTCTGTTTATTAGTTGTTTAACTTAGTAATGATGCGACTGAGATCTTTTATTTTCTTTATTTACTTGATCTATCAGATTCTGAGAGGGATGTGTTGAACTTCCTAATCTCTAGGTTAATTAATTAATTCTTTTCCATAACTCTAGCACATACATACATATATGTATAGATATGCTATCTTTTATATTTTTGTATTATTGACTTATTTTTCTTTCCTGAGTACATAACACTTTATACCTTACGTGTATATTATCTTAAACTCTACTCTTTTGTTTGTTTTGTTTTGTTTTGAGACGGAGTCTCAGTCTGTCATGCAAGCTAGAGTCCAGTGGCGCAGCAATCTCAGCTCACTGCAATCTCGCCCTGCCCCCTCCGGGTTCAAATGATTCTCCTGCCTCAGCCTCCTGAGTAGCTGGGCATATGCTACCATGTCCAGTTTTTTTTTTTTTTTTTTTTTTTTTTTATTTTTAGTAGAGACGGGGTTTCACCATGTTGGCCAGGCTGGTCTTGAACTCCTGACCTCAGCTGATCTGCCCTCCTCAACCTTCCAAAGTGCTGGGATTACAGGCGTGAACCACCCACCGTGCCCAGCTAACTCTACTCTTTTGATGTTAAAATAACTAACTCCGATTTTTTTTCTGGTCAATATTGGCCACTAACATTTATTAGATTGCTGTAGTCTAATAAATGAAAAGTAGAAATTTGTGTTATCTTGTGTATAAATCCCTCTTTTCTGTTTCATTTTGAAAATTTTCTATATTCGAATGTACTATTTGATGAATTTTGACAAATGTATATACCTGTGTAATTGCAATCCCAATTAAGATATAGAACTTTTATTTCACCGCCCTAAAGTTCTCTTATACCTCTCTGTAATCAATCCATTTCTCACCCTACACCACCCTAACTCTACCAAACTGATCTGATTTGTATCACTAAAGATTGTATTAGCCTGTTCTAGAACTTCATATAAAGGGGATAATCCATTCCATTCTCTTGCACCTGGCTTCTATCTGCTCAACATAACATTTTTGTTATACATCCTATGAACATGTATAGTACATTCCTTGAATGTAGTCTATAGAGGAAAATTGTTGCATTACATTTTATTATATTACATTAAATGTAATTTTAAAATACATTTAATTTTTTAATGTATTTAGCCAGAAATCAATAAAAGTCAAATACAGTCATGCACCACATAACAACATTTTGGTCCATGATGGACCACATATATGATGGTGGTCCTGTAAGATTATGATGGAGCATATATAGAAATTTGATATATGACACTTGATGCTAGCATTGCAGATTGAGTAGAGGAAATGGTTAATATTTAGTAATGGTGCTGGGGCATTTGATTTTCCACATAAAAAATATAAATAAAAGTATATTTATCATCTAGGTTTGTTTAAGTACACTCTGTGATGTTAGCACAATGATGAAGTCACCTAACGACACATTTCTCAAAATGTATACCTGTCATTAAACGATGCATGATTGATACTAAATTATGTGAGTGACCAGCTTATTTAGTATTTTCAACCCATACATATTTGGAGGTCTGCACATTGTTCAAATAAATGTTTTCTAAATACTACATGATATAGAAAGAGACATGGATTTTAGAATACACAGGCCTGGGTTAAGATCCTAGCTCAGCTGCATAAGCTGGGTGACCAAGGCTAGTGGCTTACCTCTAGTAGCTATAGGATAATAATACATACTGGCAAGTATATTGTTAGGTTAAATGAAATAATATTCAAACGGAACTTGACACATATTTGGTGTAAAATAGCATTATGTTGAATTAAAATATACTTAAAAATTTCTCTAATACTTGTGTTTGTTAAATTAAAAGAAATTACATTTTATTACTCTAAAGATGCATGATCACTAAAACTAGGTTGTAAATATGTTTCTAAATAGTAGACCTTGAGAAATTGATAGTTTGAAATTGGAGCATATTAATTTCCTGTGTATAAACGGGCCTTTATAAAGTACTGAATACCAATTTATTCTAAAAAGTAATTAGACATTTGAAAACTATTGTTTGTACTGTTAATTTGCTTAGCAAACCTTTCCCCATGTATTTGTAGTGATAATTCTCAGCTTTGCCTCTGTACAGATGATACTGATGAGAGTGTATCATTGAGCTTTTACCACTTTGGTAACTTGAAGTGTCCACGTGGGACTAGTTGTTCATATATTGTAAAAAGCGATGGTATTTCCTTGGCAAAGAAGGTGTTAAAACATATGAGAACATTGTAGATTTCTACCTGTTAGAAATCTAGATTTTTTTTTTCTGTCTCAACACACTTACTCCTCTTTCCTCAACTAACCAATTGACTGGTTACTTTGGCACTAACAAAATAACGATACCGATAATAATAATAGCTAATAAGTTTTGAGCACCTGTTATGTTCCAGTCATTATTCAAAGAATATTTTACATACCGTATTCCACTGAATTACTGAAAAATGCTAAGCAGCAGGTACTAACAGTATCTCTATTTTCTGGAAGACACAATTGAGGCATAAGGAGATGCAATAATTTACCCACGGTTGGACAACTTGTATCAGAGCCTAGACTTATGATAACAATAGCTAATACTTGTTGAGAACTTACTATATGCACTAAGTGTTTCATTCGTTAACTTTTTAAAAATCATCTCAACAACCCTATGACACAGATACTATCATTTTACAAATGATGAGGTTGAGGCAGAAAAGGGTTATATAACTTAACGATATTACATAGCTCGTAAGTGAAGAAATTGGGATCAGGCTGGGTCCAGAACATGTGCTTTATTACCCCTTAGTATTATCTCTCAACCAGACAAAAACATTTATAAGTACTTAATGTGTGCACAGTATTCTGGGGATCATAGAAGAAACATAACTTTGTTTTCTTTATTCATGAACTTACTGTGTTGTAAGAGAAGTGAAAAGAAGACAAATAAAACCATTATGGGAAGGTATCAGTGCTGAACTCTTATTACAGAAACTAAAAGTAAAGGGTTTGGAGAAGAGAGAGATGGGTATGTATTGGAACTCTGGAGTGGACCTTTAAGTACTCTCAGTGAATAGGAGGAAGGTGGAGAAAGGACACTTTGTAATGTGGAATAACCTATTAATTCTCCATAAACAACATGTCTCTAATTAATTTCAGGGCTAAAACTCATTTATCTTATTATTTTTCCTCATTAGGAGAAAAATCACCTTCTTAGTATTTTTATACCCCTTTCTAGTAAGATTAAATTAACTCTGTAAAGATTCTTGAAAATTTTCTAATTCTTTACTCCATCAGAGTAAAAATATTTAATGTCTTATGACATTAACTAGAAAAGCTAATTTCCTTTGCCTTTAATTTTGGCAATACTTTCCTTCATATAAATAATGATAGGAGGAATAAAAATTTCTTGTGACACTTTAAATGTAAATTTGATAAAAATGACATCTCTATGCATACAGAATATTTATATGTTTTGGATCAAAGATATTTTTGGCAGAAAAAAAGAGAATTAATAGATTGGTTTAATGGAGAGTCTGTCTGTTTATAAAGGCTTATATGAGAAGATGGGTTTTTCCTTTAATCACACCAGTAGGTAGATTCATTTAAAATAGACTAACTCAGTATGTCCAAAATGGAACTAATAATCCCACTCACCAAAGTTTTTCCTTTTCCCATGCTTCTTATCTCAGGTAGTTACATCTCAAATTGTCACCTCCTGCAACTCACCTGCCTCTGCTCCCTCATTCTCTTATGCCTATCAACCTCAGGGGCTGAACCTGCCTTTGATCCCTCACTCTTTCCTTCCTACCCATCAACCTCTGGGGCTGAACCTGCCCCTGCTCCCTCACTCTTTTCTTTATACCCATCAACTTTGTAGGGCTGAACCTGCCCCTCCTCCCCTACTCCTTTCTTTCTATCCATCAACCTTTGGGACTGAACCTACCCCTGCTCCCTCACTTCTTCCTTTCTACCCATCAACTTCTGGAACTGAACCTGCGCTTGCTCACTTGCTCCTTCCTTTCTACCCATCAACCTCTGGGGTTGAACCTGCCCCTCCTCCCTCACGTCTTCCTTTCTACCCATCAACCTCAGGGGCTGAACCTGCTCCTGCTCCTTCACTCCTTCCTTTCTACCCGCCAACCTCTGGGGCTGAACCTGCCCCTGCTTCCTCACTCCTTCCGTTCTAACCATCAACCTCTGGAGCTGAACCTGCCTCTCCTCCATCACTCCTTCCTTTCTACCCATCAACCTCTGGTGCTGAACCTGCATCTGCTCCCTCACTCCTTCATTTCTACTCATCACCCCATCAACTTCTGGAGCTGAACCTGCCTCTCCATACTCATTCCTTCCTTTCTACCCATCAACCTCTGGGGTTGAACCTGCACCTCTTCTCTCACTCTCCTGTACTTATTAACCACAGAGACCTGTTGATTTTTTTTTTTTTCAGATAATCTCAGAAATCACTCTCAAATATCTGTAGGAGCCTGGCAGATAAAATAAAACAGGCTGGGTTTGGTGGAAGGGCATGTGGTCAGGTGGGGAGTGTATGTTGTCTATAAAGAGCATATGCTTCTTACTGCCAGGCAAGGTATTGTTATGAGGATCATGTAGCTTAGTACTGCAAATCTCTACGTTTCTAAAGAGGAGGTGTAAATTTAGGTTTTGTGTAGTCTTTGAATTTTATGATGTTGTCAATGAATTCAAGTAAAAACCAACTCATATTGTATACTTCAAACAAGTCATTTAAGACAAAATTGAGTTTGTGGTGTTGTCAGTTTATGACATCTTTTCTAATACTATTCTTGTTCTCCATTCTCACAGCTGTTGTTCTAATTTAGGTCTGTAACATCTTTGTCTAAAATATTACAGCGTCTTCCTAACTGTTCTCCTTGACTCTAGTCTTGTTCCTGCCAAGCCCTCCTTTATCCTGACTCCTGACTGGGATTTCTAAAATACAAAGTTCATCAGATTATTCCACTGTTTAAAAAAAAAAAAAAAAAAAAAAGAACAAAAAAAGCACCTTTGATGACTCTGGTACTTAGATTAATTCCAGACTCTTTGGCCAGGTGTTCCAGTCCCAAAATTCTATGGACCCACCCCAAATTCCTGGACTCTATCTCTGTGGTTTCCCCAGCTACAGCCTTGGTTCTACCACACAAGAACATTCAACATTCTCAGAACATGTCAGTTTCTTTGGGTATCACACATTCTGCACCCTCTATTGGGAACATCCCTCTCAAGTTCTGCTCATCTAGCTCAACTCAAGTATCATTTCCCTCTGAAACTCAGCTCAGGGTATAGTATATGTTCAATCAATAATTTTTGAATTAATGACCAGCCTATAGTCTTCTCTAAGACAGATGCATATCATGCTAGTCAGAATTAGTCTCTTAATGTTTTTTCTTACTGTTAGCTTGGTACGTATCACCCAGATTATAGCTAGAGGTACAGTGTGCATGTTTATTACCCATGTTGAATGGTGATCTCTCATTATCCACAGATCCTAGCACAATGCTTAACACATGATAATCAGCCAATGAAGCTTCTTAAATTGAAGTTATAATATCTTCTTACTAAAAGACATTACTGAGATTTTTCTGTTTTAGGTTTTTTTTGCTCTAAGAGTTCAATGTAGAAAGACATGTAGAATGCTTTTTCTAGAAATTAAAAACTTTTATTCAAGAAAGGGCTTCTCTGTGGCTGCCTATGGAATAATTATATTCCAAGGTCAAGTATTTTTAATAGTAATGCCCCAAATTATGTAGCATGCTTATCTAAGGACTTCAGGATCCTTTGTGAGCCTGTTCTAAGTAACCCATATATCAGTCCTCTGAGGTGAGTCAGATATAAATAAAGGCCCTGGAATATAGGAAAAGGCTGGATCTGGGTAACCCCTCAACATGTACCATTTCTGAATCAGTTCAAGCGAGCTGAGTGCATAAGAGAGAAAAAACAGAACTACTGAGTAGTGTGAGACATTTGGAAGAACTGCTGCTTGTATGAAACATTACTATCAAAAAGGGAGAGAGGGCATGGCATCTCCTCTCCATTATAAACAAGATTGAAACATAAAAATCACAAATGGGCCTACACATAATCATATCTTAGTGCATTTGGTGAGTTAGGAAGGAATCATTTTCCTAAAATTTTAATAATAGGATTTTCCCCAATAATAGCTTAAAAGAGAAGACTGTCTTTAAAGTTGATGTGCTTGGTCAATGCTACATGGAAAATTACCTGAAGAACATGACTATTTTAAATGTCATAAGATATTGAGAAGAGTTTCTTTTGCATAGACAACACGGCTGTGCTAAGATACTCCTAGGAGCATGTGTTCATCTGAGAGTTCTGTCACCTGTCACTGCGTTGTCTTGGGGTTTCTGTAACATTGTTTATTATTAGCTCAGGAGAGGCTGCATGTAAGTACAAGATCTCATCCTGCTGGGAGCCACAAAGTTGGATGAAACTCAACTTGGGAGCTAGTTGGCTCTGAAGAAAGATATTTTCTTAAGAAATAGGCCAGGCGTGGTGGCTCAGGACTGTAATCCCCACACTTTGGGAGGCTGACGGGCAGATCACGAGGTCAGGGGATCGAGACCATCCTGGCTAACACAGTGAAACCCCGTCTCTACGAAAAATACAAAAAAAAAAAAAAAAAAAATTAGCAAAAAAAAAAAAAAAAAAAAAAAAAAAAAAAAATTAGCCGGGCGTGATGGCAGGCACCTGTAGTCCCAGCTTCACGGGAGGCTGAGGCAGGAGAATGGCAAGAACTCGGGGGGCGGAGCTTGCCGTGAGCCGAGATCGCGCCACTGCACTCCAGCCTGGGCGACAGAGCGAGACACTGTCTCAAAAATAAATAAATAAATAAATAAATAAATAAATAAATAAATAAAATAAATAAAATAAAAAAAAATAAAAGAAATAAGACCCACAGTCCTCCACCTTTTCCCTCCCCTGTAAAAGGTATAATTTGTGGGCAATTGAAGTCACAATATAGAAATTGCAACATTGTCCCAAACACTAAAATAGTTGGCTCTTTTTTTGGGGGGGGGAGGGGGGGATGAAGTCTCGCTCAGTTGCCAGGCAGGAGTACAGTGGTAGGATCTCGGCTCACTGCAACCTCCACCTAACCTCCACCTCCTGGGGTCAAGTGATTCTCCTGCCTCAGCCTTCCCAGTAGCTGGGACTACAGGCATGTGCCACCATGTCCAGTTAATATTTGTGTTTTTAGTAGAGACGGAGTTTAACCATATTGTCGAGGACTGTCTCAATCTCTTGACCTCGTGATCTACCCTCCTCGTCCTCTCAAAGTGCTGGGATTACAGGCATGAGCCACCGCGCTCAGCCAAAATAGTTGGTATTTAAATGATATACGTTTGTTTCTCAAACTTTTTCTCAACTAGGCAACATAAAAGGCAAATGTTGGTCCTGTGCCATGGAAGGGTGAGGCGAGCCCAAGGCAAATCTTATGGTGCTGAAAAAAGTTCATTTGGAGCAGCTGTCCAGGAATGGGGCCAGAGGAAAGTTCTCAAATTTAAATTATGCATTTTGAAAATGGGTTTAATTTGTTGAATAGTATCAAAATATTACCTTTTATTTTAGTTTTGAGGCAGGGTCTCACTCTTTCACTCAGGCTGGAGTACAGTGGTGTGATCACAGCTCATTGCAGTCATGACTTCTGAAGGCCTCAAGTCATCCTCCTCCCTCAGCCTCCCAAGGGACTACAGGCAAGTTCCACCATGCCTAGCTATTTTTCTATTTTTTTAAAGATGAGGTTTCACGATGTTGCCCACGCTGGTCTTGAATTCCTGGGCTCAAACTATCCACCCACCTTCTCCTCCCAAAATTCTAGAATTACAGGAGTAAAACACTACCCCCAAGCCCAAATCTCACCTTTTAATCAACAACACAAGGCATATTGATTTTATCAGTTCTAAGGTATATTTTTCCTCAGCAAACAGGTATGGAGATTGTACATGTCAAGCACTACTTTGGGCAAGAGTGAGACTGCGATGAGTGAGGAGGCAGAATCCCTGCCCTTATGGAGCTTACCTTCTGGTAGAGAGAGACAGGTCACATACACAAAGCATCATTTTATAAAGTCACATTCACGTGTGAAAAAATAAAATATGATAATATGGCCGAGAGGATCTATAATTGGGGTGGGGCTGCTTTCACTGAGGCAGTCTGAGATGATATTTGACTGAAGTCTTAAAAGAAAAGACTAAAGAAGAGATAAACCATCAACAGTTATATGCCAAGTACCATTCTAGCCACTTTTCATATATTAACTCATATGAACCTCCTAACAGCCCTCTGGAGTCTGTGGTCATCCAGATCTGGGAGAAGAGCATGGCAAGCAGGAGAAATAGCAAGTGCAAGCCTTTGCAGCAAGACCAAGTCTGGTGTGTTTGAGTAGCAAAAAAGAGACTGGTATGGCTGGAGATGAGGGCAGTGGGGTTGACAGTTCGGCAGGGGCCCAGTCAGAAACAGGTTTTCTTCTGATGGCAGGCAGAAGGTTTTGTAAGACCTTACACAGGAGAGTATCAAGACCTAGTTTATACCCGAGGAGTTCTCCTGGCCTCTATGTGAAGGATGCAGCGTAGGGACAAGGGTGGAGATGGCAAGGCTGGGTACCAGGATGTTGTGCTGAGAGATGGGAATTCTGATGACAGTAAGATGTCATCAGAATCGGGCTCTATGCTAGAAGTAAGGCTAACAAGACTGGCTGATGAATTAGAGGTGAGCTGTGAGAGAAAGGAAGAAACAAGGACTACTCTTGGTTTCTGGAGTGAGCACTAAATGGACAGTGGTGCCACTGTTAAGATGCAGACTTGGAGACAGTGAATTGGGGGAAAAGAATGACAGTTAAAACTTTGTTTAGTTCATGGTAAGTATGTAGTGAAAATTATGTAACTAGCATTGTCTAGTAGTTGTTGGAGATATGAAACCAGAATTAAGGAGATTGGCCAACTTAACATATGATTTTGAGAGTCACCAGTTTAGACCTGCTATTGACAGGCATGGGCTAAATGAGAACACCCACGGAGAAGGGGGAGAGCAGATCTTTGGGAAATTCCAAAATTAAGAGTTAGGAGAAAGGAGGAAAAACCAGCCAAAACAGACTGAAGAGGAGGGGTCAGTGAGGTAGGAGGAAACCCCAGCAATTGCAGTGTCATGGAGCCTATAGTACAAAAAGTTTGTAGTAGGATGGAGTAATGAACTACATCTGATACTGTCTAGAGGCTAAGGGAAGATAGACTGATCCTGGCTTCCCAAGATGTAGCTCATGTGTGACCTTGATAAAAGCAATTTTAGTGGTAGGTTAGGTTTAAATCTCCAAATATAACGGGTTAAGAAAAGATAGGAGATGAGGAAGCTGGACTCTGCTAAGAAAAAAAAAAAAAACTATTTGATTTTTTGAAAAATATTTAAGGATAAAATACATTCATAAACTTTATTCCACCTAGTTTCAAAACACCTCACTATTAACACAATTCTCTATATAGGAGTTTTGTCATTATTTATTTCTAACATGATTTACTCAATATTTCACTTCTTTTAAAAAACTTGGATATTGGTAGATCCAGCCTATTAGATCATACACCTTAGATTCTTTCTAAAAGAACTGACAAGAAAGCTTTTGACAAAAATATAACTTTGATGCATTTTAATTATTTTTCTCAGAACAATACATGAAGAATTATTAGTACATAAGTTTCAGAAAGATGATTCTATTAAGTATCTTACATTCTTACACTTAAGCAATGCGCTTTTTAGTTGTGGTATTTTTCCAGTTTATTTTTATTCTGCCTTCTTTGTTCTTTTCTTTGCAGCCTTGTTTATACTATAAGATACAGACACAGTGCACCCTTTGCCCTTCCAACAAGATAGTTGCCATTTTGATCTGCCAATCAAACTCAAGGGTCTGCCCTGAAAGTTGAAACAATCGATCATAGTTTGAACACTTGGGTAGTGTCAACTAATTTTAGTCACCAAGCCTGGGTTGATGTGAGGAGTGATTGGCAAGGCATTTGTCCAAGACCAAGCGAGGGTTACGACTGTCTTTATGGTTAACAACTGCACAAATAGAAACAGGCTGAAATTGTGAATGAAGTTTCAACAAATTATTTGGAGTATGAGTCTGCCTCTTATCTGAATTTATTATTTCAGCTCTTGGCATAATGAGGATTAAAAACTCTGTTTACTTGAAGCTTTTCCCACTAAAGGACAAGTGATGCTTTCACTTCCCAGCTCTGTGTGTACATAACCAACCATATGCCTAATTTAAGACACCACCTAAACAAAACCCCCAAACAACCCCTCACCCTAACCAACATGAGGTGTGTATGAGAGGCAAGTTTCCTGACTTTACCTTCCCTCTTTCATTAAATTTCTGTGATAGGGAAGGATTGAGTGAAATCCTACCTCCAAATTAGAACAAACACATTAAAAAACAAACATAGGAAGTGAAAATTTTAGAGCCTCGGCAAGTCTCTCCTCTCCCTATAAATTGCTGCTTTCGTAAAGGAGCCCACCCAGGACTTTAGACAATACAATGGGAGTGTGTGTCTAGGAATCTTTGGTAAAGTTTCTGGATGGAAACAAATAAGGCTGTTTGCTACCTTTCAGTTGCCTTACACATCAGACACTGGCACAGAGAATGACACACAATGAGATTATTCAGGGTTTATTGCCCTTCTTGCTTGGCGTGCTCCCACCTGACTGCTATTGGCTTGGAAGCCAGGGAAATGTAAGTATGTCAAGACTTTATTGGGCCAGTGGCTGCCAGCAAAGCAGCTTCCAAGTTTCCCAATTTTTGTGCCCAGAATCCCATCAGTTCCATCTCAACCCACAATTCAGAGTAAGCGAGTGGTTTTCCTGATGGCAACAAATTGCCATTCCTTAATCTATTCTGTCAAGAATTGACGAACTTCTGTAGTTGACTGAAGCAATGATAAAATAAACTCAAGGTATTACAAGTACGAAATATAAAAATGTTGACCTTTAAAACATTTTTTAATTAAAATATGATTGGTAACAATTTAAATAAATTTTAAATCTTTAGTTTTCAATTATGAAAATAAATGCACATTGTAAAATTGTAGAAATGACAACAGCATATCAAATGAAACAATCCCTTCTTCCCAACCTCACTCCTCACTGATGATGTTTTAAGGATTTATTCCTTCAGAAATTTTATTCTACAGATATAATCCTATGTATTTGTAAATAATACATACACATATGTACATTCTATTATTTCCAAAAAAAAGGAATTGTAGGACCAGATACAGTGGCTCATACCTGTAATCCCAATAATTTGAAAGGCTAAGTTAGGAGGATCACTTGAGGGCAGGAGTTAGAGATCAGTCTGGACAACATAGCGAGACCCTGTCTCTACAAAAAAATAAAAATAAAATTAACCAGGCATTGTGGCACGTGTCTGTAGTCCCAGCTACTTGGGAGGCTGAGGTAGGAGGATCCTTTGACCCCAGGAGTTTGAGGCTGCAGTGAGCTGTGATTGGACCACTACACTCTGGCCTGGACAACAGAGAAATACCCTGTCTCAAAAAGGAAAAAAAAAAAAAAAAGGAATTGTAGTATTGTGCTTTGCTATTTTTTACTTAAATTTGTCATAAACATTTCTCCATGATATACATAGCACATTAGAGATACTTAAAGTGATTTTTCCAGTCTTTCTATTACAATGCCATGTCAATATACAAATGAAGATGTGAGATACAGACCTGGAATATCACTCACATTGCTTATTGACTCACAAACATTTATTGAGTCCATTCTATGTGCTAGACAGAGTTTGATTTTTCCCACTTAAGATAGTGCCTACTCATTTGATGGTAAGAAAGGTGAGAATTTGACTCTAGTTACTCTTAACACCTCTCCCACTCTCTCTTACTTCTCTACATCTTCCAAAATAGTTATATAACTTTTGTCAAACCTGTTTTCAAGTTTTCCATTATTATGCCCATGTGAATGTTACTCTCAGCTGAGCCACATGATGTATAACTTCTCCTTCCTGCCTCAGCATTTCTGAGGGGCAGTGTAGCAGGCAATAAGAGCGCTGACCCTGAACCATGGCTCGTATCTCATTTTCTCCATTACTAACTGGCATGACCATGGGCAAGAACTGTAACTTCTCTGTGCCTCAGCTTTTTCATAATAGCGGCTGCTCCACAACAATTCTATAAGGTTAGGATGAATTACTATATACAAAATGCTTACAACAGGGCTTGGAAACAGTAAATTTTATGTAAGGTGTTTTGTTTGTTTTGTATTTTTTTTAATTATACTTTAAGTTCTAGGGTATATGTGCACAACGTGCAGGTTTGTTACATATATATACATGTGCCATGTTGGTGTGCTGCACGCATTAACTCATCATTTACATTAAGTATATCTCCTAATGCTATCCCTCCCCCTTCCCCCCATCCCATAATAGGCCCCGGTGTGTGATGCTCCCATTCCTGTGTCCAAGTGATCTCATTGTTCAATTCCCACCTATGAGTGAGAACATGTGGTGTTTGGTCTTCTGTTCTTGTGATAGTTTGCTGAGAATGATGGTTTCTAGTTGCATCCATGTCCCTACAAAGGACACGAACTCGTCCTTTTTTATGACTGCATAGTATTCCATGGTGTACATGTGCCACATTTTCTTAATCCAGTCTGTCATTGATGGACATTTGGGTTGGTTCTAAGTCTTTGCTATTGTGAATAGTGCCACAATAAATGTACATGTGCATGTGTCTTTATAGTAGTATGACTTATAATCCTTTGGGTATATACCCAGCAATGGGATGGCTGGGTCAAATGGTATTTCTGGTTCTAGATCCTCGAGGAATCGCCACACTGTCTTCCACAATGGTTGAACTAGTTTACGGTCCCACCAACAGTGTAAAAGTGTTCCTATTTCTCCATGTCCTCTCCAGCACCTGTTGTTTCCTGACTTTTTAGTGATCGCCATTCTAACTGGTGTGAGATGGTATCTCATTGTGGTTTTGATTTGCATTTGTCTGATGGCCAGTGATGATGACCATATTTTCATGTGTCTGTTGGCTGCATAAATGTCTTCTTTTGAGAAGTGTCTGTTCATATCCTTTGCCCACTTTTTGATAAGGTTGTTTATATTATAGTCTCCCAATAAAGGATATAAGGGAGGTGCTTTTTAAAAAAATCTTGTCTTTTTATTTTATACTCTCACTTTATTAATAATTTGGCTGTGTGTATAAATCTGGGTTGAAGATCGCTTTATTCACCTCAGAATTTGAAAACATTTCCGTTGTTTTCTGGCTACATAGGGTTCTTTTACCATTCCATGTCCTGTCTTCATGTATGTAATCCATTTTCATTTGTGTTTGCTTATTTATTTTTTTCTGTTTAGTTTTGTTTTCTCTCTCTAGAAATTTTTAGTATCTCCTCTTGACACCTAGTTATTTCACTGTTTCATAAAGATATGCCTGGATATGGGTCTTTCTTAATGATGGTGCAGGGAACTTGGTGAGCTCTTTTAAATCTGGAGATCACATCCTTTAGTTGGGAGAGTTCTTGTATTTTTTATTATTATTATTATTTACTTCTTTCTAGTTTTTCTGCATGGTATTTCTGGAACTCCTATTAGTAACATATCCACTTTCCTGAAGAAAACCTCTGATTTCTCATCTTTTGCCTTCTGTTTTTCATCTTTTTACCTTTTCATTTTAATTTTGAAATATTTCCTCAACTTTACTTTGCAGCTCTTCTATTGAAACCTTTATTTTAGTATGTTTCATATTTCATTAAATTTATTCTTCCCTGACTGGTCCTTATTATTATTTTTTTATACCTTTACTTTCAGTTTAGAGGTACATGTGCAGGTTTGTTGCATAGGTAAATGTATGTCATGGGGATGTATTGTACAGACTTTTTCATCACCCAGGTATTAAGCCTAGTACCCATTAGTTATTTTTCCTGATCTTCTCCCTTCTCTTATCCTCCACCCACTGACAGGCCGCAGTGTGTGTTGTTCCCCTCTGTGTGTCCACATGTTTAGCTCTCACTTATACGTGAGAACATGCAGTATTTGGTTTTCTGTTTCTGCATTACTGTGCTAAGGATAATGGCCTTCTGCTCCATCCATGCTCCTGCAAAGAATATGAGCTCATTCTTTTTTATGACTGCATAGTATTCCATGGTGTATATATACCACATTTTCTTCATCCAGTCTATTGCTAATGGGCATTTAGGTTGATTCTATGTCTTTGCTATTGTGAATAGTGCAGCAATGAATATACATGTGCATGTGTCTTTATAATAGAATGATTTATATTCCTTTGGGTAAGTAACCAGTAATGGGATTGCTGGGTCAAATGATATTTTTGTCTTTAGGTCTTTGAGAAATTGCCACATTGTCTTCCATAATGGCTGAACTGATTTACACCCCCACGAACAGTGTGTAAGCATTCCTTTTTCTCCACAACCTTGCCAGCATCTGTTGTTTTTTGACTTTTTAATAATGGACATTGTGAGGTGGTATCTCATTGTGGTTTTAATTTGCCTTTCTCTAATGATTGATCAGTGATGTTGAGATTTGAGCTTTTTTTTTTTTTATATGATTGTTGACCACATGTATGTCTTCTTTTGAGAAGTGTCTGTTCATGTCCTTTAGGAACTTAAATTTACAAGAAAAAGAAAGAACCCATTAAAAAGTAGCCCTTAATATTTTTTAATAATATGTTATAGTTTAATGACTAGTATATCTTATATGCTAATATTAGCGTTTTACAATTGTCCCAGTTCTTTTCATTGCTTTGTTACGTCAAATTCCCTGTTTACTGGTTTGTTTAGATGTCTGTCTTCCATGTTAGAGGCTCCCCCAAAGAGTAAACTTCCACCTTCCTGGACAAGAAAGAGAACTTGTAAGGTCTAACTGCTCCTCACATAAAGTTTTAACCAATCATGCTGTTTTTACTTCTGCCCCTGACCTTTTGTTACCTGATGTAATGCCTACGTTCCATAGCCAAATTTTTGCCCTTCTCTAACTTTGCTTGTCTTTAAGGAACAGGATGCCTACTGTAAGAATTTCCCTTTGTAATCAGACTAGTTGAGACTCGTGAGAACCAAGATAGCCTATCAAATGACTTAAAAAGACCTTAAACTTCATTATAATCTCATTTCCATCTAGATGACACTCTCGCCAGTGCCATGACAGTTGATAATCACCATGACAACAACTAGAAGAAGTCATAAAAGGAAAAAAGGAAGACAGCACTACTGGTTCAGAGAAGTTTACTACCCTATTCTGGAAAAGACATGAATATTGCTCCTTTTGCTTTTACTATACAAACTCTTCATTAAAGAGACTCTGTATTTTAACCTCGTCATCCTTCACTAGTTGAGATTTGCAAGCCGTGTTCCCACTTCTCTATTCCCTGGCCATTGAATAAATCTTGCAATACGTAATTGGGAACATCCCATCTTTTGGGGCTACTGGGTTTATTAGTAATATTTTGCTTTTATAGAACCTTGGAACTCCAATTCCTGGGCCTTTCTCCAGTTCAGTGACATAAATTGCTTATGTCTTAGTGTCTTTCTGTCTTCTCCACTACAGGCACATAGGTTTCCTCACTCTGTTAAGTCAATGTTCACTCTTCCTTTTAAGTTCCTTCTTCAATTTTTGTGGATGTCTTCATTTGCTTCCATCTTCTCTAATGTTTTCTTTGTCTTTCTGAGTTATACTTTATTACTATTTATTTACTTATCTTGCTCTAGCCTCATTTTAATTGGCTTTCAGGGGAGACTAGAGATAAACATATGTGTTCAGACTATTATGTTTAACCTGAAGTCTGTAACATTTTTCAATAAACACTTTTAAAATTCAGAACATTTATTCAGTGCCTACTATATGCCAAGCTCTTGGCTGAGAAGCTGCTTCTTGAATTTTTAGTGCTTACAATGATTATTGAAAATATATTTCAGGCTTCATTAAAACAAACTCCTTATGTATTTCTGCCAAGCAAAAAATATATTAAGTAAGTGATTCTTTTTGGCCTGTTGGAGTTACTGAATATGTTCAAAAGGAAACATTTAAACAATATTATGTTATAAAGTTATCATAAGTCAGATTGTTTTTCTTCCAACTAGTATAATTCAGAGTGCTTTTTACTTTTTAGGTCTTCATGCTTGTGAGTGTGTGTATGTGTGCAAGTGTGTATAAGTGTGTGAGTGTGGATATGTGCATTTGTACTTGAAAGTGTACGTGTGAGAATGTGTATGTGTGATGTGTGCCTGTGAGAGTGTGCATGTGTGTGCATGAATTTATGTGTGTACAGGGGCATAAGAGTGCCTATATATCTATCTGTGTGTATCACTGCATGTGCGTGTGTGTGTGTGTGTGTGTGTGTTTATGGCACAAGTAGGAAACAACTCTGCTGGTGACACTAACACCAAGGTCCTCATAATCCCTCCATGCTCCTGTTCTTCCACTTATAAAACTAGAATTACCATTCATCTTGTAGATATTGAAATGCATCATATTATAAAACACTGGGAAATAGCTCTATTAGACATAAAATAAACTGCTGCCTATAAAACTGGGATTAATGAAATGTTAGAAGCGAAGGTGTTTTTACTCGTGAGGCTTATGTTCCACTCAGGCAGGATTACTGGGTCTGGATTTGTTCTTGCTTCCTGGAATTATATTGCTTTTCCATCTGAGAACCCAGTTTCCAGTTAAAGAATTAGGTTGATTAGCTACCAAGGGGTTGCCTTTGTTCTTTGCCCAGAGGACTGGTGGCAAAACAGAGAGAGGAAGAAATTGGAAAGCAGCTCATCTTTAGTACTAAAGGGCCTCCAGGGAGATCACTGTAAAAATTAAATAAAAGTGAATAAATAAAACTTCTCTTAAAACCTTGCTATATAACACCAGGAATGTTCATATAACTATGCCGCTATCTATTCTACATTCAGAGATATAAATGAAATACTTCTTTCAACCTGATAGCATAAGGTTTTAGATAACAAATATGCCATCCTTCAATCTCAAGTAAAGAAACACTTACTTCATTCAACAGTTAAGTGAGCTGCTATCTGGCCCTCATTATATCTGTGATTTAGAAGGACTATGCAGGTCTGTGTTGTCCACATCAGAGACTACCAATATAAAATGCAGTAAATGGGATTTTTATCTTTCAGCACGCCTCAGAGTTCTTGCACAAGATACACTTCTCAGTCTGCATATCATCAATCTAACGCAAACGATTATCTCTGCACAAGAGACTAAACTGAAAGCTCTTATGCTCAGCATCATACGTAAACATACCTGACACTCACAGTTTCTGGGATTCCTCGAAACTCTCTGGGCCATGCAAGATGTTCCATGCTGTGACAAACCTGGGCTGAAAGTAAAAGTGCACTATCTCATGAGAAGTTTGTTGACAGGTTGGGGAGTGAACATTTCACCAAAAATCAAACGGTGATTTGTTCCCAGGCTTCCAAATTAGCTGGTAAATGCTGGCATATCAGTAGTAAGATTATCCTTAAAAGTCAAGCTCAAGGTTCGTACTTTTGTTTCTTGCAATTAAAAAGATATGCGTGGAAACCTTGCATTGTTTTTATTTGCTAGCAATATTATTTACAGATTATAAAACAACTGAATTTAAGCCTCTTTAAAAAATAATAAGAATGTTATATCTTTGGCAAAATACAGAATAATGGGCAACTTACACCACCATTTTGACCTTCTATAATTTGATATGTTATCTTGCTTTTAAAAGGTTTCTTCTTACAAAACGATTTTCAGGGTGAATGTTCAAAATAGTTCTAACTTTTAATATTTAGTGCCCTCCTGTTCTTTGAATCACTGCGCTCATTTTCTCCTAAGTTAAGGAGCTTTGATAATCACGTTAGGAATATTCATTGGGTCTAAAGTTTCTAGACTTCACCAGCACTCACTTTGTAATAAATGAATAAACCTCCTGATTTCAATAGTAAGCGGTGAGTGAAGCCTGTGGTTCTAGCAAGGTGTCTGCGAAGTTGGGTCACATATTAGATGCCTCTCGGGCAATTAGCTTATCCATAAACTGCTGGGACACGATCTCTGGTCTTACGAATGCACTCTCAAAGACACAAGAGAATTCAGAAAGCTGTGTGTGTGTGTATAAAACTTTATAAATTAAATTAAACTATTGAATTTTCTGTGTTACTCAATGTGTGCCTTGTTTTGAGAGAAAGTGACAGCACATTACTTTTTAAATCAACTTGGTTCACTTAAAGATTGAAATATAAAGAAAGAGATTGATCACTACCACAGGTCCTCTGTTGCATGTATAAGCTTCTAGGTTAACATTGATAGTGTAAATATTAGGAAAAGGACTGTCGTAAAGTATGAAAAAGGAGTAGATTAAATGTATCAAGTTCATACAGATATTTGGAATGTTAAACCAAATAATTCAACACAATTGAAATAATCAATTCGTTCAAGTAAAACACTTATCTGTAAAGACATGCTTTTTATTATTTCAATAATTTGAAAAAAGATATTTTTTCAACTAGACTTTTGCAAACTGATGTCAATTCCATTGTCTCTAGATAATAACAAGATGAACAGATCCCACAATCTCAAGAGGACCTCTTTTGAATTTGTTTTCTGAAGCCTTGGAAAGTCTTCACTGACCATACTAAGTGAGTTAAAAAACCACATATTTATTTCCAAATAGTTAAACTGGTTCAGGCCAACATCTATTTTGGGAATTGCATGCTGCCAACATAAAGAATTCCCCACATCATTTCTGTTATAAAGCTATTCTTCATTTCCTGCCCTATAGTGGAGCTGTGCTTTCATTTTTTATTTCCCTCATGAATTTGGCTGTCTTATAGTGAGGAGGGAGAGGCAGTGATTTCTTTATTTTGAGGCCATCTTTCAGACAGTAAGCTGCCAAACTCATTCGAGTATTTTCCAAGAACTGGCATTCTTATACTTCACCTTGTAGCTGTCCGGGAGATATCCCAGAAACTTCATTTATTGGGTACAATAAAACTCATGGCTTCAACATAATTCTTTTCCTATAAAAGTAAAGGTATGTGCAAGACATATTGAGAACAGCAAATATGTAGATAAAAGGCTCACAGAAACTTCTTCTCTTTCCACCCATTACAGGCATTAGCAATGCCAACATTTGCTAGAAACCCACCATGGCTGTGATGCTCACATCACAGCTTGACTGTGAAAATTACAACCCAGTTTGAGGTTGTTGAGGTCTCAGTGCATATTGTGCTGATAGAGCTAAGAATGAGCACTAATTTCTGCTCCAACCCAAAGGGACTGTGAATCTGTACTATCTTCTGGCTACTGAAACACAGCAGCAGGCCTGTGAGAAGCAAGCCAGGAACATTAGACTGAGGCAAAGGGAAGGCATCTTTTGTCCCAGAATCAGTACTTGCAAACCTTTCTAGCATGGTAAACCTGCGCTGACATTTTTTTTAACATTTATTTTAAGTTCAAAGGTTCATGTGCAGGTTTGTTACGTAGGTAAATATGTGTTATGGGGCTTTGTTGTACAGATTATTTCATCATCCAGGTATTAAGCCTAGTCCCCATTAGTTATTTTTCCTGATTCGTTCCCTCCTCCCACCCTCCACTCTGCAATAAGCACCAGTGTGTATTGTTTCCCTCTATGTGTCCATGTGTTCTTATCATTTAGCTCTCACTTATAAGTAAGAACATGTGGCATTTGATTTTCTGTTCATGCATTAATTTGCTAAGGATAATTACCCCTGATATTTCCAAGGTTTTGGTAAAACTACCAATGGAGGCCCATATACCATATGCTTAAATATTTAAAAGGTATAAAACTAATAAACAACTACATAATATATTCTCTCCTTCTACCTTGACAAGTATATCTTCATGATGACATAAAAGACTAGGTTCAAATAGAGAATTCTTGGACTTCGTGGAGTAAATTTAGACTACAATGCGAATGACAAATTTGAGGAAGTAGCTTTTAATGGGAAGGGGTGGAACTGTATTACAGTGTCCTGACGAAAAACACAGAGAAGATATATGGAAACACTGGGACAAATATAACACTTTTTAACTTTTTCAAATGCAGTTTTGCTGTGCTACTTAGGATAAAAATGTCAGACACAGAAATACTTCTACAGATCTTTTTCCAGAGGTCTCTTTTGGGCCTCATTTGGGCTTTAAATGAGGCCTGCAGGTGTGTTTGGCCAACTCAAAACCTATTCTTTCTTTCCATCCCCTCTCTCACTGCTTCACTCTGGATGGCTCCAGGCAAGTGAGAGAGCCCTGTCTTCCCCAAGCCCACATTGTGTTGTCCTGTTGCCCAGGCTGCCTGGAGATTTTCTCTACCCTCTACTCCTTGTCAGATCTTCCAGCCTTCTTTCCTGTCCTACCACACTCAGTTTAAATAGAAAGAGGAAACCTCCTCCTTCAAGCTTTCCTTAGGCATCCCAGAATTGACTCCTTTCTCTTTGGATCATGTAACCTGCCCTGTGTCTCCCTACACTGCTTTATCCTGTTAATCTTTGAGTACTTGTCTTGTATCATTACTAAACTAAGTGCTTCCAAGGTGGATATGTTGGCTCAGTCATCTTTGTATACTTTGTATATCACCCTCTATAGTTCCAGGAGTGTATTAATGTGCAGATAATATGGTTTTGTTTGTTTTTTTGAGATGGAGTGTCTCTGTCACCAGGGCTGGAGTGCAATGGCGTGATCTCGTGTCACTGCAACCTCCGCCTCCTGGGTTCAAGCAATTCTCCTGCCTCACCCTCCTGAGTAGCTGGGATTACAGGCATCTGCCACAACATCCAGCTAAGTTTTTGTATTTTTAGTAGAGACGGGGTTTCACCATGTTGGCCAGGCTGGTCTCGAACTCTTAATCTCGTGATTCGCCCGTCTCAGCCTCCCAAAGTGCTGGGATTACAGGGGTGAGTCACCGTGCCTGGCCAATATGTTTTAAATTAAAGATGAATAAGTAATGAAAATGAGCTTTTGACCTGAAGAACCTTATCTGCTATTTGAGGAGATAATTCTGAAACACAAGACAATACGTAATTAGATCTTAGTTTCGTCATCATTATTGCTATCATGTGATTAAAGCTGGTGGGCAATTTCTATGCTTGGGATTTTGAAGAGAAGATCTAGAGTGCTGCAGTGACGGGAAAGCCTTCATAAAAGAGTTGGGCACGAACTTAACCAACTTAAGGACAGAATATAGCACACAGTAATAATACTGGTAGCTAACACTTACTGAAAAACATATTTAGTGCCAGACATTGTATAAAGTACGTGATTGTATTTAATTCTCATAATATTCCTATAGTAACGATTTTTATCCTCATTTAACTATTGAGGAAACAGAAGCCTTAGCCTTAGAGTTATTGACTACTATCCCAACATCAGGGTAGAGATAAAATTTGAACTGCTGTTTCATGTTGCTTTCAGGAGTAAGTGCTGATAAACGGGAGGACAGGAATGGTTTGCTGAATGAATAAGCAATCAAATAATAGCTAATAGGAAAGAAAGACAAGGGGTGGGCATTCCAGTAAAAAAACTCAAGGCTGTGAGAAGACTGACTCTGAAGTCACAGAAAGTTTACAGTGGGAAGATTAGGGAGAGGAGTTTTATTCCCAATACAGGATGAAATGAAATGTGGATTCTTTTCAAACTTTTATTTAGTTTCAGGAGTACATGGGCAGGTTTGTTATATAGCTAAATTGCATGTCATTGGGGGTTTGGTGTCCAGATTATTTTGTCATCCAGGCAATCAGTGTAATACCCAATAGGTAGTTTTTTTCAATCCTAACTCTCCTCCCACCCTCCTCTCCAAAGTTTGTCATTTTTGAGAGAAGAGTTGTTTTTTCACTTTGATTATTGTTCAGTTTTATATTCTCCCTTGTATGTTATGATTTCATCAGATTGGATTCCTCAGGTCACTCTTCTCATTGCCCAACAGTAATTGTTAATCTAAAGTTATGGACTGAAAAAATAATTCTCAACATAAATCCAACAGATAATACGACAGGCAAGGAAACATTATATGCTACCAGGGCTACTAGGCACTATTCTTCTTCAAATATATATTCTTAGGTTTACCTAACCAATCATTTTTTCTTTCCTTTATAAATGCCCTAAAAAATGACTTGAATAGTACTAAGATCTTTTGTGAACATTAAGGATATTACGGGATTTTTTCCCAGGATTCTTTTAAGTGTTTTTGGAAAGTAATACATCATATACAAATGGAGGTTAAACTTCAAGTTACAAGCAATATTTTATTAAACAAGGAGAGAAATGTATTGTTATTTCATTTTTCTAAGTTTGCCCTGTGGCTTCTTGTTACAGGGCATCTGGCTATTTCTGTCACTGCGTTCCACATTTCTGACAAATGACTTAACACATGCCTACTCTGAACACTACAAACTTGGAAAAGTAAACCCACTTTGAGTTACCCACCACCTACCCATCCATCACCTGGGTAAGGCTGTGTGCCTCACAGTATCATCTCCTTCAGAGTCCTGCCAGATGCTGGAATATGGAGCAGCACCAAGGGACAAGCAGATAACAAGGGTGTTGTAAAAGATATCCATGGATAATGCACTTTAAACAATGTTAGTTTAATATCTCAAACCCATAACATAGATCCAACTTTAGAAGCGGAATGTAATGTGCTTGTCAAAAAATATACTGGCTTTGACTTAAAAAAAAGATTGTGACACTCTACATTATATGTTTTGGTGGTTATTAATATTTGTTCTTAATTTGAGACCAAGACTAAATAGAAAAATATCATAATAGCCAACTGCATCTAACCAGGAAATGAGGGTGAATGGGGACGTGGTGGGTGGTAATTAAAGATTAGAAAGATAAAACAACTTTGGGGAAAATAAAAGGGAAAAAATTGAAAGGAAAAATTGGTATGCCTTGAATTCTTTATCAATATTAATAATAGCCAACTTTTACTGAGGGCCAGGCACTGGTTTAAATGCTTTACAGATAATATTTTATTTACTTATCACAATAATCCTTTAATTATTATCTCCCTTTTATTAATAAGAGGAGTCTGGCATGGAGAGATTGAATGGCTTATTTTGACTCCCACACAAGTCACTGAGTGCTGGCAGCCTCACCCTCCCCACTACACACCACTTTCTTAATGTTCCTTAGAGGAAAGTCAACTTCCTTAAAAGAAATGCTCTACTACTGTCCTCTGCCAAAAGATCATTCACCCTGCACGTGGGCTCCCAGCCTAAATCCAACCATCCCTCTTCTAGGGCTGGACCTAATGTCTCAGTTCAAGGCAGACAAAGAATGGCTTTTACATAGACAGCCCATCTCTCTGCTCCTAAAAGTGGCTAATAGCAGGTGTGAAGGTTGTTGCTCGTTACCTCCAGAGCCCTCAAAAGAAATGTGTGTGTCACTCCCAACAAAAGAAATGTGTGTGTGTCACCCCTAAAGGGAACAAGCCATTTAGCATGGGAAAAAAAGGTATGAGCTAAGATCTCACACAATGTAATTTTTAAAAAATGAAAAACAGCACTTTTGCAATCTTGAAATCATAGATTTAAAATTTCTCCTATAAATAAAGAAGCAAATGCAATATTCTCTTTTCTTCTTAGCAGCACCTCCTCCTCTCCATGTTTGGATCATAATATAGCTGTGTATATCCCACAGAGTGGATCAAAAACAATAAATGATCATTTTCCCCAGATTAACTTTTTCCTTATATTTAGAGGTTTTGCATTTTAAAAGTGTGAGAACTGTATATATACACTCAGAGACCCATATTTGAGCTTCTTTCTCTATATTTTATAAAATTTACCTCTGGGACAATCTTGTTATGAAAATCAATATATGAGAGCCCATATCTTATCTTCTACCCTTCCATTTACCCCTTTCCATACATATTTCAAAGGAAAGGTAGTGGAATAACAACATAAACTTTCAAGAATTTCCCACTGATTTTGAACTGAGGCAGATGTAAGTTTGAATCACAGCTCTGCTCTTCCTAGCTCTGAGGCCAAAGGAAACTTTCAATTTACTTGTCTGATAAATGGGGCTGTTGGGAGGAATATTTAAGAAAATAGGCCGAGTGCGGTATCTCATACCTGTAATCCCAGCACTTTAGGAGGCCCAGTAGGGTGAATTGCTTGAGCTTAGGAGTTTGAGACCAGCCTGGGAAACATGGCAAAAACCTTTCTACTAAAAGGACAAAAAAAAAAAAAAAAAAAAAAGGCCGGGTGTGGTGGTGTGCACCTGTGGTCCCAGCTATTCCGGAGGCTGAGGTGATAGGATCTCTTTAGCCCAGGGTGGCATGGGAGTGGAGGTTGCAGTGAGCCAAAGTCATGCCACAGCACTCCAGCTTTGGTGACAGAGCAAGACCCAATCTCAAAAAATATAATAATAATAATAATTATAAAATAAAGAAAACATACAGCAAGTCTGCATATGCATGTACTCTGAACATAGAAGGTGCTTAATGCATGATGATCCTTTATTATAAAGAAGTTACAAGCCAAATTGTATTTAAACCTCAACACCTCCACACATACAGCCTCCAGCTTAACCACAAGAGAAATATTGTCCTAAATAAAACAATGTCTTGGTGGGAAAAGGGGTTAATGATGTCTTCTAACAGTGCTTAAGCATTAAAATGTCTTTCTTCCAACACCTTTTTCCATTTTGTTATTGACAAATGCCACCTCCCAAGTGATGAGTAGGTAACACATGATCTATGAAAGAGCAGGCTCTCCATTTCTCTCACCACTACGTTTCTTTGGAGGAACAGGGTAATTAATATTGAGACACAGCCACTGCTTCCATCACCTGCATATCAATCAACTTCTGCAAGGCCAGAGTTCAATTAATTGATGTCACCCTGGAGGCACCCGAAGCAGTTAACAAGTCTCTAAACTTGGTGGAAAAACAAGCTGCAAGATCCAATCTCCCATAAATTCCCACTGCAGAGCTCCATCTCCTAATTTATCCTTATATGCCAAATACCCCTCTGTTAATACATACTTTGCAAGAGTAATGCATGGAAGGCAGGTACTGAAAGGTCACAGCACATCAAAACAAAGGATTAGGACATAATACTTTTTATCTATGACTATTAGGAAATACCATTTTGTTTTAAATCTTATACTATAATCCATTTTTAAGAGAAAGCGTGTCTTAACTGGGAAGTTTCACAAGGTAACACCCTTTTCACAAACATGCATTTCAGTATTTTTTCAAAAGAGAAGAAGTTCAGTGTTCCTGTTGTTAAATATAATTTGTTGACAAGATAGACCACAATGAGCTATGTATGATGGCCTTAGGTATTGTGGGGAGGAAGTGGCCAGGAGAAGATGTAGGGTGACAGTAGTGATGCTGGGATGAGATAATATATGTTACTTGGTAAGGGGAAGGAAAACAGGTCAGCCAGTGCTATTCTCTGGCCATTGACTCAAAAGCTTAATCCAAAGCACCTTGGCTGGAAATCTCTTTTTGATAGTCTCTCTGGAAACCTCTGAAGGGTCTGGAAGCGTCTTAGGTGAGGCTGCAATAACAAAATACCGTAAAAACCACAAAGATCTATTTCTCATAGTTCTGGATCCTGGGAAGACCAAAATCAAAGTCTAGTCAATTTGGTTCCCTGGTGAAATAGTCTCCCTGGCTTGCAAATAACCATCTTCTAGCTATGTCCTCACATAGGGAAGAGAGAGGGAGGGAGAAAAAGAGAGAGAGAGAGAGACAGACAGACAGAGAGAAAGCTCTGGTCTTTCTACAAGGGCATCAATCTCATTATGGGGTCCCCACTCTCATGACTTCATCTAAACTCAATTACTTCCCAAAGCCCCCACTTTTGAATACCATCACATTGTGGGTTAGCGCTTCAACATACGGATTTTGGAAGGAGAGTACTAACGTTCAGTCTATAACAGGGGTTTGCGCTGCTTATGGAACAGAAAGAATGAAAGATGGTAACCAAACCTTTCAGTGAGAGAATTTGCAGATGGCAGTTATGGGGAAAGAGAATGGTCAATTTAGTGCTTATGGCTCAGGAATGACATCATATTATTTCTTTATTTTCTATGAAACAGGCATCTTCAGGTATAATAATAACTTTAATAAGACCCACCACAGTAACTGCACATATTTAATGGGATTATCTCCACTTCTGTACCCAGGGGGAAACTGGGGAGGTTTTTGGGTCACCCTCTCATCTTCCAACCTGTTGTTTTTCTGGTCTCTGAAATATTTTGTTTATTGGTCTATGTGATATTTGCCTATCTGGCTCTCACCTATGATGTAAGCCTCTTGAGATTAGGATTCATACTTTTTCTAGTTTGAATTTAACCAAGTGCTCAGAGGCAAAAATACTGGCATGTCAGTTTATATGGCAGTTCTTTTAGAATTTCTATATAGGTAACATATTTTACTTTTCAATTTGTATTTTAATTTGGTGCTTAGTTTAGGAGAGAATACTCCTCATAGAATCTGTCACCAATTTTGAAGCCATGCTGTCATGTAAACAAAACCAATTTTTCTAATCCCCAATAAAGTAAACTCAAGTGCAAAAAAGTTCAGTGTGCTTCAACTTATGCTGAAATGTATAAATACTTCCATGTCTCATAAAACACAGTGCTAGGTATTCTGTAAGCCATTTGGTTTTGGCATCATTCATTTTATTTTTAGGCTTTCATTTAGAGACAGATTTCTGAAAATGAATGCTATTATGTGACACCTTTTATAAATCAGAGTGATGATATAACAAATATATGGAGTTGTGAAATCTACAAGGTCAGGTGGGAGGGGTGAGTTGTATACTGACTTTTCATAACACTCTTTGGGCACCTCAGGGTTATATTCCATGTTCCCTTCCTGGGCCCCACTGGGAAGGTCCCTCGGAACCGTTAATTTCATTTGTCATCTTTGCAACATGTATTTTGTGAGTTTAACTGATATAAAACTTATTTTTTCCATTTTTCTTTATTAGAAATTATGAGAGTACTTAACATATACAGATTTATCTTGCATAATAACTGCTGGTTAACCTTTCACTAAAGCAACTTTTGAAAGGTTATATCACTTTTCCCCTTTTCACTCAATTTTTTCCCTCAGTATAACTATTTCTCCCAAAACTCAGTTAATCAACATGATATTAATCATGCGTTCACATTATGTGTCAGGCAAAGATCCATTCACCAACTTACTTGATAACAGCAGTTTCTAATAAGAGTATCATATGAAATAAATTTGGATTGCCCTATGTGGATGAACCCAAAGTATTTTTCTTTGCAAACATACATAAGATGAGTGGGATAAAAAGGTACTATTTTCTATGATTCTCTCAACCACTGTATGTGTGAGCTATTTCCATGTGTTTCAAAGCCTCCTACTGTGTAGCATCTATCTTGTTCTAAAGATGTGTTTGTGTTATAACTTGTGTGTGTGTGTGTACACGCACACCAGTGTGCCATGGGTCATTGTTGCAGTAATGTTGCCCAGTTTCTTCAAACTTTCCTTTATCTACACCTTTGGGTGGTCTCCTTCCACTTTGGCAGAGCCTGGCTATATGACTTGCTTTGACCAATGGGAAAATAGCAAATGTAATGTAATCAGAGGCTTGAAAAGCACCTTTGCATTTGGGCTTGCCTTTCCTACTGCTTTGGAACCCTGACACCACCAGGGTGAGGAAGCCCAGGCCAGCCTCCTGGAGGAAGAGTGACACATGGAGCAGAGATAAACAATTCTAGAGGAGGTGCTTTAGACCTGTGGTTCTCAAAATGTGATCCCCAGATTAGCAGCAGCAGTATCCCTTGTAAACTTGCTAGAAATGCAGATTCTCCAGCCTCACCCCAATCCTACTGAATCAAAAGCTTTGGATGTAATGCCTAATAATCTATGTTTTAAGGAGCCCTCTAGGTAATCTTAATACATGTTCATGTCTGAGCATGAAGTCATAGAGATCTCTGAAAACCACTTCTCTAGACCAACCAGACAGCCAATTGCCAAACACATGAGTGGGGCCATCCTAGACCTGGGGTAGGCAAGGCACACAGTCGCAGCCATGTGTTTACATATTGCCCAGGGCTGCTTTCACACTACAACAGCCATGTGGAGTAGCTGCAACAGAGAAAACATGGCCTGAAAAGCCTAAAGTATTTACCATCTGGAACTTTATAGAAGAAGTTTGCCTACCACTGTCCTAGACCAAACAGTTCCAGCTGTGTCAAGAGACATCAGCCAAGCTGACCAGGATTTTTAAAAACTAGCCCATCTAACCAACAGAATTGTGAAAAAATAGTGGTTTGTTGTTTTAAACCATTAAAATTTGGGATGTGTTTGTCTACATCAAAACATGCATTTTGAGTGCAAGATAACCAGGTGCCCAAATAAGGTTACCTGTCTGAAAGTTGATCACTAACTCTCACTGCCTTCTAGAAAATGGTTCCTTTGCCCTTCATCTCCAATCACCCACTCATAATCAAGGCTTCTCTTTTTTTTGATGACTACAATAACCTTTCATCACATTTTAATGTTCAAATTGTATTTATTTAATTTACAGTTATTGTTATTTCTAGCAACTTATTTAATCATTCATCTGATATATTTTGCTATCTGTAAAAATCCTTTAGTATCTTGGATTCGACTGGAACATACCATTTAAACCATTAAAACTGTGGAAATATTTGTGTAATTAAATGACTTTTCACTTAGCAGTTGAGTTAGCAAAAATAAATAAAGTTGTTAAAAATATAAAATCTCAGAAGAAACAGAAGATGTTAGTGGTTATGTCTGTGTAGTGGGATTATGAATGCTCTTATTTTTTGTATGATTATATACTTTATTTTCTCATTTAAGTAATAATGAACACATATTATTTTTAAATCAGGACTCCCACCCTCCACAACAGATACTACTCATGTTAATTTTTCACTCGAACTTAGTCATGTCCTTTGTTCCAAAAAATGTTACATATATTTTACGACTTTAAATGACTAACGCCTTGGTTTATCTTTAGTACTTTATTATATATTGAACTTGAGGTGTATGGGGTGGGAGGAGGCCTAGATAATTCCAAGTCGATTTCAGTCACAGAGCAAGCAACAGAAAGAACTGCCTCTTTGGTTTGGCCATGCTATGGTCTGAATATTTGTGTCTCCCCAAAAACCATTTGTTAAAACTTGACCCCTAAGGTGATAGTGCTAAAAGGTAGAGCCTTTGGAGGTGATTAGGTCATGATTGCAGAGCCCTTGTGAATGAGATTGGTGCCCTTATAAAGGAGGCTTTAGGGAGCCTTTTTGCCATTTCCTCCATGTGAGACACATGTTAGGTGCCATCTATGAGGGACGAGCTCTCACTAGACACTGAATATGCTGGCTTTTTGATCTTGGACTTTTCAGTCTCCAAAACTGTAAGCAATAAATTTCTCTGGTTTATAAGAACAAGTCTAAGGTATTTTGTTACAGCAGCCTGAATAGACTAAGGGAGGCCATTATACATGGCAGTGAGTGAGACTCTGAGACTCTGCCGTAGGGAGAAAGTGAAAAGAAAACATATTTCCTACTTGGTAGTGTTCTCCAGATCCTATGAAAATAGAAAAGGAGGAAGTAGATTTTAATGGGAATAGGAAGGGCATAAAGAAAGACATTTTGTGGGGAATGAAAGAGAAAGTTCAAGAACATTGCCAAGGTATGTTGAAAAATTCTCTTTTCTGTATCCTTTCAATCTAGATGAGATCACCAACCCCACCTGGTACTGTTTAGATGAAGAACCTGGCAGAGACAGAGATATAGACAAAATGACCTGTCAAAACTTCCAGCCTTACAGTTTTGTTAACATGAACTAAGAGTGTGAGATTTAACAAGTAAAATTTTTCCCTTTGTTTCAGGTTAAATATATTGATTCTTGATTATTCAAAGATGTGTGTGAGTATTTGGGATTGGTTTGGATTTCCATTCATGGACAGATGCTAATAGTGTATCCTGCAAGTATTCTGTGTGCAAGCTTTACTGAATAGATTGTTAATTGCATTTGCCAGCATGGCTCAAATGAGTCATGAATCTAATCAGAAGGCACCAGTCTATTTCAGAAAGTCCAGCTAGACCTTGTAAATTCTGGCAGCAGTAGATGGGGTGTGATGCTAGAGGTTATATGAAAATACACTCTGTACCACTTTTAAAATGTATGAAAGTGAAAGAGAAACCTTAAGTTTTTGACTAAATTAGAAAAAAATGTAACTCTTTTGTTCAGAGACCTATAAGATAAGGCAAGTCTACTTTGTTTTGTTAAGGCTATAGGATTTTTATGAGGCAGAAGATCTCATCAGTTTGCTAGTACCCCAGATGGGGTTGCTTGGGACTGATTCAGAGAAAAATGTCTGGAATGGGTCCAGATTTCAAGCTGGGGAAATAGCAGGAATTGCTTTCTCCTGACTATGTTCAGTGTTTTCAGTATAAATCACTTATCAGCCAGAGGTCCTTGTAAGTTATGTACTAAGGTATTTTTTGTGTGTGGAAAAAACAGTAACAGGGGAAAAATTAATCTCTTTAATAAAGCTCTGGTATTCAAAGTTCTTTTGGACACAATTGCCAATACTTTCACCACCCAAGATAAGGTGACCTAGCAAGTCCTTTGAGCCTAAAGGTCTTATATTCTTACAGCTGAGATGATAGCTGTCACTCACATACAAAATCTCCTATTGCCATAATATCCCTTGTGTTATCATTGTGCTTGAAAAAAAACAAATTCCAAACTGGAAGGGTTTGGCTTAATTAATAATAATATTTTAGGGCTTCATACTAGTGTGAAATTACCTGGGACTATTCCAAAAACACTCTAGACATTCTCCTTCCTTTTCTGGAACTGACTTTTCTCAGGGTTTCTCTTTGGCAGCTACTTAGGCTACGATTGCTTGGGTGCTCTTTGGCCTGGAGGAGTCTATGTTTTGGTTGGTCACATCTACCAAAAAAGGCCTCTTATCTCTGAAACTATTTTAACTCTTCCCAAGAATTCAGGCCTAATAGTAGAGTGTCTTGTGATGACCTTACCTAATGTACTAGAAGGGTGAATAAATCACTGTAGCAAGTGTCTGGTAGACACAGCCACATGCTTCTTGGGAGTCGACTGCGCAGGTATTTGTCTCTAGCTGAAAGGAAAACCAAACTTGCTGATTGGCTGGAAAAGAAGACAGGAAGCAGATCAGAATCTGACCTCAGGTTTGGTGTCCAGGAAGTGCCTTCATGGTGGTGCCACACTGCTCTGAATGTTTCAGCTAATAGTAGGCATTTAGTCCTTGGCAGGTGTTCACCTACCTAGGCAAAACAAATCCCAGTGTCAGCTCTCTTTTGCATTGCATGCTGAAAAGTACTGTAGTAGATTTCATGGGAGGACTCTGTTCTCTGGACTGTAAAGAACAACTGGAGTTATCTTAGGGGGAAGGAAAAGAGAGGTCCTGAGAAAGAAGTTCATGAAAATGGAAGTGCTAGTTCTAGAAGAAATCTCAAATCTTATGTTTTGTTAAAATGCCATACTTGCCTCATAATGAGTGGAGAGTAAAACTGTGGCCCAGGTAGACATGACATCCTCCTCATCATATGAATTGTTTTTTAAGCACCCCCTATATGCAAGGAACTTTGGTAACAGAAAGTTATAAGAACCAGTCCCAGTTCTCAAGGAAATGTACTAGAGAAGGATGGCTAACAACAGTAGAAACCGGAAGGGAAAATGGAATTGGACAAGGCAGGAATCTGTGAGCTCTTAATATGTGAGATCATGTTTCTCTCAAGCAGAGAGAAGGCAGTTTAAGCTTGAGTTTCAAAAGTGCCCATAAAACTTACGGTTTTATTCTTTGTTTTATTCTGCCTTTAATTTTAAGGAACATTACCTGTGTGGACTATGATGTCAGAGAAAGGTGATTATTGATTCATTTACTGAATGACTCTTTGGTTTACACATTTGAGTGGTGTTAGAATAGGAAAATAGAACAAAGTTCACATAACCTGACAGTTTTCAGGAATCTCTTATTAGAACATTTGAGTTTAATTGGCTTATGCAATTAATTTCCTCTGCTTTTAATGACTTAAAAATTCTTCAGATGCACTGTATTTTACATTTTTATTCTCGATGACATACTATATTACACTGGACTACTCTAAATCCCATCCAGACTGGGTCAAGAGGGGTTCCAGATGAGTGAATCAATTATTCATTACATATGGAAAATGGCTACTTTATATAAATACTGCAACCCTATAAGTCCTGCATAAAATTTAAGTGATTCTATTGACTCCTAATTAGCAATTACTTTTATCAAAAGGGGGATTACAAAAGATATGTGTTATAGTCTGAATGTTTACATTCCTGTGTTATTTATATCTTGAAAGCTAATCAGAAATGTGGGAGGTAGGGCCTTTGGAAGGTGATTAGGTCATGAGGGTGGAGCCCTCATAAATGGAATTAGTGTCCTTATAACAAAGGCCCCAGGCAGCTGCCTCGTTGTTTTCCACTATGTGAGGACACAGTGAGAAGGCACCATCTATGAACTAGGAAGCAGGACCTCCCCAGACACTGAACCTGCTGGTAGCTTGATCTTGTATTTTCTAGACTCAGAACTGAGAGAAAGAAATTTCTGTTGTTTGTAACCTACCAAACAGACTAAAACAATGAGCAACTAATTATATCTTGATAAACTGTGGAGTGTTCTTCGCAGGCTGTCTATCTCCTAATTCTGTTTCAATCTTTATGTATTAAGTAGAGTGACTTCAGTAGGACAAGGTAATGCTTATGCAGGCATATCAGTTAGAGTTTGATAAGGGAAATAGGACAACTCTGAGTGATATTTAATTAGAAATTCATTATAGAGGATAGAGCTCAGGCAATCATGGGAGAATCAAGAATTGCATGGGAAACAATTGCCTTGGCATCTGGTGTGGGCCTAAGGTCCCTGCAGGCCAGCAGGGCCAGATGTTGGGACAAAAATCTAGACGTGAAGTGGACGAGAGCAAGGAAAATCTGAAACCAGTGAAGACAAACTAGATATTTTTCAGGCAAATTGGATCTGTACCCTTCTCTCACCACTGTTATCTTAGTCTGCTTGGGCTGCTGTAACAAAATACCACAGACTGTGTAGTTTATAAACAGAAATATATTCCTACCAATCAGAAGGCTGGGAAGTACAGTTCAAGGTCCCAACAATTGGGTATCTGGTGAGGGGCCCATTCCTGGTTCATAGGTGGCACCTTCTCTTTGTGTATGCACATGGTGGAAGAAAACAAGGCAGCTTGCTGGGGTCTCTTTCATAAGGGCACTAATACCATTCACGAGGGTTCCATCCTCATGATCTGTTTCCTTCCTTAAGGCCCCATTCCTAATATCATCTCCTTAGGGTATTAGGGGTGAGAATTCCTTAGGGGTTAAAATTTCAACAAATGAATTTTGTGGGGACACAAACATTCAGACACTGGCAACCTTCAACCTCCATGCCTGGGAGGCTTGCAGAAGAAGCCAGTGCTTTCACCCTGCAGCTGCACATGCAGTGGGTTTGTAACTTGGATAAATTGGAGGAGGGATATTCAGCAAGGGGAACTGGCTGCTGCCCCAACATGACAAGGTGAGCAAGCACATGGGTGACAACAGAGGCAAGTTACAACAGCACGTGGCGCTCTCCACTAACCTTCAGGGTGTAACACCTGTTGCACTTTCATCTTCCAAATCTCCTGCAAAGGTCTATTATGGCCCTGCCTTAATGAGGAACCATACAGCATAGGAATTTGGGGTCATATAGCGTAGCTAAAATGACTCTGTACAAAATGTCCACCATAGATTAGGTATGTCTTGTGAAGACCCAGTGACTCACATTTTTTGGTGAAGAGGTCAAAGCTAAACACATGTACAAACATGTAAACTTGCTGTTCTCACTAAATGTCAGTCACAGTGAAAGAATAACTGATTTTACTAGACATATGTTAATGGTATTTTTGTTTTGAAAAGTGTCATTTCATTTACCTGCAACACAGAGCCAGAGTTATGTTCCTTAGATTCATAATTCTATCCTAAAATAAAATTATAAGAGACTTCAAAAACTCATTTTGATCACTCCTTTGTCTCCTGTGCTGAGTCAGATCACACTCCATTCCTTTATTTAACAAACATGCGTTGATCTACAATTGTGCTGCCTTTGAAAGCTAAGTACAGTACTCATCCTTCCCCAAGAGGTAAGTCATTGATTATAATACTTCCTGAGATGTGCTTACCTGAAGTACAGCACCAGTACTCTAGGGGTGTCTGGGAGAGCTGCTTTGGAGACATGCCTCTAAGCTTAAATCAGGCATTGACTGAGAAATAAAATTTTACTTTGAGAGGACTCTGAAAGGCAAGTTAGCAAGGCTATAACGTGCATGAATCTGAAACTTTCACTAACTCCAACCTACTCTTTCTGACTTTAGAATGACACTCAGAAGGGGAGACATCCATCACCTTCACTGGAAACAACAAAGGAAATAAAGTAAATAACATCTGAGCTCTCCTTACAAGCAGTAATCAGTACTAACCAGAAGGCAGGTTAATGTATTGCCCTTTAGAAAGTCAGAGTTGATGTTCTGAGTCAGACCATTCCTAAAAGTGATAATCAGAAAAACTGCTTAATGTCTGTAACAAAAGCAGGTAAGATCAGTTGACCAGTTGACCGTATTATGCCAAGACTTACAGGGTGTCACATAACATGGCGACCACCCATCTCAGATCTAGGATCTAGTCCACAGCTCTGCAATTTAAAGGTCTTGGTTTTATCATTTCTACAGTAGGGGTCAAGCTCTTATGAATTTTTTGTCTCAAGACATAGAAGAATTGACTCATAAACCCAATATTAAAATATAAATCTAAAGGTCTTTTAATGAGTTTCAAATATGAATAAATGGAATTGGATATTCTTTAGAGATTTATATCATGATTGATCATTACACTCCTTTACTATAGAAACATTTGCTTTTATCTAAAATATATTATGGGTCATTTGGAAACAGAATGCCCTCACTCTCAACCTCCGTCCTCAATTGGGAATTATAGAAGAGAATTGTGTTGTGTGCTGACCTGTTGATTCTGTGCATGAGTAATTGTAGGGTTCTATCCTGCTTGCAGAATCAAGTATATGTCAATAAATTGCATATGAGGGAATTTTTATCTGATGGTTGAGAGTGAGAAGGGAGTAGTGGAAGTCTGAAGAAAGCAGAGAAGTTTTTATATAGTCATTATAGAGAACAGAGGGTGAACTGACCACAAATGGTGATGCCAGGATGGTAGAGGAGGTTGGTAGTCATGAACTGGTCTGCTTCTTTAAGAACTATTCCATGTCTGCCTGCAGGTGCACAGAGAAGGGAGGAGATCAGATTCACCCATGGTTGGGCTTTGCTAGACAAGCAGGTACAAAGGGATGAAGAATGGTTGGGAGCCCTGATACATCTCCTGGATAAATTTTATCTTTGAAACTCTGAGGAGTTAATTATTAGCATCTTAACAAACATTAATTCCAAACATTAATTCCAACAAAATGAAGCTTCCTTTTTCTCTAACTGTTGGACCAATTTTAAATACTATTAAAACAAACAAACAAACAAACAAAAACTAAGTGCAAAGATTTCCAGTGCTGAGATTACTTGTTGTGAAGATACTTAGGTTTTGGAGAAAAAACGTTCTCAAAATCAATGCTTTCTAGTAGTTCTAGCCATTTTATGACTTGGGCCTCCTTAAAGAACTGAAGAAAACTGCATCCATGTAAACATTTACAAAAATTTCTGAACAATTTCAATGATGAAGTCCAAATCAAGAATGTATCAAGCACCTTAATAAAATTAGTTGGCATTTTTGTCCCTTAATATTTACTGCTCCTCCAATAGTATGCCAATTCCATTTTGTGTCTCCTCAGTGGGGAAGTAAAGCAAGACATCCTGACCTCCCCTAACCAAGAGGGAGGGAGTCATATAGTCCTAACTAGACCAGTCAGATTTTTTTTCTCCCTACTTGATCAATCATTAGCCAAATTGTAAAGATGATGGAGGAGGTGATGAGGGGTGCAATGGCTAAAAGGCATTCATTTTTGACTGTTCGTAAAGAAAATTTATCTATTTCAGATAGTTGAGCACTTCCTTTTGACAAAATGCCAGTGCCATCCTGTGCTTGTTCTAGTTCCTATCCTATTTCTGAGCCTTATCCTCTGGCCTTTCAAACTTTTTTCTCAACTGCCCACTGTCTCTCCAATAAATTTTATTTCATATATTAGCCAAATTTGTTAATTGTTGCTTACCAATAACACCACCAGGAGAATCTGACCCAATTTAAACTCTATAGATCAACAATGTAACTTTGGTGGGGGAAGAGCTCAGATGATTGATTTTTATTCAGAAGAATGATTTTTGATTTAGTTTTCCTATGTAGCAAAAACTCAGTCTTCCGTAACTTGACCTCTTGATAAGCGCCATCTGGTATGTCTCAATGTATATATTCCTCTTGCAAAGGTGTATGCACATTCTTTGGTGTTCTAGTTCCACAGAGCATATTTCTCCATTTTATTTTATACAGATAGCTATTATCAACATTTTAGGATTTGAATACAAATTTTGGCAGTAATTCTAATAAGATTCCAACCACAGGAAAATTGGACTGGGAAGATTTTTTTCCTACAAGTACATGATGAACTTTTCACTTATCACTAGCCAAAGATCCATGAAATAATTAATGTCTTTTGATTTGGATTCTTTAGACTGGATTCAAAGCGAATACTAAACTTATTAGTTGAGTGTAATGGTAGGTACACAAGACTGGAATGGCAAGATACAAGATAAGGATAGTGGAGGTATATAAAAGGCTTCTCTAATTTCTTTAGTTGCTTTCTATTAAGCTTTTTGTTTTAATGGATACCAGAAGGCCATTAGAAGTTTGAAATGAGTCATGACTGTTCCATGCATGAGCAAAGTGTCTTGGCCAGAATGACAATACTATTAGGAGGACAAAAGCGACTAGAAAAGGAAGCAAACAACTTCCTAAGCTCACTCATTAATAAAATAGTATTGAATTCATTCCCTCTTAATTAGCTGGTCAGATACAACTCATATAGGTTAGACTGAAAGTTAGTCTACCTTCTATTTTTAAATGACTGCACTTTATCCTTCCCAACTTGCAAAAACAAAGGTTTGCCAGACAACCCATCAAGCTCTGTGCCAGTCTTCCTCTAAGCAAACCACAGACCTGATTCTACTGATCTATATCATTGGCAAAGAATAAGTGGACTTCTGATCTTTTAAGTTTCTCAAAAGATCCATTTGAATATGTGTCTATTATTGAAAAACACCCCAATCTATTTTTGTAAACATATGGAGCATAAATAACAAAAACTAGTTTAAAAAAATTTTCAGTTCACATATTTCTAGATCTAGTTAAAAGCATCTTATGTTTTCAGTTCTTCCTTGCAATTTGCAAGTCTATACATTACCTTTCAAAGATAACAGTGTTGATTGTTTCCTAATGGCATGGAGGAAAGTAGCAAACCTCTTCAGGAAACTAACTCAGAACCTTACCAAAATTCTGAGAAATCCAGGCATGGATTTGGTAACTTCTGAGAAATCCAGGCAAGCGCCTAGTTCATCATATGTTTCCAGCATAGAAAGTGGCACCTTCTGATCTTGTCCCTAATGTGTAAAGAATGTTTCAATATTTTTGTTGAGGATGAAGGAGAAGGCAAATTTTGCAAAAATGCCTGTTGTAAAATTCCTGGAATAAGAGAACTGGCATTAAGTAGTAAGAAGTATGAGTCAGAAACAATCATTCATTTCCTCATTTGGTAAACAAATGTTGAATGCCTTATACCAAGAAGTCCCTCCAGTGAGGAATTCAATGATGAAGAAGTAAGTGAAAAATTACAATATAATATACTAAGTTGTGCTGGGGGAAAACAGGTGCTGTAGGAACTCAGAGAAGAAGCAGGACTCAGGTGTTCATAACTAACATAGGAAAGATTTAATCAAGTAGCAATCTGTGAGTTCAACTTATTGGAAAATGTAGTGAGCAGGCACTACAAAACTACAAAGATGAAACCCAAGGAACCGTCATCAAAAAGAACTCCCAAGCAGGGAGGGAGAAATGGATGCATGTTGAGCGGCAAAGATGCAAGTGAAGGCAAAAAGGATAAACAGGAGTTCTCAAGCTTTATTTCATGGGAGATTCTGGGAAGCTTGTTTAAAATTCAGGTTCCTGGGTCCCATGCCTAAGACTGATACAATGGGTCTGGGGAAATGTCAGGGAAGCTGCATTTTTAAGGAGCATCCCATGTGATTCTGACTCAGGCAGTGCCTTCTGACCACACTTTGAGAAACACTTTGTATAGCCATAAGTCCCTGTCATAGTATGGTCCCTTCTGCCTGCTCACTTCGTCCAGATCTTTCTGAGGACCATATTACTAGATATTTCTCAGCATTGAAGTGAACTGGTATTCTATAGATTTCAACTAAACAGATGCTTTTATTTGTTCTTTTAAATCAAACATTTTGAAAACGTGATGTGTTGGGGACCAAGGCTGCTGCTCAGCACCTCCTTTCTGCCATTCCCACCTTGCCCTGTCCTTGGAGAGCAGGCTCTGGATCCAGGTTCAGTGTAGCCTAAGTGCGGGCTACTCCCTGGGTAATGTGGATGCTATTGGCAGGACAGCAAGCATAACCTTTGTCTAGAGAGTCCATTTCTCAGCTCATATCCCCTCTTCCCCAGGTACCTTTCATGACCCCTATGGAGCATGTGAAAATCCCTCTGCAAGCAAAGTAAACTCACATCTTGGCTTTGATTGAGAATTAGACCAAGAGAAGGCATACTGTGCAGCACTAGCTTCCCACAGCAAGGGTGGATCCTAAAGTATGCTTGATAGTAACACCACTCTCTTCTGTAGTTTACAGACCTCTTTTCCTGAGCAGGGAATTAAACATGTCTTATTAACACTGGCAGTATTAGCACTTCCTTCCTCATGCCATCATAGCTACTTCTATAAGGATTCTTGTTAAGAAACAACCCCCAGATATTGACAGATTGCAGAATTTTGCTGCAGGCTTTCCCAGGGCTGTTCACTAATTACTCTGGTCTAGTAAACTTGGTGAAGCCCAAGATTAAAACACATTTAAAAACATATCGCTTTTTAAATATGTGTTTTTGAATGAATCAGTTTTATATTTTAAGACACTGTATTTTTAAAAAATTATGAATCGGGCCAGGTGCGGTGGCTCATGCCTGTAATCCCAGCACTTTGCGAGGCTGAGACAGGCGGATCACAAGGTCAGGAAATCGAGACCATCCTGGCTAACACGGTGAAACCCCGTCTCTACTAAAAATACAAAAAATTAGCTGGGTGCGGTGGCGGGCGCCCGTAGTCCCAGCTACACGGGAGGCTGAGGCAGGAGAATGGTGTGAATCGGCGAGGCAGAACTTGCAGTGAGTCGAGATTACGCCACTGAACTCCAGCCTGGGCGACACAGCGAGACTCCGTCTCAAAAAAAAAAAAAATTATGAATCATTATAAACACACACACATAATGAGAATTATATAATAAACCTTAGACTCATTACCAAAATTTAAAAATTATCAAGATTTTCCATTTTACTTCTAATTCTATTGTTTGTTTTCCTGAAGTATTTGAAAAGAAATCTTACCTCCAATGTCATTTAATCTTTAAATATGCTGACCATTTCTCTAGAAAAATGGGATTTTCCTGCCTACCTAACAGTATCAATATTACCTTTATCAACAATAATTCGCCCATGTCATCTTGTGCCTGGTCCACAGTACTTTTCCTGAAATGTGGCAAAATATCTTTTCCCAATTGTTGTTTGATTTATATCAGATAATAGTAAGATCCACACATTCATTTTGTGAATACTTATGGAATTGGGTTTATGAAAGTGACCAATCAAATCATAAGGTTTTATTTTTCTGAAACAAGCACACAGTATGCACCAGTTCTTTTTGTTATCTTCCTTCTTTCTTCACACAAACCTTGGGAGCAAAAAAGTTAACCTCTTTTTTCTCAGGCCATCTTGCATATCATGTTTTTGAGGCTTAAACACAAGAGTAGTAAGAAGTCAAACCAAACCAGCTTCACAGGGATTCCCTGAACCTCCATTGCAGCTTTTATGATGAAAATGGAAAGAGCTTCTTGTCAGCTCTGCATCCGGTGAAAAAGCTTAGCAGTGATACCCCATACCCTTCCTCCTGCACTGCATTTCTGCACAATATAGTGATGGGGCAATAGAAGTCCAGTGTTCTGTTAAGCTATATTCTCCTGAAAACCCCATGACCTGCCATCATATTCCAACATTTCTAGTTAAGGCTACTCTTCCAGAGGGATACAGTACAAAGAATTTTGGAGTCTGTTTCCCTAATTCAAACATTAACTCTGTCCCCACTAAGTGTACTAGCAAATTAGTTAACATTTTGACCTTCAGTGTCCATATCTGTAAAGTGGGTATAATAATGCCCATATTAGAGGTAAATTTGTGGGGATAAAATGGGATAACATAAGACCCACCATGATGCATTCCACGTCACAAGCACTTAAATGATACTTTCCTCCTCTGCCTCTCCTTCTTAAAGTGCTAAATAAATAGAAAGCCTTTGACAACTTGTTACAAACTGTGTTTTGCGGTCCTTCCCACTTTGGAATACTTTCTTGGAGGCATTCTTCTTCACTAGTTCTTTTCTTCAGTCAAGTTATCCTAACTGGGCAATATTGACATGTAAATGGGGCGGCTGTTGCTGGTTTGAGGAGATAATAAATGTAAGTGTGTGGATGGTTTAGAGACAATTTACATGCTGGTTTAGCAGGCAAGCCTCTCGAGGCCTCTTTATATCCACACTGGCCAACTGCAGCTTAATCTGACAAGGATAATGTGCAGAATGTAAATATTACCATTTGTTCCATGTCATCTCAGATCAGACACTAATTTGCAAATGTAATTTATCATGTCTAAAGAAAACCAAAATGACAGCTCTTACCAGTATTTGGTATTTTTGTGTTAACAATAGTTCATTTATGATTGTTATTGTTTCAGGCAGAAAATATTTCCCAATGTGTTCAGCTGGCAATGTGGGCTTTTATATTGCAACCCTCTCCCAGGCCTTGCTCTCCTCTCCCTTGTTGCATGTTGTTACCTAGGCTGGTCTTTGGATTGTTTGCCCCACTTCTCCACATTTCTCACATAGCTAAAAGAAATGTTCAGATAATAGTCCACGTTCTGGCATCTGTTTTGGGAGAAGACTGAAGGGGCAATGTGAAGATTGAGGACTACATTTGATCTAAAGTGGATTTTGTCTGTTTTTACTTAGGGTCTCCCTCACAAAGAAAATGCCCAAATGCAGCAAAAATTATTGAAAATCTAGTTAAAGCCATATTATAGATGAGCTCAGACTGGCCAATTTGTGACAGTCAACTTCAAGGACTTTCTAACCCTAGGTTTCCCAAGAAGCCAAGACACCCAAATTGTCTACTCCTTATGGATCTGTCCCCAAAGTAAAACCATCTGTCTGTGCCAAAAAAGAGAGTTCGCTAGGCTTTTTAAAATATTAAAGGGGTTCCCATTAGTTCACAGGTTATTATTCTTTCTTCCCCTCCTCATGACTCTTCTAAGGTTGGCAGAAGATTCTATTTTGGCAAGTTGATCATTCGTTTCATCTTTGTAAGACCACTGGAGTTCGTTGCCCAGCAAGCCATAGAAAGATCAATATGTCTTTGCGTGACTGCCGGTGAGGTAGGCGGATGCCAGGAAAGAGGCAAGGAGCAAATCTTCATAGCTCTGGCGGTCCTCGTTTCAGAAGGGAGACCTGCCAATCCCAGTAAAACACTCATGACATTTTAGAAGAGCTACAGGATCTTTCTGCCTCATTTCTCACATGGAAAAATAGGGAGAGTCAAGTATCCCCAGCTGGAGGGAATAGGTTTTTGTTTATCTTTAATTGAAAACAATGTTCCACCAGGGAACTTACACGGGGTCTTGTGCTTCTCCCAGTGGTGAATGGAGCAGGAGATAAGAATAGAAAGTGTCCGGGAGGGGCCTTGGCCTGCAGATAACTCTTTTGTCATCTTGATTGGAAAAGCTTGTACAGCTGCTTTGATTCAGTAAAGCTAAATTTCTAAGATTTCCTTGACCTTTGCTTAAACTGAGTTTGAGACAGACTATTTTTGTTATCTCCTGATGAGCTAAACGGAGCTAATAAATTATTCACAGTGTGAATAAATCATTAAAAGTGCAAGATAACTTATGAAGAGTTCTGAGCTGAGAATTATCACCTGGTTGATGGCGACAATGTAAACATTGTTCAAGGAGCCAGAAGTTGGATTTTGTATATTTTGAATGAGCTCCTTAACTGCTGTGGTCCAAATGCATGTTCCAGACATATATTTGGAAGACTCACTAGTATTAACACAACTTGTGTGAAACTCTTGTGAGTTTTGCATGAAAAGTCTTAGTTTTGAAGTAGACTGAATTTTGTTTCTGAACATCAATGTCTATAGGGGCTTTCCTTCTTTCCTTACAGTCTTGAGCAGTTTTTGAAATGCAGCAGACATTACCACCACAACCAACAATAACTGACAAAAACAAAAAATCCTCCGCATTGCTTCAGAAGTCAAAGATTCAGGAGCTGTGGTGAAATGCAGATAATAGTAAAATATAAAGAGACTACCACTGTACATTTATGTCAATCATAATTGAAAGTAAGTCTCTTTATAAGCCTTAGAAAAGTAGCCTGATGTAATGGATATGATCCCAAATCCACTTGCATGTCTGTGATTTGTGCCGTTCATTATGTATTTAACCTTGTTAAAAGAAGTATGTTATACAGTCTTCCTGATTTATGATTATTTGTTAGACATATATTACCCTGCATTATGTGAAAATACAACAAAACATGAACCTCCAAACTACAAAATTTCTCTTAAACAACTATATTACATTCTAATCATTTTACAAATGTTGAATTCCTTCATAGTTTCTTAATTCCCACAGTAAATATTGGGTATCTGTCCCTCATTTTCCTTTTCTGTAAAATGAAGATAAAAATAATATCTACCTCATATGATTGTCTTGAAATTTGTAGAGCACTTAGAATAATGTGTCTGACATATTAAGCACTATATATGTTAGTAATTATATCATTATTTAAGCTGTACCCAGTAGTATTGCTGTGGGTGGGCAGAGGATGCAGATATTTAAAAAGGATGAATTATGAGTAGTTTTCACTGTGATCTAGCTGGGGAAGGATACCAACAAATATGAAATATAAAGATTAAGACCTGGAACCAGGTGAGTATTATACAACAGCAGGGACAACATCTGGAAGTGGGAAAATTATGAGTTGGTTTATTTAGGAAAGACCTTTTGGAGGAAATCATAAGACTTTTTCTAAGGTATAGGCCAGGTTGAAGAGGAGAAACCAAGGTCACTATAGATGTGGTAGCACAGGATCCGTGGTTTGAAATCAAGGCTACACTTGGCATTTGTAAGGTCAGAAAGAGAAGCCTTAGTTGAGTGAAGAGTGCATTGGGGTTGTGAGTGTGGGTCAGGCTACAAAGTAGTGGCAGAGAAGATTCTCTGGATAAACATATTGTGAGACTTTCCATGCTATCTTGAGGAATTTGGATTTTAGCCCCAAGGCATGGAAAGCTATTAGAGAATTTTGAACAGGAAAGTATCCAGATAATAGTAGTCCTGTAAGAATGCTATTGTGTAAAATGAGAGACACTTAAGGAAAGTGAAAAGTTGGATACAGAAGTCAAGGCATAAAGGGATTAAAGTTTGGAATATAGAAATGATATGGGACTAATTACAACCGATTTTCTAAAAATTGCATATGTATATCTTTAAGGTCATCCTGTAAATTAGATAAATTATCATCCACATCTTACTGAAGATAAAGAGCTTCAGGTAGAGGGGACTTAGATGACAAAATCACACTTAAACTTATTTATTAAATATGTATTGCATGTCAGCCATGTCCAGGTTATGTTATAGCCACTGATGAAATACAGTGAAGAAGATTTACAAACTTCAAGAAAATTTATAGTGTGAGCATAGACAATGGGCATTTGGGAAATGCTTGTAGAATTGAATAAAAGAATAAATGAAGAGATCACATTACTTATAATATTTTGAAATGATTCCATATGAAAAATAACAAAAATATGCCTTTAGGCTTTACTTCAATGAGGTTGCACACTTTATTCTTAGTTCTAGCCAATTCAAACCACCATAGGTCAAGTGTATCTGAATAGTCACTTGGAGAATATGTTAGTTTTCTATTGCTATCATAACAAATTATGACAAACTTTGTGGATTAAAATAGTTCAAAAGTATTATCCCAGGATTCTGTACATCAGGAGTCCAACATGAATCTCATGGGACTAAAAACTAGGTGTTGTTGGCGAGGCTGCATTTCTTTCTGGAGACTCCTTTTTCATTCAAATTATTGGCTGAATTTAATTCCTTTTGATTGTAGGACTGAGTTAGCTTCTACAACCTGGATGTCAGCTGAGGATTGTTCCTAGCTTCTAGAGCCCATCACATTCCTTGGCTCACGGCTCCCTTTTGTCAACTTCAAAGCCAGCAATGGCAGGTTGTCCTTCTCACTCTTCGAGTCTCTCCTGCCTCTGCCTCCACCACACCTCTCTCACTGACTGATTTTTCCACATTTAAGGATTCATGTGATTGCATTGGACCTGTCCAGATAATCCAGGATAATCTTTCTATTTTAAGGTCATCTGATTAGTAATCTTACTAGCATCTGCTCAGTCCTTTTAACCTCATGTATTCACAAGTTCTGGGGCTTAGGGTGTGGCCATTTTTGAGAGGTGCCATTATCCTGTCTTCTACAGAGAGGAATGAAGCACAATAGTTAAAGGTTTAGATTAGATGTTAGACACTTCTCTCATTCAGGATTGCTGAATGCATGTTTGTTAACTTTGTTTCCTTTTCCCATTCATACACTATATCATATTTAAAAGAGGAAATAAAACAGAAGTACATATTGCAAGAAATGCTACAAACATTGAGGCATAAGGATCAGGCAGAATGCCTTTGCATATGAGAAGTTTTACACATTCAGGTGATGCATTTGTTCATTGTAAATGATATTTTCTACTAAATTCATGGTTTTGTACTGTTCACTTTGGAAATAAACAAAGAAGAGCCTTCCTCTCAAATTTCCAGTGTGCTAGATGAGATTAATTGGGCAAACAAATTACTATAATACAAGAAAACCCTTCCTACGATGTGCTACCATAATGGAAGTACAAAATACTGTGAAGAATAGAGAGGATGGAGGGGTTATCTTTCATCTGAGAAACCAGAGATTAATTCATGGCATTTGAGTACTGAAGTGCAGGTAAGACAACAGGCAGAGAAGGGAAGAGGCGCGTATTTAGAGTAAGGGGTGGCTAAATAAAGTTCAGAGCTGGGAGATGATTGTGTATCTTTAAGTACTTGGAATTCTTTCAGACTGAAGTAAAGCGTAGGTAAAAAGGTTTATTTGGATAAAAAATGAAGTGTTATACAGATTGAAAAAAATACCACAGAGGGTCACATTTTTCAGAAACAGGACTTTGGACTTTTTTTCTAGAGAGAATGGGGAGACATCAAATGCATCTGAGCAGAGGAAGGCAAGATCAGTGTCATACATCAAGAAGTGATTTGTGCCCATAACAAGTGAAATAGAGAGGAGTAACAGTTTGGAAGTGAGGAGAGCCACCAGAAAGTGCTGGTAATAGAATAGAGATAATGAATCACATGCTAACTAAAGTAGAGATGGTATGAATGTAAGTAAAGGGGAAATGAGAGGGGCACTGAGGACATAGAGCCTAAAGGAATGGGACAGGGATTAGATGTGAAACGGTGAGAAAAATGTGAGTTATAAGGATTAGAGCCTTGGCAGGAGGCTCTAGAAAAGCATAGGTACCATAAATAGAAAGAGCTAAACCAGGTGGAGAAGAAGGTTGCCGTGGAGGGATAGAGATAGTGAGGTTAGCTTGTATCTGTTAAGTCTGAAAACTTGATAGAAAATTCAAGTGGAAATGCTAACATAAGAGAAAGTCCCAGCAAGGATGAGACGAGGGTCAAGAAGAAGGAAATCCACAGTTAAAGATGAGACTAAATTGATGGCCAAAGAAGATGGAAGAGATTTCATAGTAGACACAATGGCATGGGAAGATTTAAGAAAAGAATCTTGAGTAAGATGTTGGGAAGCCCCTGAAGAGAAGAGCAGACGTTGAGATCTAGTATCTACCTCTATTCGGTATTTATAACTCACCTTGTCATTGGCAGAAGCCGTTGGGGAGGAGTAGAGTCAAGATGTAAGACCGAGTTAAGGAATAATTTTTGTTGCTGTTGGGGAAATATTCTAAGAATAGAATTTAGCTTAACAAAAGGGGGGAAAGCCCATGTAGAATACTAAAAATACCACGGTAAATTGTTTGATGCCAATATGGGCAAGGTGGGAGATTTTAACTCCTTACATTTATTTACCTTAAAAATGACATCTTAAATTATCAAGAAGGTTAGGTACATTTTTTGTTTTAGACTAAAAATTCTAGCAGTAGGAATCATATGTATGCAAATATCCAATATATATCCTATTTTTAAATAACTCAAATTGTACATAAGGTTTTTAAATTCCAGCCAGGGTTAATGTGAGAAATGCCTAGCCTTGAATATCAACTGAAAAGGCTATAGATTTGCCCAGTGTCACAGCTGAGATGACAGGAAGAATATTTTTCTAATTGCTGCCAGGAGGCCAGAGTCATCCCTTGAGCAGCAGGACTTCAAAGATTCACTGGTGCTCCACAGCAGAGAGTTCTTCTGAAATTAGTGAGAGTGAAAGGAATGTGCTGTGAGCTCCCATCCACTGTTTATCTGGGAGGGCTGGGAGGATAGTGAGCTTGACAGTGAAATTCTAACCCTGAAAACTGATGAGATGCCAGCATTTTCCTGCCTTGTGGGGACTGCCGGGGGTATCGCCTCTTACTTCACAGGGGAGTGACTGGTATTTGAGTGCTGATAACTACAATCTTGGTTGTGAGGCTGAGTCAGAGAGGACATTCCAGAAAAGCAAATGGCTGAGAAAAGAGAGCCAGGCCTGCAAATGAGAACAGAGGTTCTGGACAAACCATGGTGCTGCCAGAGTGCTGGTAGGAGGACAGAGGCTACAGGAACATTTTCTGAAGGGAGACCTAGTGTGGACATGCTCATATTTTAAATAGGAGTGGCAAAGAGGAGCAAGAAATATGTTTGATCTCTGGCCTAGCATATCACTAATATTTGCCGAGGAATTTTTTGTGTCAGTGATAGACAGCTGGAACAGTGAGCCTAATTTACGGAAAGTAGCTGAAAACAGTTGCTTCTTGAAAATCAGACCTCTCTACTAAAATCCCAATAGGATAACCAAAAGGAAAAATCATATACTATGCTAAGCTTTCTCAGAAGACTATTTCTATGCTATGTTGACTTTCCACATGCAGTTGTTTCTGTCTTTAGTAACTGAAAACCATAGAACAATCCACAGTAACTAATCCTTAATTAGACCCAAAAAACTGATTTATATTTTCCTTTTTGGGTTAGGTTAAACCACCAAATCTACATGGGAGGGAATACCAAGACAGAAGACAGTGTGGGTTGTTGTACTAACAAGACATCAAATATGCTATTTGGAGAATGTTTCCAAATTATAACTTCATTTGTCATCTCCAGAAGAACTTTAAAGGAGAAGTTATAAACCTATTAGGCCAGCAGCAAGAGATACAATAGCACTGTCTACACAAACAACAGTGTCTTAGTCCATTTTCTGTTGCTGTAACAGAATACCATATACTCAGTAATTGTAAATAAAAGGAATTTATTTCTTACCATTCTGGAGGCTATGAAGTTCAACAGGATGGCACAGGCATCTGGTGTGGGCCTTTATGCTGCATTTTCCCACAGCAGAAGAGCAGGAGGGTAAGTGAGTATAAAAGAGAAAGCATGAGGGACAGGGCTTGCTTTTATAACAACCCACTCTCTCAATAACTGACCCATTCCTGAGGTGACTTAATCCATTCATGAGGGCTCCACTCTCAGGACTCAGTCATTTCTTATTAGGCCTCACCACCCAACACTGTAGCATTGGCGAATGTGTCTTCCAATATGTGAATTTTGACAAATACATTCAAACCACAGCAAGTGGCGAGAAGGAGAAGCACAGACTGGTGGTTGAGTAAGACATGGAACATGGACCAAGAGGATTTTATACTGGTCCACTGGGACCACGATGTAGGCTTTGAAAAAGGCCTCAGAAACACAGCAGATTTTAATCTTGTGGTGTCACAAATACCTTAATGATGAAAACTCAGGTTTAACAATGTTACACCCTTCAGGGTTGCATATTTATCATCTTCCTTAGTAATACTAAGTCTTATCCTCTAATGATACCACAGTGACAAAACATAAAACTGAGTTGGGACTCCCCAAATGCCACACATTCCCTTCCGTCTTCTTTCAAATGTTCCCCAGTGAGCCTGCTACTTTCCTTTCATTGTTTTTGTTGTTGATTTTTGGTTTTTGGTTTTTGAGATAGAGTTTCACTTTTTTTGCCCAGGCTGTAGTGCAATGGTGCCATCTCAGCTCACTGGAACCTCCGCCTCCCTCATTCAAGTGATTCTCCTGCCTCAGCCTCCTGAGTAGCTGGGATTACAGGTGTCTGCCACTACGCCCAGCTAATTTTTTGTATTTTTAGTAGAGTCGGGGTTTCACCATGTTGGCCAGGCTGGTCTTGAACTCCTGACCTCAAGTGATCCACTCGCCTCAGCCTCCCAAAGTGTTGGGATTACTGGCGTCGGCCACTGCACCTGGCCTAAATTATTCTCAAGAGGCAATAGCATGCTTTGACTGTGGATTGTGTGTACTGCTGAAATAATGTTAAAATAGCTAATTATAAAAATAATTTCCTATTTTAGAGTAAACATTTACTCTTTGTCAAGTATGCTTAAGGATTTTGTGTCCTTATTGTCTAAGGACTTTATGTATTTTATGCCATTTTATTTTTATGAGGGTCATGAGCTGGGTAGCATCACTATTTTCATTTTGCACGTGTGGATACTAGGACTTTAGAGACATCCTAGTGGAGTAAATGGCAGAGCTGGCCTTTGAACCAGGACCTGTTCAACTCCAGAGTCTGCCTCTTACACCCTAGGCTGGCTGCTTCAGAACAAAGTACCCAGGAGATATTAAGCAATATGTATCAATAATTAAATGTATGTGCTTTTTGGCCAAGATGAGTTTGGAAACTTACCAATGGGGAGAGTATCTTATTTAGAGAAATTGTCAGATTTTTTCTTCTTTTTGCAATTGGAAAGTGAGCAATAAGTAAACATTTCTTTTTGGCCCACATTTAGATTCTTTGTTTATAGTTCCAAGAAGTATAATTTCTTGTTTCCCTGAGCCAGAAAGAGGAATAGTGGTTGGCAGATTGACAGGTGACCAGTGGATTAATCAATGGGATGTAGTGGCTGCTACACTTTAAGGTGACCCCTGCATAACTGTGCCAACGGCAGAGAATCCTTTGGCAAGCTTCCTGCTCTATGTGGGATAGAGACAATGGCTCTGTCTCCCTCCGCAGCTGGGTCCCTGACTTTGCTTGGGAAGCGTAGGTAGAACTGGAGCCTGCAGAACCAGAGTTCCGTATTCTCTTTTATTCTAGTTTCCGTGGGAGGGTCCTACTTCGTGTGAAGTAAATGTATTCCTGAAGATTTGAACATAATCACATTTAAGCGAGTCATATTTGAAATGTAGTATGATGATGCACTGTGTCCATTTTTTCTTAACAGTTTAAATAATAAAATTGAAAGGTTATTTAAATTAATTCAGAACATAGAGTCAAGGAATGCTATGATAATTGCTTTCATGTGACCCTTTCATAAGGTGAGTAACTTCTAATTTTTTAAAAGCTCACTTTTTACTTAGATTTCTTAAAACAGGATGTATATGTATTATACTTCCAGACAACATATTGACTAATACACACATCACGTAATAACTGTAAAGTTTATTCTCCTTCATTTTCAGTTTTCTCATCTGTAAAGAAGTATGTCTTAAGATTGTTTAGATAATTCTATATGCTACAAGGAAGTCAGTATCTGGCCTATGGTAGGGGTCTGATAAGTGATAGTTCTTGTTAACAGCAGTCAGTTTGAAATCCAGAAAGCCCTGCCTGAGAGGACAGAGCTCTTGGGTTTTGTCTCAATTTTAGCACCTGCTCTCTCTCTAACTGCTGTCAGTTCATCTCTAAAGTAGAAGTGATTATTTATTTGCCTAAAATTTAAAGCACTGGACCAAAAGGCCTTTGGAGGTTTGTTCTAGGTCTAGAATCTATTTTAAAAAGATTTAATTCAATTATATAGTTTAATTTAGAAACTGGTAGAAACTAGTTGCTTAGTGTCTTATAATTGGTTTATGTTCTCTAGCAGTTATCACCACCATTACAGAGAAATGGGATGGGCTAATTTCATGCATTCTCACTCACATGCATAACCCTGTTCTGTTTTTTCTCAGTGACATTTTTCCTAAGACCTTCATTCCTTTCAAATTCATCATATTTCTTTCTGTTTCTTACCTTTCTGTGATTTTTTTTTTTTCACCAAGAGGACTGACTTAAAAAATGAGTTCAGCACCTCAGCAAATTTCAGAATTGTGATTAATTCTATGCCCTTTCTCATTTATTAGAAACTCTTATTTCTCTCTCATCATCTTCTCCCTTCTGATAGATTTGCCCTTCTAATACTCTTTAACCCTTTGGGCTTACCCTATCTCCCTTGGCTCTTTTGCTTTTCTTATCTCTATCCTGTTGGCCTTAACTGATGTAATTTGTTTTCCTTGCGGTTCCTCCTCCTCTGTAAAGACGTGAACACTCACTGTGAATATTTCTCACTTTTTGCATTAGTCTTTGTCAGCTGAATCCCAATCTAACACACTTTTCATGCAAGTTTATAGCAAGTCCAGGCTTTTCTCATACTTCTAAATTTTCAGTCTTCTTGCAAAGTCGTATGATACTTGCCAGATTGATCTCCTGCAAATTAGTTTTAGATACTGTTTCTCGTTTTCTGATACAGACTCACTGTGGATGAGGCTGAACAGTTGATCTCAGCTTTGAGCAAATATTCTCCCTAGTGGATCGACTTGTACCTCATTTAGTTTGCTAGACTTGGGGTCTATGGTACATATAGTTCCTGGTCCACCTTGAAGTCTAATTTGGGGCAGGTCACTATGTCTTATGGCCCTCAGTAAAACAGAAAACTAGATGTATCATTATTGTCCAGATCTATACACTTAAATTTTTTTGAAAACAAAAATGAGGTTCTAAGAACAATTCTGAATTATCTCATAAGATTGCATCCATAATCTCAAGTTCCCTTGCTTTGGGTTAAAAATGATTTCAATTCATTGTGGTATGGGGACCTTGGATCAGAAGCTCAGGCTATATGTATTTATTTATATTTATGAACAACATTGGGAAATATAGCTTGTTTTATTTAATATATTTAGTTCAGTTGAATTTTTTTCCAAACCCATAGTGCTTGGCTGAGATGAGGGGGAGGAGATAAATGGAATCTTGGCTGGAGGAGCATTTGGGAACTGCTGGACTAGATGGTCCCAGAGGTCTCTACTGGTTCTTTGGTTTCATAAGTACATGGCTCATTTGGGGCAGGCTGGAATTTATCTGCAGCGGAAGCTGTCAGCTCTCACGATCTTGACTCTGTAGTTGACTGGTGGGATGGAAGGCAGGAGGTTTAGCCCTAAGAAAGGGTCAATTGTCATCCCTTCCTTTCACAACAGGCTTGACCTCACGTGGGCTAGTACAATCCTTGGGAATTTATTTAGTACTCTGGAGTTAAATATGAAGCAAATGTTGCTTTAAGTACATTTTGACCTTGCCTTTTTTTTTTTTTTTTTTTTTTTTTTTTTTCAGTTTTCAAGTTACCAGAAAAACAACTCAGGGAGAACGTTTTCTCTCCATAGGTTCTGTTGATTGGGGTGACAAGAATTTGATAAGTTACAAGGTAACCACAGAGTCTGACGTGAGTTACAAGCCTGGAATTCAGTGTCATGTGGTTTCTCAGGAAATCTCAAAATTGTTGGGAGAAAAACCTTTGACTCATTTTTGAGAATGAGGTGTCACAGGTCTTACAGAATGGTCTATACGAATCTTCTAGTATTGAAGTCAGAAAAGACACAACAAAGGTGATCTTATTTTCTGTTTTTTAATTGTGAGGAACTAGAATAAATGATCAGATAACAATGAACTGGGCACCTACTCATAACATAGATTTGCAACATAAAGCAATATTATAAAGGATAATTATGTAGTATAAAAGGTCATATAACATGAAGAATGAAGTTCATACAACATGAAATTAATACAATCAAGTTAGTACAGCATGAAGTCATATACCATGAAGTTAATACAACATAAAAATGATAGAATGTTCTATTACATAATTTCCAACCATATCCCTGAAAATTAAAAGCATTGTTATAGTAAATAGGAACAAAAATTGAAGGCAAAAAGGAAGATATTCATTTAAATAGTTATTGTCATAGCTCAGAGGTTAACAGTAAAGAAGACTGTGGGGAGACAGTGCCTGGATACAACTCTCAGCTTCGTGACTTACTAGTTGTGTGACTTTGGACAAGTTGCCTATCATCCTGTGCCTGTTTTTTCATATGGCAAAATAAGAAATATTTTAGCAATAATAGCTACTTCATAGAATTGTTTGATTAAATGACAAATACATTTAAATGACTTATAACAGTACCTGGCACAGTTAGATGTGAGATATGTGAAATATATATGAAAATATATGAAAAAATGTGACTATGTCCATCTCTGAATAACCAGATAAATTAGAGATCTACTCATCTACTGATAAAATAAAAGGTTCTTAGGAAATAATTGAAGAACAATGACCTGTGCTTCTGTGAACAATGCTAGCCTCCCTTACACAATCGTAGAGTGATTAAAAATGTTGAACAGCCAATATTTTGTTACTGTGACTCCTACATTTGACTTAGTATGTAAACAGCTTTTAATAGTGAACCAAGTTTATTTGGAATCATTCAGTTCTTTCCTGCAACAAATGACACATGGAATACCAACATATGGCAGACATATATGAAATGCTAATAATCAAAGTAAAACTGAAATCTGACATCGCTGAGCCAAAAATAAATAGGTTAAGGAAATATAGAGACATCAGTGTTTTCATGTCCAGACACAACTTCCCTGTCATGATTTTGTAGGCTGCAAATATGCTTATTTTAATTAAAGGGATACCTTATATTATTATAATTATCTTACTAGTTATTCATGCAAATAAAGTTACTGGTCATTATGGTTTGGTGCCTGGAATTATGATTTGCCTTGCATGTTCCTATTGCTGTTTTGGACCTACAAAAACACTATGCTTTAAATCATGGTAATCTTCTCCATTTAAGATTTATAGCTAATAAACAAGTAACATTCATTCATTCATTCATTTAGTCAGTATTTGAGTACCCACTGTATGCCAGGCATATGGGAATATGGTAATATATCTGTGATTAAGATAAACATAGACATTCCTTGCCCGTTTGGATCTTACAGTTAAAGGGGAGGTCAGACTTATCAGTATTTTATAAGCAATTGGATAATTGTAATGTAGATATGTGCTCTGATGGAAAAGTGCAGGTATTATGAGGTTTATACTCACACAGGTTGGGAAAGTTTTACTGAAGAAGTGACATTCTTTTGAGCGCTGAAGGAGAATGAGTAGTTTGTGGGAAGAAGGGCACAGAGCAAGGATGGGGAGGAGGAGAGAAAAGTATTTCAAGATAGAGAACAGCACTGTGAAGGTACTGAAGTGAGAAATTACAACAAGAAGGCCATGTGGCGGCATATGGTGAGTTGTGGAGAGAATGACTCAAGGTGAGGCCTTGAGGACCCTATTAAGAATTTTAGATAATTCCTAGAAGCAATGGAAGCTATAATGTGTTGTAGTTGGAGTTGGCCTAATGGTTCATAGAAGTTGTGTTGGTTGTTGAAGGGATTAGAGACTATGGCAAGATATGAAGTAGGAAGAGAAGGGAAGAGGTTATTTCTACAGACAAAGAACAAGATTCAGAGATTTACTGGATGTGGACAGAGAGCAAAAAGGGGGCTCCAAGGTGACCTAGCCTTCTTCACAAGAGTCTGAGGCGCTGTGTTATTATTTATTGGAATGGAGAATGTTGGTACAAAAAATTTATAGGGATGATCAAAGGTTCCATATAAACATGCCAGTGAAACACTCAAGTGGAACTATAGAGTGGGCAGCTGAATATGGATCTAGATGTGCATATAGGTTGATGAATGGTCAGATAGGATAAGATCTAAAATGTGCACTGAGATTGTTACCTATAAAGTACTAAAGGCCCTGACCAGAGAATGATGGTTTGAGAAAACTGACAAAGTTCGATAATTGAAATTAATTATGACTTTATTATTTGCAAAAAGATTCAGGATGGGACGTAACTTTTAAATAATAAGAAAGGAAAACTATCCTTTCAATAGCGGCCCATTTTCAAAGTCTGGTGCACAGGCTCACATTTCTCATCTCTTTTTAAATTAGATTGTCATTCCAACCAATTGTTTTGCAGGTAATTCTAAATCTCAAGGGTGTAGGCCTAGAATGAGTTAGACTGTACTTTAACATTGTATTCTCTGTTTCATAACTCTTTAATTGTTGCCTTGCTGCTTTTTATGTGAAGGTTATATCTCCCAGATTTGAGGGCCAAGTTATTGACTTCCATTTATTTGCTGGGGTTTCAAACTCAAATACAGGGCCAGATATGTATCTAAATATCTGTAAGAAAGCATACCTAAGGAAGACATGGGAACTGTAATGCTAGCACTTGCTTGCTCATTTAAAGGGTAAGGCACACACACACAAAATTACCTATTTTTGCTTTTGTTGCCTGTACTTTTGAGGTCTTATCCAAAAATCATTTCCCAGAGCAAAGTCAAGAAGCACTTTCCCTGTTTCTTTTTATAGTAGTTTCATACTTTGGGGTCTTGCATTTAATTCTTTAATCTATTTAGAATTAAATTTTGTATATGATGAGGGAGAAGGGTCTATTTTCATTCTTTGTGGCATGTGGATATCCAATTTTCACAATACCATTTATTGAAGATACTTTCCTTTCCTCAATTTGTGTTTTTTGGTACCTTTGTCAAAAATCAGTTGGCTGCAGATGTGTGGATTTAGCTCTAGACTCCCTATTCTATTTCACTGGTCTATGTGTCTGTTTTTATCCCAGTACCATACTGCTTTAGTTACTATAATTTTGTAGTATATTTTGAAGTCAGATAGTTTGATGCATCCAGATTTGTTTTTGCTCAAGATGGCTTTGGTTTTGGAGGGTATTTTGTGGTTTCATATGAATTTTAGGATTGTTTTTTCTATTTCTGTGAAGAATGTCATTGGCATTTTGGTGGGGATTACATTAAATGTATGATCATGTTAGGTAGTATGGTTATTTTAACAATATTCATTATTTCTATCAATGAGCACAGGATATCTTTTCATTTGTGTCTTCTTCAATTTCTTTTATCAATGTTTTATAGTTGTCAGTAGATAGATTTTTCACTTCCTTGCACAGCAAAGGAAATAATCAATTTAGTGAACAGACAATCTACAGGATGCAAAAAATTATTTGCAAACCATGCATCTGACATAGGGTTAATATTCAGAATGTAGAAAGAACTCAAACAACTCAATAGCTTTAAAAAATCTGATTTTAAAATGGATGACAGACTTGAATAGACATTTCTCAAAAGAAGACATATAAATGATCAACAGGTTTATAAAACCTGTTCAATATCACTAATCATCAGGGAAATCAAAATCAAAACCATAATAAGAAATAACCTCATTCCAGTTAGAATGGCCATTATGAAAAATACAAAAGATAACAAGTGTTGACAAGGATGTGAAGAAAGGGAAACACTCACTGCTGGTGGGAATGTAAATTAGTCATTATGAAAAACAGTATAGAGGTTCTTCAAGTATTAAAAACAGAACTACTGTATAATCCAGCAATCCGACTCCTGGTCATATATACAAAAGAAATGAAATCAATATTTCAAAGAGATACCTACACTCGTGTGTTTATTGCAGCACTCTTCACAACAGCCAAGATATGGAATCAACCTAAGTGTTCATCAGTGGATGAATGGATAGAGAAAATGTGGCATATACACATAATGGAATACTATTCATCCTTAAAAGAGCATGAAATCCTGTCATTTGCAACAACATGGATGAACATGGAAGACATTAAGTGAAATAAGCTAAACATAGAAAAATGCTGCATGGTCTTACTTATATGTGAACTCTAAAAAAGTTTATCTTAATGGAAGTAGAGAGTAGACATGGCCATAAAAATGGCAACAATAGACACTTGGGATCACTAGAGGTGGGAGGAGGAAGGGGGGTCAAGGGTTGAAAAATTACCTATTGGGTAGTATGCTCAGTATCTGGGTGATAAGATTATTCATACCCCAAACTTCAGCATCATGCAATATGTCCAGATACCAAACCTGCCTAGGTATCCCCTGAATTAAAAAAAAAAAAAAAAGTTGAACAAAAAAGGAAAAGAAAAGAATTGGAGAGTAGAACAGTGATTATCAGAAGCTGGAGAAGGTAGTAATGGGGGAGGGGATGGGGACAGGTTGGCCAACAGGTAAAAGTTACAGTTACGATAGAGGAATAAGTTCTGATGTTCTATTGCACAGTAAGATAACCATAGTTAACAAAAATGCATATTTCAAAATAGCTAGAAGAGAGGATTTTGAATGTTTCAACCACAAAGAAATAATAAATATTTGAGGTGACAGACCTGCCAATTACTTTGATTTGATGGTAACACAGTGTACACATTTATTAAAACATCACATTGTACTCCATAATGTATATAATTATTATGTGTCAACTAAAAATAAAATTAAACAAAACAAAACAAAAAGACAAGGACAACATGCTCCCACTTATTTGTGGAATATAAAATACTTGAACATATAAACAGTGGAATGGCAGTTACCATGAGTTGGGAAAAGCATATGGATGGGGAAGAGATGTTGATGAAAGGCTTCAAAATTTCAGTTAGACAGGAAGAGTAAGCTTTAGTGACCTGTTGCACCAAATGGCGGCTATAATACATAATAAAGGATTGTACATTTTAAAATTATTAAAACAGTGGATTTTAAATATATTCACTGCAGAAAAATGACAAGTATGTGAGGTGATACATTTGATAAAACTTGATTTAGTTATTCCACAATGTACACATGTATCAAATTATCACATTATACTCCATAAATATGTAATATATACAATTACTATTTGTTAATTAAATAATGAGAGTAAAAGGGTCAAGGACTCTCAGTGTTGGCTGCTTGCTGATATCATGCTGAAATGTGGAGCTCCTCAGCGTTGCCAGGTCTCTCAACTATTAAAGAGAAGTCAAATATCTGTATTTTCAGGTAAATTATCTGATTTTTAAAATTTTGCAACTAAATATTTTTTTAAACCCTCACAACACCCTTAGAAAAGTCTGCTGGAGTGATTTGACTCACTCTGTTTCAGAATTTTCTTACGGCATTTCATTCATTGTTCTAAATAGGTGACTCAGAAGTGTTTGCTAATTAATGATCCTAGAATCACCCCACACTCTGCCAGTGTATAACATATTCAGTGCTTGGTCTCTTAAAATGTTTGTGGTTTTGATAACCGTGTAAAACAAACCTGCCACATTCCCTCATAATCAGGAACTTGCCTCTGTTGAAAACACCTTGGTGATGCTGAAACCTAAATGTCCTAAGTTCCATTTCTCTTGGGACTATCAAACTGAGTGCAGCCTGACTGCTGCAGCTCAGCCGCACTCAGCTGCAATCTCAGCAATGCCCTTCTCTGCTGGGAGTCACTGGGCAGCCTGAAAGTAGGAGAGACTTTAACAGCTCCTGGGATGCAGATCATTGAGGCAGTTTCTTCTGAAAGTCCATAAAGCAAATCGTGTGGGCCTTTTTTCTTCTTTTTCATCATGTTTTCACATGAGAAAAAAAAAAATGCTATGGCCCAGTTCTCCCTTAGGCTGATTTGGAAAAATTGCTCTTCACCCTTACCCTCTTCTATCTTCTCTCCCCCTCACGTGTTCTGGTTCTGGTTCTCTTCACGTTAGGAAGTGGCGATAAAACTGTGTATCTTACAACCCACCAGCACTTGACTGGCACTCTAGAGGGTCACAGAGTAAATAGGTGTCTGATTAAATGTGTGTCTGAAGACCTTGGCAACCTTTGAAAGCTTGTGTCAGAGGGATGGGCTTGTGCTTCTAGGGAAGCTTGTTGTAACAGGCGGTGTACTTTCTCCTTTCATCAGCTTCTGTAATGGCTTGATAGCATTTTTAGAAGTTCATTTAGGGGATGATATGAATGAAGTTTTGAACAAAATCAAGGCTACTTTTCCTCCCTTTCTGAGTGCAGTGTCTTTAGAACTTGCTAATTAGAGATCAGGCAACAAAGAGATGCCTGAGTCATTGTCTCCAAAGATAGTAAAACTAAACTCTGAAGAAAAGTATGTTTTTGGAAATGCTCACAACTTAGTCACTCTTAAAATACAATTGACATAACCACTTTTCCTTTTGGGCCTCTCCTGAAACAGCAGTTAAATACATGAGTCAAGCCGGATGCTCATTTTCCCGTTTGTTGGGCATGATGGGGTAATTGCCCAGACTCTCATTAACGCTTCCCATTTTGGTGCTGATTCCAAAGGTCTCAAGGTGGATCCAGAAGTTCTTTGGACAAGCAAAATTTTGCCAGCAATGATGATTTATTTTTAGAAAGCGAAGCAATGAGTTTCCTACTGAACAGAAAACGCAGCATGAAATCAAAAGACCTGGGTTGGAAATCTGGCTTTGCTCTTTATTACAATAGCTGTGTGCCTTTGGGCTCTTTAACCTTTATGAGTCTGTTTTCTTAATAATATAATTAGGATAATAATTTCTAACTGATAGGGTTGTTGTGAGAATTAAATGAGATAATTGAGAAAGTATCTAGAGCTTGGGAAAAAGCAGATGCTCAATAAATGCACATTCATTCATTCATTCTTTCATTAATATGCCAAACAAACAATATTTCTCAACAAAAATTTGCACTATTTGATCTTAATGAGTAACATAAATTACAAAAAGGACAAAGTTGATTATTCATAGTATTTTAATTCCTTTGTGTTTTATTAGATTTTCCATTAGCATTTTAAGAGATGTCCTTCCTTTAGGACTCATTAAGAGATGTCTTCCCTTTCTTACTGCCTCATGCTGCTGCCTACCATTTGCTCTAGGTTATTTTGTTTATTAATCTTAAAATTACCTATAAATATTACATTCATTTTTTATATTCTTTGTAGATATATTCTCTTGAAAGATATATGTTTATTTTCAGGGAAGTCATTGAGTCAGTATGCCTTTTGGAAGGTTGTCCCACTCTTCCAACCCAACCTATCTTAAGAATAAGTTGTACCATCAGGCATGGACCTGGCCATACTCACAGAGGTTGGTGTATTCTCTTTGAAAGATTTTCAGTGCTGGTGCCACACTTTTCTTCATGGGCAGATTCCAATGTTTCATTTTCCTGACAGGTAAATGTTTCTTTTGTATATTAGATGGTTGTCCTAAGTCTATCCAGGTTGCTGAGTGTTCAATTTAACCTCTTTAGTGGTTTCGATCACATTTAGTTGAAGTTTAAAGAGGATTCTTAGACTACCCTTTCTACTAACACTTTCTGTCTCAGTCTAATTATTTACTACTTTGTGTTTTGTGCTCTGATGAATTCAAAGTCACCCATCTGTGCCCTTGTTTCCTTTTCGAATCCTATGCCCTCATCTAAGTAAAGCCATAGAGTAGTGTGTCCTTTACTATGATCTCAGTTGGTGACAGTACAGAGAATACTTTACTGCTTCTTGTCATCACTCTTCAGGAGTCATTTTGATGGTGTTGAGCTCAGAAATCAGATTTCAGGGTGACAATATTGTATAGGACTGTGAGCTTTAAAGTTGTTTGTAGAGTTTGGCAGATTTTTAAATTTTATTGTGTTTTTTAGTCTTCAAAAATCTCCTCTATATCAACATCTTTTTCTTTGGTTTTGTTACTTTTTAGAGTCTTTGGAGCCATTAACCCATGGGATCCCCATTTTATGTAACCATTTGGCTATGAAAAAAGATATGAAAAATGAATGCAGAACAGGGACTATTTTTTAATTTAGGATTTTTTTTTTCCAAAAGTAAGGGAAAAGAAGAAATACACCTTTTGCCTTTATTCGATGATGTATCTCCATTCAGGGATTCTTTGATATATGGACATGTTAAGATCATGTCACATAAGCCAAAACGCTATTTATGATGAACGAGAAGGAAGAGTTGGACTACAAATTTTCACCTCTGTCCTTCTGCTTCTCCAGCAAAATCCATCTTGATTTCTCCATTGGTCAGATATTTTTTTTTCCTTTGTCTTTACTTTCAGAACATGGAAAAATTAATATGGTTTTTAAAAAGCCACTGTGCTCCCAGAAACTAAGCTTTCGGTAACCACAGAAGTACATGAGTATTTATTGAGAGCAAATTATATACAAGGTATTATACTATGCAGAGTACAGAGATGATGAGGTCATCTCTTTAAGCAGTTATAGTCTTTTTGGGGAGATGGAAAACATGCAATATGTAAAACTCCCCTCAAAGGTGGTGGGTAACACGTACCATTTGAAATATATGTAGGTTTCTAGATGTCGGGGGTGGGGAGGAAACTGTCTCTGGCTGAAGAGGTTATTACAGACTTCTGGAGGGAAAGAGATCTGATAATGCGTAAGAGCTTGGTAGGCAGAGATAACTAAACAGCCCAGGCAAAAAGCAGAATTTTCTGGCCGGGCACGGTGGCTCAAGCCTGTAATCCCAGCACTTTGGGAGGCCAAGACGGGCGGATCACGAAGTCAGGAGATCGAGACCATTCTGGCTAAGCTGGGGAAACCCCATCTCTACTAAAAAATACCAAAAGCCAAAACAAAGCAAAACAAAAAAAACTAGCTCGGCGAGGTGGCGGGCGCCTGTAGTCCCAGCTACTAGGGAGGCTGAGGCAGGAGAATGGCGTAAACTCGGGAGGCGGAGCTTGCAGTGAGCTGAGATCCGGCCACTGCACTCCAATCTGGGCGACAGAGCGAGACTCCGCCTCAAAACAAAACAAACAAACAAACAAAAAACGAATTTTCTGCATAGAAATGAATGACTGAATGAATAAGTTTTGTGTTTTTTATATTAAGATGAATTTAATGTAAATTCAAGGGGAGGATTTAATGTTCCTACTATAATTAAATTTAAATTTTAAAATTTCAGTGGCATCTATGGCAACCATGATGAAAAGAGTGCACACTACAAAATGCACAAATACAAACAAATGTAACACGATGGAATCCAGATGATCAATTCAAGGCTCAACTGTTTGTGGTCTTTGGATGAGAAGAGAGTTTCAAAATGAATGCAAAAAAAAAAAAAAAAAAAAAAAAAAAAAAAAACAAACAAACAAAAAAAAAACTTCCTGAAATTCAGCCAAGTCTCCCTGAAAATGCTTGCTATCTCTAGGTTGCTGTAGGGTTGAAGGAATATTTGATTGTGGACATTTTATCACAAAATAATTTAGCTCATATTCAGCTCATATTCATGACCCATACTGGTTAAAAGTTCATGAACCCTGAGGGAGATGTATCTTGTGAGAGAAGATCTGTGTCATTCCTGACAATTTTCTTTTGCAATGAGAGTGCGCCTCTTCCAAAGTGTTGAACACTAATCTCACGGGAACAATACTGCTGCCATATGCACAAAGATCAATTATCGTTGCAAGGGGTATGTTCCATTAGGATTATCACTGCCGTTTTTTGGAGGCTGCTTATGTGCCAGGCACTGTGCTGAGTAAATACTTTACATGAACAATCATGTTTGCTCTTTGTAGTGATGCTATGAACCTACTTCCATTCCCATTTTACAGATTAAGAAATGAAGGATGAGAAAGATTAGGGCAGTTTCCCAGAGTCTTGACAGATTTAAACTTAGATTTAAACACATAAAGCCTGTGTTCTTTTCATTTGGGATTGTGACAGTTCTAAATAGTATATTATTTGAGAGAGTTATTCACACTTGATCATTGGAAGTCTTAACTGTTAAGCAAACAAACATATACAAAGCACAACAACTTAATTTTCCTTATTTTTTTTTTCCTGAAATTCTTTCATCAAGGAATCTCTTTTCTTGGGTAAGGTATAGAAAGGTATTGACTCTATTAACAAAAACACACTTGAGAAATGCTGTCATAAGGCAAGACCTGAAATAATGGATTAGGTGAGGAGCTAGTGTACCTTCTCTGCTGGTATTTAAGGAATACCGGGAGAAAACATCCACATCTACCCCAAAAGCTTTGCCAAATTCTTCAGGAAGTTTGTCAGGTAAGCTAGGTTTTTATGTACAAATATCTTAATTTAAGGAAGTTTATTTTCTAATCTCTTTCTATTAACTGTGGAAGAATTCTAAAATGGAGAAGGAAGAGGAAGAAGAGAAGGAGGAGGAGTAAGAATAAATGAAATCATTTGTAGTGTAATCTGATTAATTTTTAAATTATTTGGTTTTATAAGTAAGTATTTCCCTTTCAATTCTTTTTCTTCTTATAATGTCTCAGTCATTAAGAAGGAAATGTGAAATAAAATATTAACTTTCCCCTGACTTTTCTCAACATAACTCTTATCTCCATAACAGTGAAGCACAGTATCTTTCTTACATCATCATCAGTTATCTCATAAATTATTAAGTGATCTTGGAAAAATTTATTAAATTTAAGCATTAGATATTAAATGTAATTCATCAGAATCATGAATCTTAGTTTCTGGCTCAATACATTGACCATAGGATATAGGAGACAAAGACAATGCTAAATTCCACGGCTTTTATTTGATATTAAGACTTATAGTATCTACAATTACAGTTTTTCTCTTTTATTTTCCCTTCAGAATATGAATAGCCATCTATAGCTGTTGATATAAATGCTTGTGTTTCCTGCCATTTTAAAGTCTTTGTGCCATGAATGTAGGCAAATATCATTTCTAAAATATTGGCTTTAGATGTAACACATTTGGGAGTAAAAGTAAACACTGCATGTGCCACTCTCCATTTCTTAAGAAGACATCGTTCAGTGTGGAAGAGTAACTGATGCCCAGCAAATGTCCTGGATTCGTTTTAGCATTTGACTTTGCCATTATGGAAGTCACCTTTCCACATAAAGGCATTGGTAACATGGCATTCAAATACTTCCAATTTTAACAAAAGTACCACCTTTTCTATTAAGAGAGCACTTGAACATCCAAAGGTTGGTGGCATTCCATTTTAAATATATTTTCTTAAAAATTAAAAATCCAGAGTGACAAGATATGATTTCATATCAATAATAAATTGTTTCACGCTTACATATATGCTTAACAGTTATCTTAACTCTTTGGCCAAGACCTGGGAACTGTGGGTCATGAGTAAAGTGTGTGTTGGGTGAGCAAACTAAAACCACCAAAAGGTATTTCTATGGACTTGAAAACATTTTTGAGGGAACATTCAGAAATACACCTCATTTAAACCAGATCTTTTTGATTTTTGGTTTCCTTTTTTCCAAGTCATGGGATAAATTCTTTGATGGAACATACCAGGTTTGCACAGGCTAATGAAAAAGCCACATATACTTAAAAAAATTTGAGGCAAAACTCCTGGTTATGTTGTTCAAAGAAGACAAGAGCCTTGCAATTAGGTTCATTAATGTAGGTTAGGGTCTGGTTTCCTTTACTTCATGGCAACTAGAGGAAGATCGATCTCTATCCTTGCCTAGTAAAAATATCAGTTCATAATGAAAACATAACTCTTTGATGTATTTCTTTGTAGCATTTGCTTTCAGAAACTTTTGATGCTTTGCCCTATCTTCTTCTATTAGTGCTTTTATCTAACCTCAAAAAGTCACCCACCAAAGCAGATGCTCTGAAGTCCCACTAGGTTCCCATCAGTCCAGTAGAGAGGGCTGACATGACATATTAGTCTTAAATCTAAAACATATGCTTGGAAAATGCCTAGTTTCCTGGCAATAATTAAGAATGCTACTTGGCAGATTGGCAGCCACATAAAACAATCGTTAGTAAGCCTTATATTTATTATGTTCCCATTTTATGTAAATGAAACCCACATTACAAATATGGGTAGGAAACTAGACCCAAAATGATGCACAGGTAGAATCAATTACGATGAAGATGAAAAGAACATGGATAGTTTTTTTAAATTCATTTTTCTTATCCCAAAAGATCTCATCCTCCCACCAAAAAGAGCTACATCAAAACATTTTAAAATTTCTTTTGATTAACTTTTCAAATCATCTTGAATAAAACTTTCTTATAAGTCCTCATCTGGCAGTATGGCTCACTGAAGAATTCTGGTTTACAGTTAATTAAGATAAAATCCTGTAGTAACAGGAGACTTTTCCTTTATAAATGTTACTGTTGCAAAAAAAAAAAAAAAAAACCAGATACTTAAGTATCCACTTCAAATATTTTGTGCATATATTACATATGTATATACACACATATATATTATATATATGTACAAACACACACATTTAGGAGTGATATGCACTAAAATTATGAAAGTATAGCTACATTCCTTTTCTTTCATTTTTTTTTTTTTTTTGAGACAGAGTTTCACTCTTGTCGCCAGGTTGTAATGCAATGGCGCAATATCGGCTCACTGCAACCTCCGCCTCCAGGGTTCAAGCGATTCTCCTGCATCAGCCTCCCAAGTAGCTGGGATTACAGGTGCCTGGCACCATGCCCAGCTAATTTTTTGTATTTTTAGTAGAGACGAGGTTTCACCACCTTGGGCGGGCTGGTCTCGAACTCCTGACCTCAGTTGATCCACCCGCCTCGGCTTCCCAAAGTGCTGGGATTACAGCCGTAAGCCACCGCGCCTGGCCGACATTTCATATTAAAATACTGATATAATTCTGAACTAAATGGAAAATACCCACTGCACCAAGTCTCTCATGTGTAATTCTATCTCTTTCCTTGGGACCCCCTTGGACCTCCCTATAGTACAGCAACTAAATGGTTAAGGGCCTGGGATCCTTCTCCATTGTCCTTTCTGTACAGTGGGTGCCTGTGTTGTAATACTTCTTATATATTTTGAAAATCACTTCTGTACATATGTTTTGGGTTCCTGTACATGACATGTTCAAGTCAGGAAGCCCTATAATCCAAACAGCAATACTTCATGGTGTTGAAGCTACATGGTCAAGAAGGCTATAAAACTAACCAACCAGCAGCAAGTAGGCAAAAACTAAACCTATGTAATTTTGGTTATTAATAAATGTGCCTGGACATTTTCCTAAAGAAATAAAGTAAAGGTACTGTAAACTGCATCAAAGAAATTCAGGTAGATTCTACTTCCAAAACTGTTGGAAAAAGTGATTTTCAGCATGAAGGGCATGTGGAACAAAAAATATAGCAGGTACACTTTGCCATGGTGCATCTCCCATCTATAAAAATGAAAAAAACAAGTTTTCATTCTACATTTGCCAAGTTCTATGTGAAATAAACCAGGCCATCTAAGCAATAACATTTACTTTGTTTTCTAGACTGCTGACTCTAGGCAAAAAATTTCTCTTTGTTACAAAGTTCAAATTCCAAATAAAGTCCAGGGATGGGGAATTCAGGAGTCTCCAGAGGAAATGTTTTAAAATTGGAATCATCTTAGAAATATGTTAGACACAAAATGTGACAGTAATTGTTTTCTTTTTATCTTTAACTTTTGTGTTTTTATTTTCTGATTTGTCAATAATTTCATTGCAAATTTTAGAGCACTTTTTGCAATTTAAATCATAGTTTATACATTCTTAAACAAGAATACTAATGATACTCGTTTACTCTTTCATTCTACATATATTTATTGATTCTGCTTTGGAGTTTTACTTGGCTTGTTAAAATAGTCTACCAACTTTAGACATAAGTGCACTTAAGAAGGAATCAATAATTACATTGAACCACCATATATTGTGCCCAGTCTTTTGTCACATAGTCAGTAGTCAGTAATTCAATTGAATTAAGTGGTTTGTCATTTATCAGTGATTTTTAAACAAGAGTTAGTGAGTTCTAATCATGATTTAGAGGCCCTAAAGAACTTTATGGACAATTATAATGAGTAAAGCAAATGAGGATAGTGGTATAATTTTGTGGTTAAGCACAGAAGCTCTGAAGGTAAAACAAACAAATAACAATAAACAAATAAAAAATCCTTAGATTTAATCATGACTGACAGAATGACTAACTTACTAACCTATGACCATGTACCAATTATTTTAACCTCTCTATGTCTCAGTTTCCTTAGCTATGAACTGGGGTATAGATTAAATAGACTTATGTGTGTGACATATAAATAAATGAACATTATTAGTAGTAATAGTAATTATTATTATAAACATAAAGACAGATCTTCTGAGAGTTATCAAAGCAAATTTTTTATTAGATCAGATAAAAACTTAGTTTAACAACCAGAATATAATCTCAACTCTAGGATATTTTTCACCAATTTGGAAGAACAATTAACTTTGACTCTTTTGTTCTAATCACTTCCTCTTATTGCTATCAGTGAGGGAGGGATTCCCACTTTAGATAAATGGGAATGCCCAAACACAACACCCAACACTGGAGAGATGAGATCAACAGCAGTTTGTTAGTCACATACACTCACGGCCCAGGAGAGGAAGACACCACACTTCCTGCAGAGCCACATGGGGGTTGCACTTGGAACAGGATGAACAGCTAAGGGCTGCAGCAGGCAGGCTTTGTAGTATCAAGAGGGTGAGATGCCCTCCGGTTGGTGCAGGAAGATATGATTGACTTGTTTGAGTAATTCCTTAGACTGGCAAGGAATTGATACCCACTACTCAGGAATAAGCAAGAACTGTGCCTAGTCCCCTTGATAAGGAGGATTGTTTGGCTAGGAGTCCTCATCGGTGGGAAGAGAGTACAATTAGGCCAGAAAATGCCTTTCTGATTACACCAGATGTCAAGGCAGCACATAACATTGGGCTTTAATTTTGGCTCTATTATACATCATATCCCTTCTCAATATAGTCTTTATTCTAAATAAAGTTTTTTGTTTTTGTTTTTGTTTTTAAAGAAAATCTTAAAGATACTCAGCAAGTTGATTGCATGTTGTTAGGTTCAAGAGTTTTGAAGATCTGCTGAGATCACTCTTCTAGGCATTGCTAAGCCTGATTTATGGGATGGAAGACTTCATCCACAGTTATGTCAACATGCTTTGGAGTGAGATGGAGACTTGGCCGTTTTCTAGGCATATTGGGGTGCGGTAAGGTAGCTGGGTCAGAAAACCCAGGTTCACAGATAGGCGAATACTCTGCTGGTACTCTGACTAACTCAGATCACCTATCTTCTGGGTAATTACATAATTACCTGATCAATATTTATATCAGGACACAGAGAAGGAAACAATAGACCTACTAGAGAGTGAGCGTGGGAGGAGGGTGAGGATTGCAGAACTACCTATCGAGTACTATGCTGACTACCTGGGTGAAAAAACTAGCTGTACATCAAACCCCTACAGCACACAATTTACCCATATAACAAACCTGAACATATATCCTCTGGAACTAAAATGAAGATCAGAAAGAATATATAAATATATAAATATTTATGTATGTATATTTTTGTATATATAGTCTATGTATATAGATATTCCTCTATGTATTATATATAGTGTAATTATTCTTATATATTATTTATATATTCTTGTATATTTTCTTTATATGTAAAAAAGTATAACTACATGTAAATAACATATATAAAGAATATATGTATTTTTCCAATCTTTAAATATTTATATATATACTAATTTTGTGGTTTAGAGACTGGCTCTACTTCATTGGCTTCTCAGCCAGCTATTTCTAGATGGCAGAAGAACAAAGAACTAATTGCTTTCTCCATTTTGTTATCTCATGGCTTTAAAAATATGCTTTCCCATAGGGAATATTCTCCTCTTCAGTGAGTCAAAGGTTGGGTGTCCTCATTATGTTGTTATTTAGGGAGATATCCAAAACTAACCATACTTTTTCTTATGACCAGTACATTATAGTTGTTTCTTTTATCAAGTATTTCCATTTTTAAAGGATGAAATGTTTTGAATGGCCAAGATATCATTGGGTGTTCATTTTTCTTGTGTGAGTATTGTTTCTCCTGGGTATATAAATATGGTGAGATTTTTAGCTTGTCCCAGAGTTCTTGAAAACTCAGTGTTTACATCTTAAGTATGAACACTAATTCTCTAACCCTCAGCAACTCTCCTTAAAAATTCTTTCAAGAGATCAACACAGAACAGCTCAGTGTGCATGTGTGCAGAGGCCATGCCTCATAATTTAAAAGTCAATGTGTTATTTGTTTTCTGTTCTTTCTGCTGGTTTAAGATTAGGCTTTGGGATTTTATATTTTTATTAGTATATCCATAAGAGATTTTGTAGGAGACATGAAGAAAAGAAAAAATTAAAAACCATTAATTTTACTATCTTAGCAACCCTGCTTTACAAAAAAACGTAAAAAGAGAAAATTTTAAATGAAAAATGATGGATTATTGTGGAATTTAGTTATATGGTCTAGCCCTGCATCATAAATACATGATAGAGCTAGCTCTGTGGTACTCTGTCATTTATAAAGTGGCACATGGCAGATAAGAAGGGGTAAGAATGTATATAGTGCTTTATTTTCAGATTGACTTAAGTTAATTGATACTAAAATTAATTAAATAATATTTCACACAAATATTAATCACTATTTAGCACTAAAAATGTACTGTGCTACATATACAACATTAGTTGTAGACTCTGTAGTTAAATATATATTATTTTACTTAACTTCAAAAGTTTTGGTGTTATTTGACTAGGTATGCAAGCTAATTTATTTGAATCTCAATTATAATCCAAATGAGGGACTGTAGGATTCTATGAAATAAATAACCGAAATGGCGTATTTTAAGAGCTAAAATAGTAGGAGCCAAACTAAATATTGTTTTCTGGCTTATAAATGCAATAGGATTTCAGATAAATATTCAAGAGAGGCCTCAACGAAAGATAGTAAAACATTCTGGAATGTGAATGCTGTAACTTAATCTTTGTATCAATCACAGAGTAATCAGGAAAATAAAGAATTTTGAGTATTTACAACACAGGGGCTTTAACGTAGTGATTGATTCCATGGGTGATGGAGTGTATGAGAAATTAAGCGGGTGATGGCAAAGTAATCAAAGTTGGACAATAGCAAGAAAGCATTACGATGTATAGGCTGAAGGCATAAAGGAAGGAAGGGGAGTTAATGTTGCTCACGACCAAGGACACCTGGTGAAAGATGGAATCATAACAAGGAGTCGGAGCTGGAGTTATAGCCACTATGGAGTTACCACCAGAGGCACAAAAGGAGAAATAGTCTGGATTCTCCCTTCCTGGCCTTCCCTCTGATTCTGCTTCCTATTGGTCAAATCCCTTTAGAAACCAGTTTATATGGGAGCTAGAAATATGCCCTGAAAGAGCCAGCACTCCACTTCCTCTACTCCATCTTCTCTCCCCTTCCCAATCCCACAATACAGAGGAGAGCAGGAGAAGAACGAAAAACAAATCTAAAGACAAAGGTCTTAGGACTGGAACTAGCACAATTACTAAATTTTTATTCTCAAAAATCTAGTGTTCTCATCAGCACATAAAATGCCTAATTATGAACTTTTCGTCAGAAAATTATATAGCAATATTATGTACATTTTTCTAGAAATAGCTGGAAAAAATTTTTCAAGCTGTATTGTCTTGAAGAAAATATTGTGAGTTATGTCATATGCTGGGTGCTTGATGCAGGTCTATACATTGTAATAGTGTTATATCATCCTAGTAGTGGGGAGAGGAGTGCATTATAATATTCTTTATTAAGTTTATTAAGTCTTTTGCTTTATAAAGCTCAATCATTTTAATACAAAGTAAGTATAATAATTTTTAAATTAAACACTCATGTTGACCATGACCCATTGCCTCTGAAATACATGAAATTCATCAGTTTACTTCTGTAACACTAACCTCTTCACTTTACAGATATCTGTCTATCTATCTATCTATCTATCTATCTATCTATCTATCTATCTATCTATCTGTCTATCGAGATAAAGCTCTCCATCTTTCTATATATTGCAAGACTCGGTTATTGAGATTCTTAAAAATTCTTTTTCACTGGGCCTGAAGTGCTAAAAAGGATTTCTTTAGATCCAGCATGGACCATTTGATGTCTTTCACTCAATTTCTTTTCTTACCTGCAGAATATTATTTCACTGAATCTTTTACTTAATAAGATGTTTCATTATAGTTCTATATATTAGATTACATCTATAGGTAACCTTTACTGGACTGCTCTGATTTTTGCTTTGTAGTCTGCTTATATCAGAAATGGCATGTTGGGGAGCTTAAGTAGAAAAAGAGCTTGAAAGAAGAAGGCCACCAGCGAAAATGCTGAGGAGCTGTGTAATACAATGGAGAACGAAAGTACAAACTCTGGACTGGGAGTGAGGAAGCCCACATCAGGTGACACAGTCTGGAAGCTTAAGCAAGTCACGTATTTTCTCTTAGTTTCAGTTTCCTCATTTATAAAATAAAAAGAATGGAATATGGAAGACTGAGTTGACATATTTTATCAATGACCTACACATACTGAATAAAATATAACCAAAGACAATCTTATAGAACAAAACTGGAAATACTCAGGAACCAGAACTCAAAGCCTGAGTGATAAGTAGTGCTGACTCAGTGGTTGCCCATGAGGTTGTATGACTTAGACATAGGGTGCAGGCTGGGGGCAGTTTCTTAAAGCTGTAAAGGAGCCTCATCTATAAAGGTAGGGCCTCAAAGGATTTCTTCTCTGAAAAACAGGGACTAGAAAAACTCCACTCACTAGTTCAGGATCTACAGGAAACTTCTGATCTACTAGAGCCCTAAGTAGAAATAATTTATACATAAAACATCAGAAACCCAATTGTGACGCTTGAGTATATTCAAGATTGGTATTAATACTACTCCTGTGATGCAGGAAGCCCATGAAGACAATTTAAATCAGAAACTTGTTTGGGACTAGTAACATTCCTAGGGCCCCATGGATGTACCCAGACTGCCACAAATAACAACAGTAAAACTAACAAACAAATGACAATACTCTAACATGAGGGAGAGTCATAAGATGCTACAACCAGAAGAATCATAACTCCAAAAATGGTAAATAATATAAACAATACAAAAAGTAAGAATTACTTAGTGCTGTTTTTACTGTATTCCATAAGTTTTTATGTTGTATTTTTATTTTCATTTGTCTCAGTATTTAAAAAATTCCTCTTTAAGTTTTGTTTTTTGCCCGATACTTCTTCAATAATTATTTAGTTTATTTAGTTTCCACCTACTTGTGAATTTTCTCATTTTCTCACTCTTATTCATTACAAGTTTTGTTTCATTGTGATCTGAAAATATACTTGAAATTGTTTTTCTCTTAAATTTGTTAAGACTTGTTTTGTGGCCTGTCATGTGATCAATCCCAGAGAATGTCCTGTATGCACCTGAGAAGAATGTGTGTTTTGCTGTTGCATGGAATGTTATGTATATATCTGCAGTTCCATTTGGTTTATATTTGTTTCCAAGGCAGTTGTTTATTAATTTTCTGTCTTAATGTTCTATCCATTATTGAAAGTGGGTTATTGACCGGGCATGGTGGCTTATGCCTGTAATTCCAGCACTTTGGGAGACCAAGGTGCTTCGATCATTTGAGCTCAGGACTTCAAGATCAGTCTGAGCAACATTGTGAAACCCTTGGGAGGCCGAGGTGGGTGGATCATGAGGTCAGGAGTTTGAAATCAGCCTGGTCAAGATGGTGAAACCCCATCTCTACTAAAAATACAAAAATTAGCCAGGCGTGGTGGCAGGCGTCTGTAATCCTGCTACTTGGGAGGCTGAGGCAGGAGAATCACTTGAAACCGGGAGGCAGAGGTTGCAGTAAGTCGAGATCGCACCACTGCACTCTAGCCTGGGTGACAGTGCAAGACTCCATCTAAAAACAAACAAACAAACAAACAAACAAAAAATTAGCCAGGCATGGTATCACACGACTGTAGTCTCAGCTACTTGAGAGGCTGAAATGGAAAGATCACTTGAGCCTCAGAGGTTGAGGCTGCAGTGAGCCATGTTTACACCACTGCACTCCAGCCTGGGTGACAAAGCAAGATCGTATTTTTGAAAAAGGTGGGGTATTAAACTCTTGTACTATTTGGTATTACTTTTATTTTCTCCATTCAGATATGTCAATATTTGTTTTATATATTTAGATGATCTGGGGTTGGATGCATATATGTCTTTACTTGGTAACATCTTCCTGTTGAATCAATACTTTTATCATTATATAATGATCTTCTTCATCTCTAGAAACAGATTAAAGTCTATTTTGTCTAGTATGACTATAGCCACTTTGCTTTCTTTTGGCTATCATTTGTGTAAAATATTTTTTTCCATCCCTTCATTTTCAGTCTATGAGTGTGAAATCTAAAGTGAGACTTGCGGACAGCAAATTGTCAGGTCTAATTTTTAAAAGTCCATTAAACCACTCTAAGTCTTTTGCCTAAGGAGTTTAATCAATTTACATTTAAAGAATTATTGAAAGGTGAGGACTTACTACTACAATTTAAAAATAATTTTCTGTTTTGCTCTTGTTTTGTTTTCCACTTACTTTCGTGCTGCCTTCCTTTGTTATTTGATTTGTTTTGTAAAGAGTTTATTTCATTTTTTGCTTTTCATATTTTTAGTATCTATTATAGGCTTTTTCTTTGTTGTTTCCATAGGCTTACATAAAATATCTAGTAGTTATAATCATCTACTTTAGGTTGACAAGAAGTTGACTTCAATTGCATATAAAACTATACTTTTAATGCCCTTTCACATGTTGTTTCCTTGTAGTTAGAGTATAATCCATTTTATATTGTGTATTCATTAAGAAATTTTTATAAATATAGTTATTCTTAATGGGTGATGATTCAGTATAATTCAAGTGGGGGAAAAGCAATTTCTCCTTCATAATGGACTCAAATAATGAATGGCTGGGTTTAGCTAAATTCATACCAACATGTGGATTACATCTGGAAATGATAACACTCAAGAGCATTTGCCTGTTTGGGAGGCAGGTTATAAGACTGGCTAGGGGAGAATTTTAAATGACCAGTATTCTTTGCCTAATTACAGAACCACTCTAGGGTGATGGAGTAGGATGGATCTATTGTTCACATAATGGCATGAGTTCCCAATTCTCCAGTCAAAAAAACGGTCTCAACTCTTTCATTCACTTTGTAGTCTCTATCAGATGAATCTTCCTGAAAATATTCAGTGAATAATTGGTTATTTTATTAATAATATTACCCAACTTGGTAAGGAAGGTGAACATGCAGAAAGATGATTATGAGGTCATGTCTACGAGTTACTAACCTACAAAGCAAATAGTCTTTTGAATGCTATGCAGATGAGTTTATAGTCTTGGTAACATTAAATAGGAGAAGTTTTCCCTAAGCTCCAAACTCAGATGTTGGACATGTTAGTCCGAAAGTGTAGTGAATCTGTGAACTATAGCTAAGTGCAAATAGCTATGACCAGCATTGTGTGGAAGTTAAATAAAAAGTTATTTTCAACAAGTGATTTCAAGAGTCTGAAAAACCTCCATTCACCCATCAAACTCTCCCATCACTAGAATACCTGATTGCTGAGATTGTACTATTAAAGAGTCATTTCTGTGGTTTGAGTTCCTTCACTGCCAAAATGCAAAAAGTCTTCAGGAAGTGAATTCATTAAACATCATCAGTTATTTAAATCTTAATAGGAATGAGAGTGCAGGACCAGCTCTATACAGGCATGTCTTATTTTATTGTGCTTTACTTTATTGCACTTTGCAGATATTACATTTTTAACAAATTGAAGGTTTGTGGCAACCCTGGGTGGGGCAAGACTATTGGCATAATTTTTCTAACAGTACATGCTTACTCTATCTCTATGTCACATTTTTGTAATTCTTGCAATGTATCAGCCATTGTTATTATTATATGTGTTATAGTTAACTTTGATCAATGATCTTTGATGTCACTATTGTAGTTGTTTTGGGGTACCACAAAGCACACTCATAAGAAAACAGTGAAATTAATCAATAAATGTTGTGTATTCTAACTACTCCACTAACTGGCCATTTCCCCGTCTCTTTCCCTCTCTTCACGCCTCTCTATTCCCTGACACACAAGAGTATTGAAATTAAGCCAATTAATAATTCTACAATGACCTCTAAAGTTCAAGTGCAAGGAAGAGTTGCATATATTTCATTAAATGAAAACCTAGAAATGGTTAAACTTAGGGAGGGGAGCAGTCAAAAGTTGAGACAGGCAAAAACTAACCCTCTTGACCAAACAATCAGACTATGAATACAAATGAAAAGTTCTTGAAGAAAATTAAAAGTGCTATTTCAGTGAACACATGAATGATAAGAAAGCAAAACAGCCTTATTGCTGATATGGAGAAAGTTTTAGTGGTCTTGAGGTAGGAAGCAGATCTCAGCTCTGGAGGTGGGGCTTGGACACTGAACCAAACTGAGGACTAGCAAAAACAGGACAAGATAGAAGAAGGTTTCCATAAGACACACACACCAGTATGCCTTGTCAGTTTACCATTGCTTTGGATACACCTGGAAGTTACCACCACTTTCCATGGCAACAACATAATGACCCAAAAGTCACCACCATTTCTCTAGAAATTTCTGCATAACCTTCCCCTTAATTTGTAGATAATTAAAAGTGTGTATAAATATGACTGCAGAACAACCTTTGAGCTTCTACTCTAGGCACACTGCCAGTGGGGTAGCCCTTCTCTGCAAGGAGCAGTACCTCTGCTGCTGTTGTACACTGCTGCGTCAATAAAAGTTGCTGCCTAACACCACCAGGGCTCACCCTTGCATTCTTTCCTGGGTGAAGCTAAGAACCCTCCCAGGCTAAGCGACAGTTTGGGGCTTACCCACCCTACATCAGTATGGATAGAAGATCACATCAGCTACAATACTCTCTTAAGCCAAAGCCTAATGTACAGCAAGACCCTAACTCCTCAATCCTGTGAAGGCTGGGAGAGTTGAGGAAGCTGCAGAAGAAACACTGGACGCTAGCGAAGGTTGGTTCATGAGGTTTAAGGAAAGATACCATCCCCATAATATGAAAGTACAAAGTGAAGCAGCAAGTACTGATGGAGAAGCTGAAGTAAGTTATATAGAAGATCTAGCTATGGTAGTTAATGAAGGTGGCTACACTAAACAAGAGATTTTTAATGTAAACAAAACAACATTCTGCTGGAAGAAGATATCATGTAGGACTTTTATAGCTACAGAGGAGAACCAAGTGCTTGGCCTGAAAGCTTTAAAGGACAGGCTGACTTTCTTGTTAGGGGTTAATGTAGCTGGTGACTTTCTTTGAAGCCAAAGCACATTCCATTCCAAAAACCATTCCAAAAATCCTAGGGCCCTTAAGAATTATACTAAATCTACTCTGTTTGTGCTCTATAAATAGAAAAACAAAGCCTGGATGACAGCACATCTGTTTACAGCATATTTTAATGAGTATTTTAAGTCCACTTTTGAGACCTGCTGCTCAGAAAGGAAAAGGTTTCTTTCAAAATATTACTGCTGATTGACAATGTTCTGGGTCACCCAATAGCTCTGACGTAGATGTACAAGGAGATCAATGTTGTTTTCATCACTGGTAACACAACGTTCAGTCTGCAGCCCATGGATCAAAGACTAATTTTAATTTCCAAGTCTTACTATTTAAGAAATAATTTTGTAAGTCTGTAGCTCCCATACATAGTGATCACTGTGATAGATCTGCGTAAAATGCAACAAAAACCTTCTGGAAATAATTCATTATTCTAGATGCTATTAAGAACATTCATGGTTCTTGGTAGGAGTTCAAAATATCAACATTAACAGGAGTTTGGAAGAAGTTGATTCCAAACCTCATGGATGACTTTGAAAGGTTCAAGACTTTAGCGGAGAAAGTAACTGCAGATGGGGTGGAAATAGCAAGAGAACTAGCATTAGAAACAGAGCCTGAAGATGTAACTGAATTGCTGTATATTCATGATAAAATTCAAATGGATGAGGAGTTGTTTATTGATGTGGAATCTACTCCTGGTGAAAATGCCGTGAACATTGTTGAAATGATGACAAAGAATGTAGAATATTGTATAAGCTTGACTGATAAAGCAGCAGCAGAATTTGAGAGGATTGCCTCCAATTTTGAAAAGCTTTATTGTGGGTGAAATGCTCTCAAACAATATCATATGCTACAGATAAATCTTTCATGAAAGGAAAAGTCAATCAATGCAGAAAACGTCATTGTCTTATTTTAAGAAATTGCCACAGCCACCCCAACCTTCAGCAACTACCATTCTGATTAGTCAGCAGCAATTCAACATTGAGGCAAGATTCTCCATCAGCAAAAGATTACGATTCACTGAAGGCTTAGATGATCATTAGCATTTTTTAGCAATAAAGTATTTTTAAATTAAGGTATGTACATTGGTTTTGTTAGACCTAATGCTATTGCCCACTTACTAGACTACGGTATGGTATAAACCTAAGTTTTATATGGATCGAGAAACTAAAACATTCTTGTGACTTGCTTCATTGTGAGACTAACTTTATTGCAGTGGTTTGGAACTGAACCTGTGATATCTCTGTGGTATGGCAATATTATACTTTTAGAAATAATCGATTTTAAGGTCTTTAAAACTTAGATATCCTATGTACTCAATAATTTCATTATTTAAAAGAAATCTTGCTGAAAATTCTTTTTAGGGTTTTATTTTAAGTATCAAGAACTCTGATAATATTTACATGCTTTAACCTGGCTTCAATATTCCTTTAGATTATTTGTGTGTGAGGCAAATACTGGAAATACCAAAAAAAAATACGTGAATGTGATTAGTCCTAAAGTTGCACACACGCAAGATGCATTCCTGTGTTTACAGCAATTAAAGTTCACAGCAATTACGTTTAGTAGAGATTTTTTTTTTCCTTTCATTACAAATTTAACTAGGTTGAACAAGTGAAAGTCATAGATAATCTATTTTTCTTAAATAGTTTAAGATTGAATGCTTAAATTCTGCAAATATGACATATTTGGAAGCAAAAATAATCTTAAAATATAATATTTACCTGAACTTACTTTAGTATTAAATTTAGCTTTAAATTAAAATTTTAGTTTGATTTAAGCTTTATTCCCCATTCAAAATTAAAATATCTTATAGGAGATAGAACACCTTAAAACATATAATTGAGTTGAAAACAGAAAAAAGAAGAAGAAAATTATGTATAATAGCCTCATAAAAAAAAATCACAGTTAGCATTTTGCAGTACCAGTTTGTGTTCTTCTAGTTTTTTCTCATATGCAAATATATAAACATAACTACAATCAAAGAGTAAATTGCAATTTTATATTAATTCTTCACTGAATCTCCTAAGAAGAGCAATTTTTCATGTTTACCTGGGCTTTGTATCTGTAATTTTAATTAATAACAAAATATCGCTGTGAATTTCTTAAAAATTCCCCTCTGGTATTAATATATAGTATTTAAATGCCAACTTTCAATTTATAAATGGTGGTGTGATTAATATGTTCATGAATGTACCTTTTGTACAAATCTATGATAGATTTTTAAGAAATAAAATTGAGTCAGAAAAATGTGAGCATTTTTTAAAACTCTTGATACATATTGTCAATTTTCTTTACAAAAGTTCAATTTTACCAACTTAGGCACAGAAATGTATAAGAATTATCACCATATTAACAGTGTTCATTAAGTACAGTTTACTCTTTTTCTGATCACCATGATTATCAGTAATCTCTGGGAACAAAGGGTTAAAAGATCATGAACCTCTGAAGAAATTCTGGAATTTAATGAAAGAGAAATGTTTTTTACCATTCCTTCCTTTTTCCTTCTTCTTTTTTTTCCTTTTCTCTTCTTTTCTTTTTTGTGGCAATAAAGGATTGTAATTTCCCTTTTCTTTATTGTGGTGAATGAAATGTGATTAATCTGTTAAGGAAATATCTTGCTACAATATTTGTCAGTCAAAGTTGAAGTAACCTCCATTTAAAAGTCTACCCTCTAGAAAATCAGTTTTTTCTTATTGTTGTTATCAATGTGCTTTTAATTGCAGTACCATTAAAAATATAATCTATGTTTACTAAGCAAGTCTAGTGGTTTGCAGGCAGTTCTCTGTAAGCATATACCCAGAATTCTGTCTGTTGACCTTAGTTTGCTGATGGAGCCAGATTCCAACTGAATTTCTCAGTATGATACTGTCACTGTGTCATAACAGAGCTACTGCTACTTGGTTGTTGCCTTTAGAAGGGCTAACACATGCCATTAGCAGCTTCTGATCACTAATTGGGTTTTTTTTCTCCTAATCTTTAGTTTTTTTTTCCCCTCCTTAGGACACTAGATTTCTTTATCTCCACTTTCTGCCCTTTCTTGAAGAAATGCTTGCTTTTCCTTTTCTTTTTTTAATTAGCAGACAGCTGGCCTCTGCTACTCCTTTCCCTGTGTTCCAATCCCAGCTCCATCATTTACTAATGGCATAACCTAAGCAAGGTTAGGTTTTTCATTTAGGTTTCCCAATCTATAAAATAGAAATTATAGTATCTATTACATAGGGTTGTTCTGAGTGGAGAAGTTCTGCATCTTATTCTCTAAATTCACGTGTGCAAGAATTTAATTTTATTTTCTATAAATCATATTAATTTCTCACTCTAAGTCTCACTGCCTGGCTCATAGTGAATCTCAACCCAGTTAACATTGGACCCACTCATGCCAGAACTGCAAAGGCTTGCATATTGTCTGGAAAATGGGGAAGGCAGGATATACCACTAAAGTCTCCAAGATCTCGTGGGTATGTCCGACATCCTCTATGTACAAGCCAACACTGGTGCCTGGAACACAGCAGCCTTCTAGTCTCATGCCAAGCTTATGACCCAGTAATCTTTGGCAAGCTAGGGACCCAGTACCTGCAGTCATTGTAGACGCAACCCAGAGCTATTTCTCCTTGTGGCTTCTGCCCTGGACAAGGTCCCTTGGTTCCCTTGCTTGGGAACCGCTGATCCCTCTCTACTGCCTAATCTAATCCAGGGAACACATGTGTATGCTTAGAATGTTGA
>NW_012098832.1:750496-768360 GCF_000951045.1 Mandrillus leucophaeus
TTCCAATCCCAGCTCCATCATTTACTAATGGCATAACCTAAGCAAGGTTAGGTTTTTCATTTAGGTTTCCCAATCTATAAAATAGAAATTATAGTATCTATTACATAGGGTTGTTCTGAGTGGAGAAGTTCTGCATCTTATTCTCTAAATTCACGTGTGCAAGAATTTAATTTTATTTTCTATAAATCATATTAATTTCTCACTCTAAGTCTCACTGCCTGGCTCATAGTGAATCTCAACCCAGTTAACATTGGACCCACTCATGCCAGAACTGCAAAGGCTTGCATATTGTCTGGAAAATGGGGAAGGCAGGATATACCACTAAAGTCTCCAAGATCTCGTGGGTATGTCCGACATCCTCTATGTACAAGCCAACACTGGTGCCTGGAACACAGCAGCCTTCTAGTCTCATGCCAAGCTTATGACCCAGTAATCTTTGGCAAGCTAGGGACCCAGTACCTGCAGTCATTGTAGACGCAACCCAGAGCTATTTCTCCTTGTGGCTTCTGCCCTGGACAAGGTCCCTTGGTTCCCTTGCTTGGGAACCGCTGATCCCTCTCTACTGCCTAATCTAATCCAGGGAACACATGTGTATGCTTAGAATGTTGAATTCCTATTTTCTCTGGAAGAAAATTTTTACTCCTGAATGTTTTTGAAATCATAGCCTAAAGACTATTTTTTAAAATGGGTTTAGCTTTTTAGAAACAAATCTAGAGTCTTGTTGGCTTTCTTTGCTTACTACTACTCTTCTCTGATGAAATGACACACAGAATTTGCTAAATTTATGAGTGAGGGCTATAGTTTGGCTGTTTGTTCCCTCCAATCCTCATGTTAAAAATTAATTCCCAGTGTGATGATGTTGGAGGAGGGACCTAATAGCGGTGTTTGGGTCATGGGGATGGATCCCTCATGAATAAATTAATGTCTTCCCTGGGAGATGGAGGGAGTAAGTGAGTTCTCACTCTGTTCATTATAAGAACTGGTTGTTAAAAAGAGCTGGGGACTTCCCCTCTCTCTCTTGCTTCCTCTCTTACCATTTAGCACAGCCAGCTCCCCTTCACCTTCTATCTATGAGTGGCTGCATCTTGAGGCTCTTAACAGATGCCCAATTTTGTACTTGTCCAGATATCAGAATTGTGAACTGAATAAACCTTTTTTCTTTATAAATTGCCCAGCTTGGGTATTCTTTTATAGCAACACAAAGTGGACTAAGACAGTGAGTGAGTAAAAACAGGAACAAATACAAGGAGAACGCATCCAATTATTAATAGTCTCAAAATATTATCTAGCCAAATGAGGATTTAATAAGATTCCTCCTCCTTTCTTTCTACTCTTTGCATTTTCTATTTTTTGCTTTTTCTATTACCTGCTTGTTACTAACAAAAAAACTGATAGAAATGCAAAAAGGTTTTTTTTTTTTATCACCCTTGCAAGCCAATCATAATGTTCATTTAATTATAAGCAAATAACTGACCCAACACAGTGTATCTGAACTTTGGCTTTTTCTTTCCTGTCACTTATCAATTACTGAAAATTCAGGATGCCATCAAAATAGGTGTTTGTTCATGTTTTCTTTTTTTTTTTTTTTTTAGAAGCCAGAGGTCCTGGGTATCTAGTCGCTGGGAAGTTTTCTGTGTTAAACCGCTACATATTTTCTCAGGATGAATTGACCAAAAGGTTCAGTGTAGTACACACTTTCACTCTGTGGGCACTTAGCAAATACTTATTAACTAATTGGCAACAATTCCTGGTCTACTGGTGGGAAAATGGGGAGGTAAAATAAATTAGCTAGGCCTCCATGCTTCCTTAGTCACCCAAGGGAAGAGTTATTAGTGGCTACATACAGTGACTGAAAATAGACATCTGGTCAGGAAAATCTGAAGAGAAAGAGACCATTGGGGCTGCTTTTGGTAAATAGTTACACAAGATATTTCAGTAATATGTGAAGAGAGTGTTTCAGGTAAGTTTTTTTTTTTTTTTTTTGAATTATCAGAAAAAGCCCTTATTACCAACAGAGAGGTCATTGAAATCTAAATCATTAGTTTAAAATGTGATGCCAGAGAACTTTCTCTTTTCTGCCTTAACAAATGAACAGGAGGCTGCCCCATGAGGTAGCCAATCTTATTTTATAGGACTTTAAGCAATATTCAAGGAACAATGGTCAATGCTTATTTTTTGTTTGTTTGACAATGCTAATAAAGCTACCTCTAGTAAACATAAAAATACAGCTAAACATAAGGTTACTTTGATTTCTCTTAGAGCCTAGACTTTTCGTTATTTTAGAATATACATTATAATACACTATAGAAATATGTATTTCTATACATATTTCTGAAGAATTATGTATTTCTATAGTGTATTTATACTATACAATATATACATTATAAATACACACTAGAAATACACTATAAATACATGTGTATTTATAATTTCTGGATAGAAAGTCTTTTTCTAAGATGCAGCTCTTGCCCTGATGCCTTTAGCCAACAATTGGGGTTCTAGCCAAAACTCTCAGAAAAGCTGACAGCCTGATTTATCCCTGTAGGGTATTAGTCACCCTATAAAACTTCAGTACTCTGTGTATCTGCTATGCAAAAACACCTCTTCTATCTTAGAGAGAAAAGTGACCCCTTTCACTTAAAAAAAATCAAAAGTCAAACTGGGACAATGTAAACCTTTATGTATGAAAGATCACCTTAAAAATGATTTGAAAATGGCGGGCCTTCTGAGTTCCACATGCATGTGTAACCCATGAATCATATGCACTTTATTTCAGTTCATTTTAGCTTTTACAACAACCAGAAGAGCTGTTCTGGGGTCACTAACTGCTTTCTGCAAACTACAGCTGATCAATATTATTAAACAAATGAAGAGGGACGAGAAGCATAGAAAGGATGTCACTTGGAGGAGGGGTGAGCAGGGTGACTAAAATCTCCATATTTCTATAGTTTGAGGAAATGTTCATGCCAAGGCATGGTTTATGTCAATCAAACATGTAAAAGTTACTGTGGCTGCATAAGGCCATAAAGATGTACTTTTAAACTCTTAAAAATAAGGTACCATAATTACATCTTATAGAACTGTGAGTCCCTTGAGTCTCTTTGCTGTTTTTAAGATACCCATGGTGAATGAGGTAAAGGAAAAGGGAGGGAGGAGGTAGAGAAATCCTTTGAATTCTGTGTGCAAAAAAATGCAAAATCTGGACAATTTGCATGCAGGATCTCTCTCTCTCTCTCTCTCACTGATTTATTAACTTTAATAACTGTGGGATTTCTCTTAACTTTGGGTTTGAGAACTGAAGTCATTACCATTTAAGATTTTTTTTCCTGAAGTAATCTCTGGTGGTGTCAGTCATCTGGGAAAGTGAAAGAACTTTGTTTCTTTTTATTTCTTTCTTTTAACCCCTAACTTCCATCCTAGAAGTTTCTGCTTGAAATTGAATTTTGTGTACTCCCTGCAACAATATCTGTTTGGCAGTAAATAAACTTGGACATCAGACGTTTTTGTCATTGAAGTTTCTACTGTGATTGAACAGCTGGGAGGGTCTCATTTCAGATAAATAAGTTCATTAGAGCTAGAGCTCCGCAGAGATTAAGGTGTAGGGAGAAGGACATTCCATCAGCCTTCATGGTTGAGAGTCAGGTGATTTGGCAGTGGTGGGACAGTGTCTTCTTTCTGATGCAGAAGGATTATATGCTTGCTTCGTTCTGTTTGGTGGCTTCCGACTCTCTACTCATCTCAAGTTTGCACAAAGTTTCATTAGGCAAGAACAATGACCTAGTCTCAAGAGTTTATGGAGAAATTACTGGCATTGTCCATACTAGTGATGTGTACAAGATATTTTCTTCTGTTAGTTTCATTTGTATTTTATGTAAAAAACTGAATTAGACTAGATGATTACAAAACTACTTTGAACAAACCTTCAAGTTCTAGTTAAAGACAAATGTGTGGGGAGGCCCAGTGGTGTGGGCTCTGTTGACAGATCACTATACTGCTGCAGATGCAATGCTTCATGTGATTCCAAACATGTGTCTCTCAGGGGGACAGAGTTCTCAGTCTGAGTGTGTAGTGAATATCAAGTCTGAGTGTGTAGTGAATATGCGTAATCAGCATCTACTAATTCAAGAGACGGCCTGTCTATGGGGCACCATTGGCTTGATGCTACTGCCAAGAAATGCCTTGGAAGTTGTACTGTGATCTCTAAGCCATGAGAGATATCCACAATTTAACTACATGTCACTTGTATGGTCCTATTAGCAGTAAAAGAGAATTAAATAAAATTTTAAAAAACCTGAACAATGCATTTAAATGTAAAAATCAAATAAACAACCCTCTCTGAGTTCACTAGAGATGAAGACTACATCCTTAGTGAGGCCTATAATATCAATTTAAAGAGTTCAGTTATGAAGCAGTTCCTGCTACGAACTCATCAGTGTCACCATCAAGAATCTAGTAGCATTTCTGGTTATCATACAACTCCAACTGGATAAGAAGGAACTCCCTAAAATTTGCTTGGTAAAACATAATTGTTTTATTATCAGGCTGGCATCTTTGTAAAGTATAAACATTCTTAAAATAATCAAATCCACAGTATTAACATTTTCAGCTAAAGAATATGCACATATTTAGTAACTTACATATTACAATACATAAGATAATTTTACCTGTTAACCAGGTCAGTTTTAAAAAAATTTACATTTAGAATGAATAGTTGGGTAATTACTTTAGACTTGTGATTTTGAGTTGAAATCTTATTAAATTTATGTACAGTGTTAGAACATTTAGGAGAAATTCTCATATTTATAAGTTAAATTATTAGATGTATGAGTCCTGTTAGCATTTCGGAAAGTTTTGTGTAAGTCAACTAATTGTGCTATTCTCTGAATTCAAATATATTAAGCATATATATGCTATTTAACATATTTTAAAAAATTCTATTAACAAAATTTCTTTAAAAAGTAAACAAAGTCTCTTAAAAGTGACTGCTGAATATTTGCTGGATTTCTAAATAATAAGATTGCAACCTAAATTTAGAAACTTAGGAAAGAACTAGGTTTTGGATTTGTAACTTTAATGACTCAAACAATACTTTTAAAACTAAAGAAAATATCACAAAGATGTTTTTTATTTTTTATTTTTATTTTTTAGTGCACAAAACCTCCTAAAGAAAACTAAGAACACTTCACATTTGACATTTAATATAGCTTCAACTAACTTAAAACTGAATGCTGACAGTTTCACTTTCCCTCAAAGAAAAATAAGTATTTTGTAAATCTCCTCCATGCAAATGTCAGTTCTACTTTAAAGCACAAACCCCTTTGTCCTTCCCAAAAGGTAGAACAGGTTGTATGGCTATACAATATATATTAACCAGGTAGCTGCTATTGATAATCATTATTCTTCCAAAGCCTCTGTGGCTTAAACAACAACAACAACAACAAATAATTCCTATTCACTGACATAGTGAGCAATGCCCTGGAGCTGGGAGGTGGAGTGTGGGTAGAGCTTTCCTTCAAGTCATATTTAGAACCCAGGTGGTTTCGCCTGTAGCTAAGTTGTCAGGGTCATACATGTCCAAGATCATGGTGGATGAAAAAGAGATTGTGGTAGAGGTTTTGAAAGCCAAGTCTAGAAGGACATGCACCACTCCCTGCTTTCCCTTCATTGGCCAGAGTTGACCACATGGTCAGGAAATGAGTTACCCATGTATCCAGGAGGAACAAAGAAATGGTTGCTGTACTTGTAGCATTGTGTCTGCCATACTTTACAAGTTAATTTGTTTCCCCCAAACAAAGCCATGATATACATGTATTATTTTCATAGAAAATACTGATCGTGATTTGGGAGAAAGTAGATATTTCCACAATAATGTATGTAATGAATAAGAATGCCAGCAGTAAATTTCATCTTCTTATCTTGGGGTTTCAAAGTTTTTAAAGGTGTTGGCCATTGTATTAGTGCGTTTTCACACTGATGATAAAGACATGCCTGAGACTAGGAAGAAAAAGAGGTTTAAATGAACTTCAGGTCCACATAGCTGGGGAGGCCTCACAATAATGACGGAAGGCAAGGAGAAGCAAGTCACATCTTACATGGATGGTGGCAGGCAAAAAGAGAATGTACCAGCAGCAGAAATGCCAGATGCTTATAAAACCATAAGATCTCATAAAAACTCACTCTCTAGCACAAGTACAGTATGGGGGAAACTGCCCTTGTGATTCAATTATCTCCACCTGGCCCTGCCCTTAACACATGGGGATTATTACAATTCAAGGTGAGATTTGGGTAGGGACACAGAACCAAAACACATCGTCACATTAACACAGCAACAAATGAAGGGGAGGTTTGGCAGTTATTAGTTAATGCAGGTATTTAGAAAGGACTTATGGCCAAACTGGATAATTTGGGTTGTGGACTCCCCTGAAATACCCTCTTGAGTTGTCTCTATCACCTAAATTAAACAGACAATTGCTGTATTATCTTTGCACTTTGTGTTCAGTAATCAGAGGATAGGGAAAGTAAAGAATGTCTTAAATTCCAGTACACATTTTGGAACTATTTTTCTAATAAATCATTTAGGATTGATTCAACTATTTCACTCCAATAGAAACTATTTCTTTGAAATGGAAGCTGTTGGGTATTTTTTGTTTTTAAAAAGGGGGAAACAATTTAGTTACATATACAGAATTATTCATTTATTACTTTTTCAATAATGCTATTTATATCATGAATGATGTACTTATTTGTTGGTTATTTTAAGCCATGAAAAATTTTTCTTGATCTTTCAATAGTTATAATAAACATGTAGTAAGCACTTACTGTATGCAATTAAGCATGTTTTATTTTGTCATATATTTTCATAAATTATTTCTAAACCAAATTAATATTCTGAATAAGTCAAACCCAATTCTATTTTCTGTCTGACTTATATTCAAAAAGCTTTTAAATACAGTTAAATGTTTATTTTTTCACTCACTGAATAAGCATTTCATGTGTGATTACTGGATATTAAATCCGGTAATAGTCAATGTGAGAAAACAAGAAAAGTAGTCCTTATTCTTGAAAGGCTTAGTTTCAGAAAACCTCAGAAGTAGAGGATCAAAACAAAAAATGCCCCATTTGTAGTCCCAAATTACCCATTATTCTATAGTGTTGACTGGCATTGAAAATACTTAATTTTCAGTTCAAATTTGGGATAACTTAGCACTAACTTTGGAAACATAATCTTAAGCAAGTTAGTTGACCAAATTATGTCCAGAAACATTCAAACTAAGCAGTAGAACAAAACTTAAAATTTCTCACTAGGAAAAATATTGTTTCTAGTTTTCTCATAAGAATTTCCACATTACCAAAACACATCGCAATAAACAACTCCTACAACTCTCAAGAATCCATTCACTTGGGCTATTTTTTCTCATATAAAAGTTATTTGTGCTTTATGTTTCAAAATATATTCTTTCCAGTATAATTTTAAAGACAAAAATTATTCTGCATTTATTGCTATATGCTGAAAACACAAAAGCGTTATAAAATAAGATGGCAACATCCTTTGAAAGAACTGCAGTTATAAATAACTTCATGAGAGGGATACATTCTGTGAAATGCATTGTTAAGCAATTTTATTACTTGAAAGTCATAGTGTACTCACACAAACCTGGATGGTATAGCCTACTACGCACCTAGGCTACATGGTACAGCCTATTGTTCCTAGTCTACACAGTATAGCCTATTGCTTCTAAACCACAAACCTGTACAGCATTTACTCTACTGAATACTGTAGGCAATTGTAGCACAATGGTATTTGTGTACTGAAACAGAAAATGTACAGTAAAAATACAGGATTAAAAATCTTATGGGACTACTATCATGTACATGGTCCATCATTGATCAAAACATTGTCATGTGGAACATGACTGTATTATAAAAATTATGCCTGGCTACTACTCACCGCTATTTGCAAATTAGTAGATTATTTTCCAGGAATAATGATTTTGTTATAAACCTAATGGTTGGTAACGTCATGTTAAGAGGGCACAATAAATTCAAGCGTTGATTTTCCAAATTCATGACAATGATAAGTAAACTTTGAAAAAGAAAATTAAAAAATACATAGGTTAACTCAAATATAAAACCAATATCACTGCGGATCAGAAATGGAACAATGCACCCAGTATAGAGCAGATAAACCATATGTCTATGGAAACAATACATTTTAAGCAGTGTTGACTAAGGTAGTTTAACCAATGTTGGCTAAAAGGAACCAAAATTGCTCCAAGTAAGAGGAGGACAGAACCAGGTCCACTGATTGAAGCCAGGGCCTGGAAGTGCAGAACAGAAGCCATGGCCCCTTCTCCATCTCTGTTTCATTAAGGGATACAGAAAAAAAAAAAGCCAATCACTGTCTGGGGCTATCTATGGCTTAGAACAGTCCCAGGCAGTGAAAGGTCAACACATATTAGACATCATCCTATAAACAGAATTGAACCAAATGGCCTGCTAGCTTGGTAACTCAATCTACTATATCTCTAATATTAGCATGGGCCAAAAGCCTGGACATGCCGCCAAAAGATCTGATTCTGGACAGGCCCCTGGAAAGGCCAATGGAGGGCGATGAATATTAGTAGGAAAAAAGGGAAACACATAATAATGAGGAGTGCTTTACCAGGAATATGTTAAAATGATGTACCTGACATATACCATTGAGCTCTATAAAACAAAACAGAGAGAATCATAAGGAGATGTTGACAAGTTCGTAGACATAGAAATTTTAATATTTTTTGCTTTGTAGCACACATATGTAACATCAAGGTATCTAGAATATTTGCTATTTCCTCATCACCAGGTTTAATCAGCATGATATCATCAGTAAAGATGACCAGCATAATGTCCTGCATGATAGATGATGCCATAGAGATGGAGAGATTATGAAAAACAGTAAAAAGCTGGTATGGCTCTTAGGTGAAACTGCAGAGGGTGCTGCTGTGCCTGGTAATTGAAAGTAAAGGGTGTATGGTAGAATTTTTTAATAAATAAAGAAAAAAAAATCTCTAAATCAATTTCTGCAAACCAAGTACCACAGCAATGGTTGATTCTATTCAGTAGAAGACTGCATCTGGAACAGCAGCTGTAATTGGAATCACATCTTGATTAACCTTATGATAACCCACGTCATGCTCCAAGGTCCACCTGTTTCCTGCATGGCCAAATAGGCTAGCTTTATGAAAATGTAATAAGAATTGCAAACTCTGCATTTTTAAAATTTTTGATAGTGCACTAGCTTCCTCAGAAATGTGATGTGGCTTTATTTATTTTTTGTTATTTTGATAGAGAATGGCAGCTTTAGAGGCTTCTACTTGGACCTTTGACCAGAATAGCCATTCCTCTGCAGATCTAGCAACTAATATGGGCACTCTACAGGTAGCTGGGTATGTCTACTCCAGTTATGCGTTCAGGCACCGAGGAAATAACCTTGGTGTGGATTTGGGACTTCTGAACAGACCCAGGCCGAAAATTCATTTGTTACTTCACCTTTTGACTAGTAGACCACCATGTGATTTGTGACCCCTAAGAATTAGCAACAGTTCAGAGTCAGTTTCCAGTATTCACTGAAAGTCTGAAAATGTACATTTTTTCAAAGACAAGTTACCTTGGTAAATAGCCATAGCTCACTTTGAGAAAGGCTAGGAGGAAGAGTCATGGTATACATTTTTGGAAATTTAACTGAATTCTTCCTCAAGAAGACCCTGCCCTTTCTTCATCCAAAAGGGTCTGGTTCAGGCCTGAGAATTGAGTGAGATCATGGTTTTCCACTATGGTGATACAGAACAGGATTCTATTTATCACACTTAGAGTCTTTACCACTTATTAACATCCTGTAAGACTTGTACAGGCTGCCTATCTATTTCAATCAAAGGGACACCATGACCAATTAACCACTACTAAAGCTCTGTGTGAATCAAAATATTCTAATTGTTTCTCCAGCCCTAGTACCCATTAGAGTAACCACACACACCTTGTTTCCGGTGGTTAATTGCTGCTGACATCATTGAAGAGAAGATCCAGTTATCCCCAAACAATTCAAGGAGACTTTTGCAATGTCAACACCTGTTACTGTCATCTATAACCTGCAGAGAAGTGTCACTACAGGCCTTTCAAGGATGCTGGTGCTCCATTTCCTAATGTACTTTTCAAAGTTTAGGTGAAAGGAATGGCTACTGGACCCAGTAGAAAACAGAATTAAGTGGGGGAGGCCTTGTTACATCTAATATATACATATCATTTCTAGTGCTCTGCAACAGAAATGTTATAGAGCGCTGTTTTGCCTCTTTATACTATCCATGGTTTTCTTTCTTTATAGTTTGTTAAGGAAGTTGTAGTATCTCACTCTTTATTTAATATAGGCAATCATTTCATATAGCCAATCAACCCATCTGTTAGAGACTAGGTCTGAAAACAGGGTAAGGTGATATGAGTTCTTGAGGATAATCCACTTTCCCTTGCAGGAAAATTAGTCTAGTGGGTGTTGTTGATACTCTTTAGATAAGAGTAGGTTAATAGCCTCAGGGAAGCAAAGGCAGCTCCTAGTAATAAGGGACGCCAGTGGGATATGTGATTCAGCGATTCAAGTTACACAGTTTCACCAATATCTCCTCAAATGTCCCAAAACCAATCCTCAGGGTTTCACTCTATCTGAATCAATGCCATAACTTTAACATAAGAGGCATAGGAAGGTTGCAAATTCATTCAGTGTTGTGATTCGGTCACCTCTGGTAGAAGGTCTTCCTTTTCAGAAATTTCAGACATACAGCTCCAGAAAATAAGGACTCTCTCATATCATTTATAGAAGTTGTCTAGTTTTTCTGTTTGTGGTTTAAACTGTAAATTCAACCACCAAGCTTGTCTTTTTATTTTTCATGTTCTACAGTGCAGTCATAAGTAGCCAGTCCAATGCACAGTCCTATGTTTTTTATCCATAATATTTTATTTAAATGCTACATGGTTTCTCAAATCCTAAACTTCTTTAGTAATCCAACTCTGACAACAGTGAAGAAAGTTTTTAATGTAACAGTTTTATAATACATACACAAAAAGTACACAAATTATAAGCAATCATTGTGATGAACTTTCACAAAATGGACACATTCTTGTAATCAACACCCAGGTCAGGAAACAGGACATTATCAATACACCAGAAGCCACTCGTGATCTGCTTTAGTCAATAAAACATTCCAAAATAAAAACTATTCTTGAATTTTAAACCTATAGGCTAGTTTTACCTATTTTTAAACTCTTTTTAAATTAAGTATACAGATTTTTTTAAATTTTCATTTTTATTTTAGATTCAGGGGTACATGTGCAGGTTTGTTACAATGGCATACTACATATGGCTGAGGATTGGTTTCTATTGGTCCCATCACCCACATAGTGAACATAGTACCTACTAGGAAATTTTTCAGCCCTTGTAACCCCTGCCTCCATCCTCCCTTTTGGAGTCCCCATTGTCTGTTGTTACCATCATTATGTCCATGTGTACCCAAAATTAAGCTTCCACTTATAAGTGAGAACATGTGATATTTGGTTTTCTGTTTCTGTGCTAATTCACTTAGGATAATGGTCTCCAGCTGTATTCATTTTGCTGCAAAGGACATAATTTCATTTTTTATGGCTGTGTAGTATTCCATCATGTATACGTACCACATTTTCTTTATACAGTCAACTGTTGAGGAGCACCCAGGTTAATTCCATGTCTTTGCTATTGTGAATAGAAGTATGCACATTTTAAAATCACCTTTATAGTCCTAGAATAAACACTCGTTTGATTTTTTATTACTTTTAAATTTATGTTCATGAGAAAGACTGGTTTCTAGTTTCCCTATATTTTATTGTCCTTCTGAAGTTTTGGCATCACATAAGAGGCACAGGAAGGATTGGCATCATGGTTATGCTGTACTTATAAAATTAATTGGGAAATGCTTCTGCTTTCTTTCTATTATCTAAAAGAATTTGGGTCAGACTCACATTATTTCTTCCTGAAATATCTGGAAGAGCTTATTAGTGAAGCAATCTAATCCTGGAGTTTTCTTTGTAAGATTTTTGTTAACAGTTTTAATAAATTTGAAACATACGAGGTAAAATAAGTTTCTGTAGCTGCCACAACAAATTACCACAAATTTGGTGACTTTAAACAACAGAAAATTTATTCTTTCATAGTTTTAGAGACTGGGAGGTTTAAAAATCAATGTGTCTTCATGGTCACACTTCCTCCAAAGACTTCAGGGGCCAGTCTTTGTCACTGGATTTTGGGGCTTACTCAGATAATCCAGGATGATCTCATCTTGAAAGCCTTAATTTAACTATATCTATAAAGAACCTATTTCCAAATAAGGTCACACTCACAGATTCTAAGTACATATATCTTTTTGGAGAGGCCAGCATTTAATCCACTACATAAGGCTAATCAGATTCTTCTACTTATAAATAAATATATAAATACACATAATTTTTTTAAAAATTTCTATATCATAAGACATCAAGCAAATAATTTTACAATTTTGACTCTATTCTTACAGTTTTAGTAAGTTTTGTTTTCTAATGAAAACTTCTGTTTTGTCTTAGAGTTCAAAACATATTGATAGAAAAACATTTGTTATTATCTTTCTAATGTCTATACAGTCCATACTCATGTTCCCTTCCTATCCCTGTTGTTAGTAATTTGTTTTTCCTTTCTTTTTCTTTATTAGTCTTTCTAGAGGTTTATCAATTTTATTTATAGCTTCAATGAACCAACTATTGTCTTCAATGATTTTTCTCCTCTAAGTTCTTTCTGTTTCATTGATTTATATTCTTATCTAATATTTCCTTCTCTTGTTATTTAACTTTTCTGTTCTTTTTCTAACTTCTTGAGATAAAGCATAATTTATTAATTTTGATTTTTAGAATCTTCTACTATATGCACTTAAGGCTATATATTTTCCTTAAACAACTCATTTGATACCATTCTCCCACTTTCAATATTACACATATCAATTATCTTTGATTTCAAAACATTTTAAATTTTTATTGCCATTTCTTTTTGGATCCATGTGTTATTTAGAAATACATTATTTAATACCCAAGATAGTAGGGATTTCCCAGTTTTTAAAAATTATCTATGTATAACTTGATTCCATTATGTTCAGAGAACATGCTCTGAATGATTTTAGTCCTTTGAATTTGTTGAGGTTTGCTTTATAGCCAAATATTGAATCTATTTTGACAAATGTTCCATGTGTACTGAAAATAGTATGTATATTTTATTGTTGAGTGTAATGTTGTATGTATGTCAATTAGATCAAGTTTCTTATTTATTCAAGTCTTGTATATCTCTACTGACTTTTTATCTGCTTGTTTTATTAGCTATTGAAGGAAGTATGTCAAAGTCCTAGCAAGGAATGTGTGTTTTAAAATTTTTCTTTTCAGTTTTCTTTATTTTCTCATGTCTTTCTTTTACATCTATATTATTTATTCACAGAGATTTAAAATTCTCAAGTGGAATGATTTCCTTATCATTATATAATATAAACATCCCTTTTGTGTTAAGTAAATGTTCTTACCTTAAAGCATACTGTATCCAAGATCAGCATAATTATACATAATTTTTATTAGTATTTTTATGATATACATGTTTTCATTCATTCATTTTCAACTCTACTAGCTCATAAGCATCATACAACTTTTGATAATTCAATATAATAATCTCTATTATTATTTCAACTCAATTTATATTTAATATAATTATATATTTTTATTTATTGTAGGCTTTTTGTTTATCATTTATTCATCTACCTTATACACGCATATACATAGGCATATAATAATTATGGATATTTATGGGATGCAATGTAATGTTTTGATACATGTATACATTGTCTGAAATTCAAGTCAGAGTATTTAGCATATCCATTGCCTCATACATTACTTTTCATGTTCTTTTTCTTCTCAGTTCTTGTATTTTTTGAATGAATAATATATTTTTATTATGCCATTTTTCTTTTCTCAACCTTATAGTTATACATTTTTTTAGTCTTGTTTTAGTGATCTCCATAGAAGTTACAACATGCATTTTGACTTATTGTGGTCTATTAAAAGTTATTATTTCTATCACTTCCCTGATAATGTGAGAATTTCAGAATAATTGAATTCCATTTATTCTCCTCTCCGCCTCTTGCATTGTTATTGCTATGCATTTTAGTTCAACATATACCTCAGACCACACAGGCTATTATTATTACTGGTGGAGACAATATTTAGTCAATATTTATTTAAAATTTTTATTGCTCTTTACTCTTTTTGAAATTTTATGTTTTACTCTAAGATAACCTTTCTGTTCTTCAAAAATTCCCTTTATTGTCTGTTTTACTGCATGTTTACTAGTTTTGTTCATTTGAATATATTTATTTCACTTTCATTATTGAACGATATTTGTTGTGAATATAGAATTCTAAATTAAAGGTTATTTTCTTTCAGTATTTTAAGGATGTCATTTCAGTATCTTTTATCTCTATTCTTTTCTATGAGGTCAGTTCTCAGTTTATTATTGCTCCTTTGGAGATAAATCAGTAGACCAGGAAAAGATCGCCGTTCAATGTGACTGGGCATCATCCAATTCACTGAGGGCCCAAATAGAACAAAAGGTGGGGGGAGGGCAAATTTGCTCCCACTGCTTGAGCTGGGACATCCTCTTCTTTTGCCTCAAACATTGGCACTCCTGTTTCTCTAGCCTTTGGGCTTGGACTGAAGCTCTACCACTGGCTCCCCTTGACTTCCAGCTTGTAGACAGCAGATTGTGGAATTTTCCAGTCTCCATAAACATATGAGCCAATCCCTCATAATAAACCTACTTTATCTATCTATCTATCTATCTATCTATCTATCTATCTATCTATCTATCTATTAATCATCCATGTATCCATCTATCATCTATCTATCTATCTTATCAGTTCCGGTGGGGAAAAAAAAATCTCTAGCTAGTCCAGAAGATTATGCATCTTTTTTTTTCTGGTTGCTTTAAAAATATTTTCTGTGTAACTTTTGTTTTTAGCAGTATTATTACAATTGATCTAATATAATTTTATGTAGTCATGCTTGATTTATCTTGTTTGGGGTTCACTGAGTTTCTAGAACCTGTGAGTTGAGAGACTTCATTGGTTTTAGAAAATTACTGGCCATTATCTCTTCAAATCTTACTTCCTCCCTGTCCTTCCTATCCTTTCCTTTTGGAACTCCAATTTTATATATGTTAGACCACGTTGTTTTATTGCACTATTCTTTTCTGTGGTTTATCATTTTCCCTGTGTACTTCAATTTGGATATTTTTTATTAAGCTCTTTTCCAGTTTACCAATCCTCCCTCTGCTGCATATAATCTGTTGCTAACACCATCTAATTTTTTTCTTAATTTAGATATTGTATTTTCCAATTCTAGAATGTCCATTTAATTTTTGTGTAGTTTTATTTTTGTTTTTTAGTTACTTTTATCTTTCTATTCATTTTTTGTCCATGTTTCCTTCTATTTTCTTGAACATGATAATAATAGTTATTTTGAAGTCCTTGTCAGATTAACTCCAATACTTGGATCATCTTTAGTTTGGTTATTACTGTTTGTTTTCTCTCTCTCTCTCTCTCTCTTTTTCTTTTGGTTATGAGGTTCTGTTTTTGTAACAAGTTTCTTTATTCTTTTTGAATGCCAGCAGTATATCTGCAAAATTGTAGACATCTTAGCTAATAGATTCACCCATTTGATCCTGGCCTATCTACTGGTGTCTGATTCCCTCTATAAATCAGGGATTGTGTAAGTCAAGGCTGAATTGAAGATGTGGTACTAATCAGTCTACCCTTAACTAATCAGAAAACTGAATGTACCTGGCTATTCAGTTTTCAACTCAGAGCCGGATGGATCCTAAACCATAATTATTAGCTTGAAGGCTTTTGAAATCTCTGCTCTGCTTTGCAGATGCTTTTCACTTTGACAAATGTACTGAGGAGAACAATCATATTTGGATTTGAAACCTCCCAAATTCCTTCTGGGTTCCTTGTCAACATGCCATATATTAAGGTAGTATTGTTACTTAGTAAGCATAGCATTCTTATGAATTCTGCTTGTAATTTTGAGATCTCTCCACATTTCTGTTTTGCCAATTGGCAACCTGCTAATTCTTCTAATGGAGCCAACAGAGGGTGCTATAAATCTAGGGAAGCAAGTGCTATGAATGAATCAAGAGAAGAGTATGTTATACATCTAGAGGGAGTGGGCAATACTGGAGGAGGATAAGGGACTTGTTTATTCCTGTTTGCGTTATGTGAACTTCCTGTTTATTTCTCATTCCTGCCAATAACATCTCAGGCTCACTTATTGACACCAACTATGGCAGTTCATTTCAGTCACAATAGTTGAATCCAGTTTGCAATTTTTCAACTCTTGGAAGAACTAGCCTGCTTGTGCCCCCTCAGAGACACCAGAACAAGCCAGCTGCCACCCTTTTCTCAGAAACTGGGGTTACGGGATCAAGGGTACCTTCCTTCAAACTCAGAGACATTAGCACCAACTGAGCAGCATTTATTTCTCAGAAGTCCAAATTTTGATGCCCTAGGGTCACTCCTCTAAGCTTTTACATTTTATAAATTCTAATCTCTTCTGTTTAGTACCCCCAAGTCTTGGATGTAGTAGGTGCTATCTTTAAAAGAATTATTGTAAGTTGATAACTCATAATTGTATAAATATATGGGATACAAAATGATGTTATAATTTATGAACACAATGTGGAAACATTAAATAAGCTAGTTAACACATCCATCACCTCAAATACTAGACATTTTTGTGTTGGGAGCATTTAAAATTTACATTCTTAGTAATTTTAAAATGCACAATAAATATTATAAACTATATTCACTATGTTGTGCAACAGATCTAAAAATGAAATATATTTCTCCCGTCTAGTTGAGATTTTGCACCCTTTGACCAACATCTCCCCATTCCTTCCCTCCTCGAACCTTTGCAACTACCATTCTATCCTCTGTATCTATGAGTTCACTTGTTTTACATTCCTGCTATTGCTATCTCTATCATGGATTAGTGCTCTATTTTTTGTCTTTCAGATCTTCAATTCATAGTGTATGTACACTTTTGTTAAAATAATTGATATGGGTTCTGTTTCCTGACTCTGACTAATATGGCACATTTATGGATTTGCAGACAAAATGATTGTGTATGTAGAAAAACCTGAGCGATCGATAGAAAAGCTTCCATTTTTATTAAACTAATTTAGCACTGTCACAAGATATCTAGCAGGGCCAGAGGAAGTGATGCATTTCCAAAAGTCTGAAACACAGGTGCTCCAACTAGTTTGCCTTTTACTTACTGGTGAATTACTTGTAGAATATACAATATAATTATTATACTGGGAGTTTATGACAAGGTGGAAGGATGAAAACTGGATTTTCACTGTATTGTATTTAAGGAGACCTCTTGAAAAAGACAACCTTGCTAAAGATGAAAATGGTTATGGGTCATTTGAAGACTATGACAATTATTAAAATGCTAGCATAATTTTCTTTAGTTTCTTTTTTCTTTTTTCTTTTTTTTGGGGGGTTGAGGACTGGAGTCTTATTTTGTCACCCAGCCTGGAGTGCAGTGGCATGATATCAGCTCACTGCAAACTCTGCTTCCTGGGTTCAAGCGATTTTCCTGCCTCAGCCTCCCAAGCAGCTGGGATTACAGACGTGCACCACGTCTCTCTCTCTTTTCTTTTCTTTCTTTCTTTCTTTCTTTCTTTCTTTCTTTCTTTCTTTCTTTCTTTCTTTCTTTCTTTCTTTCTTTCTTTCTTTCTT
>NW_012098832.1:768624-788586 GCF_000951045.1 Mandrillus leucophaeus
CCTTCCTTCCTTCCTTCCTTCCTTCCTTCCTTCCTTCCTTCCTTCCTCCTTCCTTTCTTCCTTCATTTTCTTCACTAATTTTTCTTTCTTTACCCATCACCTAAATGTAAGTATTCACCAGGGTTTATCCATAATACTTTTATTTTCTCAATCTATATCCCCTGCTAGATGATCCCATTCATCCTCTTGCCTTCAACTTTTGCCTATATCATGATAACTTTCCAAACTGTTTTTGACATAGACGTTGCCTGGAAATCAAATTGCCTACTAAAAATTTCCACTTAAATGTCCTATTAGTTGTCAAATTCGACATGTCCTAAACAACTCATTATCTATTCCCCTCTCCCCCAGTGACTTCACTCAATTTGCTTTAACCCAATTGGCAATTCAACATCCACCCAGTTTCCCAAGCCTAGAAAGCAAAGATATTTTTAGTTTATTTTCTCCCTCCCTGGTCATATCCAATTAAACATTAAATCTTATCTATCTCATCTCTCAGGTATCTCTTAAATATAACTCTTCCTGGTCATTTTGATTGCCACTGTCTTACTTCTGTGTCTTCCCATCTCTAGCATGAACTTTGGTGTTAAAATCTTCTCCCTCTCCCATCTTTTCTTTATCTATTAGGTGAGTCATCTTATTAAAATGCAAATCTGATTCTTCTCTACTTTCAGTGCTACTATGTTTCCTCATTATCCATGTCCAAGCTCAAGCTCCTTACATCCTCATCTTGCCATGAGTGTCTCTCTAGCAGTATTGGTTTTTTTCTCTGTTTTAATTTTTAATTTTTGTGGGTACATAGTAGGTGTATATATTTATGGGGTATATATCACATTTTGATACAGTCATATAATGCATAATAACCACATCCGGGTAAATGAGGTATGAATCACCAAAAGCATTTATCCTTTATTGTGTTACAAACAATACAATTATACTCTTTTGGTAATCTTAAAATGTACAGTAAATTATTGTTGATTGTAGTCACCCTGTTGTGCTATCAAAAATGAAATCTTACTCATTCTAACTAGATTTTTGTACCCACTAAACATGCCACTCCCCTCCAGCACCGGACTATCCTTCCTTCCCAGCTTCTGGTAACCATCATTCTACTATCTATCTCCATGAGTTCAGCTGCTTTAATTTTTAGATCCCTTAAATAAGTGAGAATAAATGTAGTTTGTCTTTCTGTGCCTGGCTTATTTCACCTAACATAATGACCTCCAGTTCTGTCTGTGTTGTTGCAAATGACAGGATCTCATTAATTTTTATGGCTGAATAGTATTGTGTATATGTATCACATTTTCTTTATCCATTCATCTGTTGAGTTGCTTCCCAATCTTGGCTATCATGAATAGTGCTGCAACAAACATAGGAGTGCAGCTGTCTCTTCAATATACTTATTTTCTGTCTGTTGGGTATACATCTAGCAGTGGTATTGCCAGATCATATGTGATACGGTTTGGATCTGTGTCCCTACCCAAATCTCATATTCACTTGTAATCCTCAGTGTTGGAGGTGGGGCCTCATGGTCAGTGATTGGATCATGGGGGTGGATCCTTCATCAATGGTCTAGAATCATCTCCTCAGTGCTGTTCTTGTGATAATGAGCTATCATGAGATGCAGTTATTTAAAAGTGTGTAGCATACACCTTCCTGCCACCTCTTGGTCCTGCTCCTGTCATGTAAGGTGCTTGCTCCCACTTTGCCTTCTGCCATGAGTAAAAGTTCCCTGAGGCCTCCCCAGAAGCAGGTGCTGCCATGCTTCCTATACAGACTATAGAAGCATGAGCCAATTAAACCTCTTTTCTTTGTAAATTACCTAGAGTCTCAGGTATTTCTTTATAGCAGTGCAAAAATGGACTAATACGATATGGTAGCTCTATTTTTAGTTTTTTGAGGAGCCCAGACAGTTCCCCATAAGGGTTGTACTAATTTATATTCCCACCAAAAGTGTACGAGGGTTCCCTTTCCTCCACATCCTTGCTGGCTAAAATGGCTTTTATTCAAAAGACAGGCAATAACAATAGCTGGGGTGAGATATCTCATTGTAGTTTGGATTTGCATTTCTCTGATGATCAACGATATTGAGCATCTTTTCATACATCTTTTTGCCATTTATATGTCTTCTTTTGAGAAATATTTGTTCATATCTTTTGCCCATTTTAAAATTATAATATTAGATTTCTTTCCTATTGAGCTGCTTGAGCTTCTATATATTCCAGTTATTAAACCCTTGTCAGATGGATACTTTGCAATATTTTCCTCCATTTTGCTGGTTCTCTTCACTTTGCTGATTGTTTCCTTTACTGTGCAGAAGCTTTTTAACTTAATGTGATCCCATTTGTACATTTTTACTTTGGTTGCCTGTGCTTGTGGGGTATTACTCAAGAAATCTTTGTCCAGTCCAATGTCCCGGAGAGTTTCCCCAATGTTTTCTTTTAGTAGTTTCATAGTTTGAGGTCTTATATTTATGTCTCCAATCAATTTTTATTTGTTTGGTGTTTTTTGTATATGGTAAGAGATAGGGGTCTAGTTTCATTCTCATGCATATAGATATCCAATTTTCCCAGCACCATTTATGAAAGAAAGTTTTCCCAGTGTGTATTCTTGGCACCTTTGTCAAAAAGGAGTTCAATGTAGATGTATGAGCTTGTCTCCAGGTTCTCTATTCTGTTTCACTGGTCTATGTGTCTGTTTTTACACCCAATATTTTGTTGGTTTGATTACTATAACTCTGTAGTATAATTTGAACTCAAGTAATGTGATTCTTCCAGTTATATTCTTTTGCTAAGGCTAGCTTTGGCTATTCTGCATCTTTTGTGGTTCCGTATAAATGTTAGGATTTTTTTCTATTTCTATAAAGAATGTCATTAGTATTTTGATAGGGATTGCCTTGAATCTATAGATTGCTTTGGGTAGCATGAACATTTTAATAATATTGATTCTTCTAATCCATCAACATGGAATGTGTTTTTACTTTTTGTGTATGCTTCCATTTCTTTCATTACTGTTTTACAGTTTTCTTTTTTAATATTTAATTTTAATTTTGTGGGTATGTAGGTATATATATTTATGGAGTACATGAGATGTTTCGATATAGACATGAAATGTATAATAATCATATCATGTAAAATGGGGTATCTGTTTTCTCAAGCATTTATCCTTTGTGTGACAAATAATCCAAATATACTTTATTTTAAAATGTACAATTAAAGTATTATTGACTATAGTAACTCTGTTGTGGTATCAAATACTAAGTCTTATTCATTCTTCCTGTTTTTTTATACTCTTTAACCTCTCCCACCTCTCCACCACCACCTCTCCACCACCATCCCCACCTCTCTACCACCACCTACCCACTATTCTTCCCAGTCTCTAGTAACCGCCCTTCTACTCTCTGCTACCACACATTCAATTGTTTTGACTTTTAGATCCCACAAATAAGTGAGGACATGTGATATTTGTCTTTTTATGCCTGTTTTATTTCACTTAGTATCATGACCTCCCGTTCTATCCATGTTGTTGCAAATGACAGCACCTCGTTCTTTTTTTATGACGGATAGTACTCCATTGTCTGTAAGTACCACATCTTCTTTATCAATTTATCTGTTGATAGATCTTATAGCTTTAATTGTAGAGATCTTTCACTGTTTTGGATAAGAAGTTAAATCCTAGGTATTTTATTTTATTTGTAGATACTGTAAATGAGATTACTTTCTTGATTTTTTTTCAGATTGTTTACTCTCCAGCAACATTGAACTACTTCTTCCATGAGCTTGCTATGTTGTTTGGGTCCCTCTGCCTATATATATGTTTCTTTTGCCTACTGTGCTTTTCCCTCACTTTCCATCCAATCAGCTGCTATCTGTATACACTTTTAAACGGCTTCTGGGCAGCTCCTCCTTGACAGCACCAATAGGTAGTTTTTTTGTTTGGCCACTTATCATCTCCATACTTCTGTTATTGCAGTTATCATAATGACTAGTAATTACTTTTTACATTCAGCCTCAGACACTATATTGCAAATTCCTTGAGGACAGGAGCCTGGCTTATATATTATTTTCTAGTATCTGTCACAGTGCCTAGTACAGAGTAGGAACTCTAAAATATTTATTAAGTTGAACTAATTCTATGTAGCTCTCTAGCAAGAGCATGCTATTTCATAAATGAATAATAGATGAAATTGACTGATTAATTCAACAAAAGTTTACTGACATGTGGTGTGTGGCAACTGTGCTGGCTTCTGAGGACACAGAGTAAATGAGAATCCTAGTCCTTGCTTGCATGGTGTATAGTCTCCAGGTCCTATTAGTGTCATCCTTGCCACCCTGCCAAGACCTTGGCTTCCTGCTCTCCAGGTTGTCCTGATTTCTCTCTTCCCTGATTCTTGTGGTTTGTTTGTATTTTTTGCTAATCTAAATTCCTCACGAACACCTTCCATCACCTGTTCACTGATCCATGACCTGTTCTTTCGACTGAAATGCATTTTAAAGGTCCCTGGCTTGACTTTGCTGGTCCTAATGCTGACTGCCGTGAAATGACCTCCGTCCCAAGTGACTATCATTCATTTTTTTCCCTAAAAAATACAATGTACCTACAGTGTTAACGCAAATAAGCCCCATGTCATATTAACAAATATGGTAACTTCAAGACCAGTAGACCAGAAATAGCCTGCCTCTTGTTATCTTATGCAGTCATGTGCACCATATTGGAATATTTCTTTCCTCAAAGGTGGGAACTGAGTCAGAGGCCATCTGTGTGGCCCTTGCTCACCAGTCCTGAGCGGCCAATAATTAATTTAGGCTGAATGTAATTACTCCCTTGTTAACGGTAGTTTTTCTGCACTTTCCTCAGTCAGCTCTGGAGACACACCATTGAGAGTGATGTATAACTCCTGGCACAGAATGAAATCTGAGCCCTATGAAAAGACACAGGGAGAATCTGCTCTGTGCCTTGCAATGGGTTCAACACTCTTATCTAAAGTGCATTGGTGAAGTGTTCTAGAGGATGCAGCAGTCCAGGCTGCAAAGAGGAAACAGAACAGCTTCACTTTCTTTGACTTTGAATCCTATTACCTCCTTATGCATATTAAAACAATTTACACCACTCTAAAGTGTAAATTGAAAGAGGTGTGTTTGTTCAAGAAAAGGGAGAGCCTAAGAGAGAGGCTAGTTTTAGAAAACTGGTATTTTTTTATTAGAAGTTATAAAATGAAATAATTGAAAATATTTCAACATATTTTTTAAATGGTGAGAGATCATTCAGCTACTGTGCTACCAAATCACATTTGTATATTTTTTGACATTTTGTATGTTATTTGTGTATGAATTATATAAAATGGGCTTTTTTTTTTTTTTTTTTTTTTTTAAAGATGGAGTCTTGCTCTATTGCCCAGGCTGGTGTGCAGCGGCGCGATCTCAGCTCACTGCAACCTCCGCCTCCTAGGTAAAAGCCATTCTCCTGCCTCAGCTTCCCAGATAGCTGGGACTACAGGCAGGAAGAAATAGGCATTGTTTAAGACAAAAATTGACAGTGTTTCATAGCATTCATTCCCTGGACTGTAAAGGCATATTATAAAGGAAAGGGGAAGGAAGTTGGAAAAGGAGAGAGGAAGGGAGAGAGATAAAGATAAAAGATGAAGGAAGAAAGAAAAAAAGGAAGAGAGGGAAGGAGGGAGGGAGGGGGGAAGATAATTTTTACTGTGTACCAAAGTTAGGAAAAATGAAATCCTCCTGCCCCACCCTGCTACACAAATGTCTACATTAGGACCATGGATGTGTGGGCAACTAGGTCAATCCCTCCTCTCCTGAAGATGATTGGAGGCATTCTTCTGGACTTTCAAATAGTCCAGGTAGGTTCACCCTCACTTCTGCCCACATATCTGTGGGGCACTTCCCACAGAGATCTTAACAAGGGTAAAAAGGCCTAGCTAGTATGAGGTCCTGGTTCTCTTTTTCATAAAGAGTTATAAGAAATACAAGTTTTCATTAAACTGTCACGAATTGATTAGAAGGACTCCAACATAGGATTTGGACTTTTTCCACACAATGTGACTGCTGAAAGTTATTTCTGCCAAAAGCGAAGCTGTTTTCAAACATGTTCTGGAGCTAAGGTCTTGCTGGTGTTAATGCCCTCCAGCCTAAGGCCACCAGGCACACCACTGGAGTTGCATAGGCTGTTTTTTAACTTGTTGCATTGAGGAAGAGCATACACTAAGGAAATGGTGGGTCTCTCAGCAAGAAGGTGTTAGGCATTACCAGAGTAGTTGAGCTTGTGTTAGGTGACTTGGAGAAGAGTTCTTGGAAGCAGGACTTTGCTTTGAATTGGATGAATAATGTCAGAAAGTTGGTATAATCCTACAGTTAAGCATCTTAGTAAGTTTGATCTAATGTGGGGAAGACTAGAGAGGGCAAGGGTATAACTGGCGAAGAAGCAGTATCCACTCCTGTGGTACAGATAGGGGGATACTTGGTCACTTTTGAGGTTTGAAATTATTCATGTCTTTTTTTTCTGTGTTCAGACAAGACCAATGAGGGGTCTTGCTTTTGTACTAATCCACTACAGACACAGTGTGTCTTACTGGATGTTGGTATTTTTGATATTGTTTATGAACAACAGGAGAAAGGCAAGGCTTAGCTGCAAATGCCAGGCCAAATCGAAAATTTCAGGGACCATTTTTTCTTTTTACACTTGGAAGCCAGAATTCACTGAAGTGAAAGCAAAATGATAGAATTTTGGTTTATAATTTAAAGGTTAAAATAAACATGCACCTTTATTCCCGTTTTTCAAAGGCATATAAAGGGAATATAAATTTAAAACTGAAAAGCAGGTGGCATAAAATAGAAAAGCTAGTTATCTTGAGATATATCTAACTTAAACATTTAAAAAAGTAATCATTATCTAATATCTTAGGACATGCTTATAATGATTTTGCATATTCACATTCTTTTATTATTACATTTTTGATCTATAGTGATATATTAAGCTGGCATTTTTTTATCAATAAACTTTCTGAAAAAGTCAGGGCCCTACGAAAATACCTTTGTGTAAATACTGCAGTTATAATTAGACTTGAAATACATCTACTGAAAATACAAGAGAATCTTAATTAGCATAAACAATTTTAAGCGAGACAGAGTGTGTCATATTATGCTAGGATTTAGGACAGGTCTCCCTAGTGAAGTCTGGGTCAAAACTTGAACACAAAGTTGAGAACTTAGAAAATCAGAGAGTATTTATCAATAATATGTAAAAGCTAGTCACTAGAAAAATATTTTTCCTTTGAAATTATTCCCCAAAGGGCCTTACTTTTCAACTTCAATTTGCTAGTATAGACTTGGCCTTAGTTTTGTAAATTAAAAAATGTTTGAAAGGTAGTTAGAGACTAGAACAGTGATAAGACATAAACCATGAAAGTAAAGCAAATTTAAAAACCCAAGTGAATACTGTGAATACTTCTAGACTAAACTGATCAAGTGAATGAGTTTGGAACATACTTGATATTACATTTAAAATAGACATGTTATTTCTTAAATGTTTAAATTTGAGGTTGAAGGAGCTCCTCAAAGACTCCTAAAATTACTTAAGCTTTCATGAATAGTGGAAAAAAAGTTGTTATTCCTGAGAATTTTGCTGAAGTCCTTGACAATGGATGGTCAGAAAATATTTCTAAACTCTTTCTAAATAATTTCATTTTTGAACTTGGCAAATTACTTCATCGTTGTGGAACAAGAAAATATTGTTTCTTGTGTATTGAAATCTTCCTTCATACGGCAATTCTACAATTCTTCTGCAGTAAATGTAGTCCTCTTTAGGGACATTTTACTTCAAAAATGACCTCAAACATGAACTGTCTACCATAGACCATTTTCACCTGAAGACCGTGGTCCTTCACAGAAAGGTAGTTTGCTTTAGTAGGTTGAGGAGAAACTGACATTTAGTCTTTAAAAATGATCGTGAAAAAGAGGCTGACTTAAATCAAGTAAAGCTGTTTTGGCACAAATTTCTAGTGTGTTCCTTTGTAGACTTTCCCAGGCCTGAGTGGAAAATAAATGGGACATTGTGGTAACCCTGGCAGAAAAGCTGTTCTCAAGATTTCTGCACACTGTACAAATGCTGTTAGCAGAGAAGGTTGTGTGTGCATTTATGTAATTGTGACATATAAATTAAAAAAAGTAGATGGGTATGATACTGTATACCATCAGAATGATTTTACTTTCATTTTAAAGGGAACTCTGAAGCCATAGAGTAAATTGCTGTAGATCTAAAATACAGGAACATGCAGACATCTCCATGATCCCCAAATTTGAGAAAACATCCAAGTTAGTGAATCTGAGTGCCAGTTCAAATTCAGATTGGCTATATTTCTTCTGAAATTTTTCTTGGAGTTCAGGAATGGTGCTTTCTAATCTTGTTGAGATTATAGAGTCTTCCCATAGCTTTTTAAACTAGTTACAACTCCATAAGGGTGATGAGTGGGGAGGGCAGGCCCTTAGGTGATGGAAAGGTTCTATTTCAAGAACCATTAATAATGTCTTTGAAAATCTGTGGTTATTTGAAACAGATAAAAATTAAAGTTTTTTAAAATTTAACAAGCCCTTACATTGTGCCAATCACTCTTTTAAGCATTTTATAAATATTAAGTCACTTACTATTCATAACATTCGTACTATTCATAACAACCCTATATTTCCCCATTTTACATATGGAGAGAAACTGAGGCACAGCTAAGTATGCCCAAAGTTACGTGCCTTATAAATGTTGGAATCAGAATTCATACCCAGGCGTTCTGGCTCCCAAATTGGAACTCTTAACTATTATGGTATGCACACCGGGTTTACCATTTGCGCATCAATTCTGCATAAGGTAGTTAGACTGCTCAGGGGCTACAGTGCACCAAGCAGAGCAGGCATGTCCTTACATTCTAGTTAAATGAAAAAAAAAATGAGTGACTTATTGAGAATGATATATGTTGAGAATGAAAACTTATAATAGAATTGCTCGCAGTCCTTACATTGTTCCCTTTCTTGCAATGTTTCTTTGTATTTCAGGTAAAATCAAATCCCTATTAGGATAAATGATTGAGTGTTCCTATAAAGAATTGTTCCCTCACTTCAAGCAGCCAGATTTCATTCCCAGATGATCAAAAACAGACTTGATGAAATGGAAAAGCACAGATAGAAACAGGTATGTGAAAGGGTATATTTCAAACACTTTTATAATAGTATCTGGAAAGACTAGAAGAGGAATATGTCATTAATGATGCTGATACATTGGGGACGGAAGTTATAGATTAAGTTTCGGTTGGTTCTATGTTCTCCTCTTGAGGCTCTTGCATGGTAAATGACTATACCTGTCTGACATTTGGCTGAGGAGATTGTCCACTAGAGGTTGGGACAACTCTACCTATTGGAATTAGTGGCTGACACCCAGTAGGACTTGGTAAACATAAATAAAGGAACTTAGTACCACATATGATATATAATACGTGTTCAATAAATAGAAGAACATTTTCATTATTCCTTTTTAACTTCCCAGATATTTGGGTTTAATAAAACTAATTTTTTAAAGTGAATGGGGAAAACTGGATTTTCATAATGAAATAATTAAAGCCCATTTTATTCATTTACTTAACTGCAAGGAAATTGTGAATAAGATGTTCATATTTTATTTTGAAATTATACCTTTAAAGATTTACTCTGAAGAGTAAAGTCCCAGGCTTCCAAGGTAAACCAGAAAATACCTTGAAAGTGCTGCAATATGAAATTAAAATAGTCTTCTATCTCATGGAACTCCTTTTTGAATCCAAAGGCAGAGATAGTGATTTTGTAATCTAAAAACAGGGCAATGTTAGTGGGAAAGGTTTTCCCATCTCCTTTCAGGGTGGATAATGTTGTGGACAGTGGCAGTAGAACTGCATAAGTGGAGAAGTTATGGCTCAGGAGCCAACAGAAGAAGGTTCTAGAGAATTATGTGCCTAAGTGCTGGCATAGGTTCTTCCTCAAGAAGACAACAAATAGCACCTTTAGTCCTTTATGCAATAGCCTTGATAATCATTTGAAAGTAACTCTGATTGTATCACCTCTCCATGTCAATCTCATCACTGTTTGGCTAAACTCAGAAATCTTCAAGACTCCAGGGCCTGGCGTGATCTGGCCCCAATCTCCCTTTCTTCTTGGTCACCCATCATGTTGCCCAGGCACTCTGCTCCAGGCTGTCTGAAGATGTCTCAGTTTCTTAATTCAAGGATGCTCTCTCTTGTCTTAGGGAACTTCTCAGTATTGCTTCTGACTTGAACACTCTCCCACTTTTCTCACGGCTGATTTTCACTTCTACGCATGACTCACATTTATAATTCTAGCTCTTATTTCTCCTCAGAACTTGTGACCCATATATGGAAGTGCCGCATCAACTTCTGCACTTGAATTCTTTCAAATGATTTTACACTCAGCCAGTTCAATGCTCAGCTCATGATCATTCTCTTTAAACCTAATCCTCTTCCAATACACATATCTCAGAGCAAGTTCACTTTTCCATCCAGCTGGGCAAGTCAAAAATTTAGGACTCATTTTGCCCCCTTCTTTTCCTTCACCATTTCCCATATCAGATCTATAACCAATATGTTTGACTTTGCCCTCTATGTATCTCTTGAGTCCATTTCTTTCTTGTTCAGACTCTGTGGTTGATAACTCATATATCACATAGCTATTTTATTTTTAGAGCAACCTAGATGTTCCCACATTCCAAAATGTTAAGGACAAGGATTTCTTAAACATGATAAAATTCTCTACCAGTTCCTACATGTTCTATGTAGCTCATATAATAATTTTCCTTTTGTCTTAATATTTTGCATCATTCACATTGAAAATGACTATTTCATGGGAAACAAATGATAGCTACTTTTCCAGACATTTTCCAAATGTTTTGCAATCACTGATGGGTCAACTGCTTACTCTGTGAATCTGCACAGAATCACTAATGATAAGGTTAGAGGCCACAGAAAGCCTCAGTGAGAGGGCAGCATTTGAATATTTAGTGTCACAGAAGCAGGAGTTTTATAATCTTATAAAAATATGATGATACGATCATTAAAATTCTTACTGCAGTCATATCTAGTCAAGATGCATTACTTTCAAATGAGAATCTTTTTCTAACAGGACAGCAATGACAACCAAACTTCTTTCAACTGATTTACCTGCTATTAAAACCCAAAGTCAGGAAAGAGAGTCACTCCTACACTGAAGAAATTCTAGATCTTCAAGAAAGCAGATAAATAATCTCTGGAGTCAAAGATGGATAAATCTCAGGATCTTGGGGTAACATTTAAGAAGAGAGCACCTTATAAAGATAAACCAGTCACTTAAGTAAAACACAGAAACTCCAGAGGAAAGGCACAGAGAGTCCCCAGGGCTATATTTCCCTCTCTTTACCTTTTTGCTCAAGGACTGCTGGATCCCGTAGTCATAGCTCTCTTGACTGCCTTTTCAATGGGGAGGTCACCCTGGTGAAAACATCCCCCGGCAAGTTTTCATCACCGCTCACCCATTCTGTTCCTCTCCTCTTGAGGATCATACCTTTTATTCCAGAAACGTCTGGCTGTTCTGCTGAGCACAGGTAAGGAATGCCATCCAACTGGTCTAAAGTAATTGGTCAGAAGGAAACAGGAAAATGGACTTGTGTTTCTAGCAGGCAGCTGTGTCGAACACAGAGGAAACTATCCCCTCTCAATAGCTAATTTTTTTTTTCTTATCTCACTCTGGATATCTGTGTTCAAGCAGGTGCTGTCCAAACCTACAGACTGGGCCTTAACATGATACCAATGACTTAGACATTCTTTTCCCATTTAAAAAAGTGTGAGTCTTTGAAATGATAAATATATTTCAACTTATAGTTAGTTTCTTCTAAGGCCTGCATTTATAACATGGAGCCTAAAGCCTGGAATAGTAAGAAATCTCCAACCAACTTCAAAATCCACCCTGCAATGTTTCATCAGATTGCTCATCCCAAAATTTGATATTCAGCATGTAATGACCCACTCAAGAAGTTTTAATGGTTACACATGACTTATACAATAAAATCTATACTCTTCCCTTTAATAAATTTTTACCACAATTTATATTCATTCTGACTTTCCAACATCATATCCCAGTACTTCCCAGTGCAAACTATTTTGCCTACCTGAAAAACAGTCTATTCATCATTATTGTTCATTCATTCAGCAGGCATTTATTAAGCACCTATTATGGTTCAGGCATCATTCCAGGCACGGAGAAGTACAGCTCTGAACAACATAAATGAAGTTCATGACAGGAGTGTATACTCTAGTGGAGAGAAACAGACATTAAACAAGCAAAGAAATATTTAATGGGGCAGGTGTTGGTAAGGGCTATGATGATGAATAAATCACTGAGGGACCTAGAGGCCTGAGTGGTGTCTTCCATAGGAGGGTCCAGGAAGTTCCTGAGGAGGTGACACTTCAGCAGAGACCAGAGGAAGTCAGGCCCCGTGGCTCACGCCTATAATCCCAGCACTTTGGCAGGCTAAGGCAAGTGGATCACCTGAGGTCAGGCATTCAAGACCAGCCTGACCAACATGGTGAAACCCATCTCTACTAAAAGTATAAAAAATTAGCCAGGCATGATACTGGGCACCTACAATCCCAGCTATTCCAGAGGCTGAGGCGGGAGAATTGCTTTAACCTGAAGGTTGCAGCGAGCCAAGTTCACTTCACTGCACTCCAGTCTCAGCAACAAGAGAGACACTCTGTCAAAAAAAAAGAAGAAAAAAAGAAAAAAGAAAAAAAACCAGAGACCAGAAGAAAGTGAGGTTGCAGGTCATGTGGGCAGACAGGTGTGGAGCGTTCCAGGCTGATGCAACAACACATGCGGAGGCTTTGCAGTAGGAATGTGCTCATTGTCTTCGAGGGGAACAAGGAGGCCAGTGTGAGCAGCTTGGGCAGAGCAAGAAGAATTAAGTGACAGGAGATGAGTCAAGAAACAATGGGCAGATGTAAGCTCAGGTAGGACCAATGAGGCCATAGTAAGGATCTAAGCTACTTTGATGAAGGAGATGGAAAGCCATGTGAGGATTTAAGAAAAAACAAAAACAAAACAAAACAAAACCAACCTTATGTTCATTCTAAAACGATCTTCTGGTTCAGTGTGAGAGTACCCTATAAGAGGGTTGAGGGTAAAAGTAAAGGAACCAATTATGAGGTGACTGTAATAATCCAAACAAAAAATAGTGGTGGTCGCTCAGGATGGTGGCAGTCAGGGTGATGAGAAGTGGTCAGATTCTGGATATGTTTTGAAAGAGGAGAGGGCAGGATTGTTGATGGGTTCAATGCAGGATAAGGGAGAAAAAGAGAAGGTAGGCACAACTTTAAGATTCTTTTATCTGAGCAACTGAAAGAATGGAATTTCTATTAAATGATCGGGGGAGTAATTTTTAGAGGTGGGAGATGGGAAATCAAAAGTTCAGTTTGGTATATATATTTTGTAGATTTGAGATGCTATTAGAAGCACAAAGAAAGATGTTAAATAAGCAATTGGTCATGATCACACTGGTGCACTCCAGCCTGGATGACACAGCAAGACCCAATCTCCAAATAATTAATAAATAAATAAATAAATAAATAAATAAATGGAATTGGGTGTCCAAGTCAGGGGAGTATTCTGGGTAGGCTGGAAAAATTAGGAACTTTCAGCATATAAATGACATTTAAATCAGTGGACCTGCATAGCATCACCTAGGATATGAGGATATATAAAGTACAGAAGAGAAGAGGTCTGAAGATTGAGCCTTTAGAGGTCAGGGAGAGAAAGAAGAATCAGGAGATTGAGATGGGGAAACCATTTAAATGAGAGGACAACCACCCTCCTTCTTGCCTTAGCTCTCACCAGTCTGTCTACCAGAAATATTCAGAAATGTGTCTTTAATCCTCTCCATTTGTTTACATCTTACCAATTTCTCATAGTTTGGCACTTAATTCTGTGCTGTGTGACTTCTCATCTTGAGTTTAATTTTATTATTTAACTTTTGTTTATGTTTTAGCTCCTTCTGGATGTATCATTTTGTCTTTTACCCAATGCTATTCTTTAATTTTGTTACTTGACTCCTCTCTGAGTGTGTCTGGGCAGGTCAGTTCTTCTGCAATATCTCACCCATCCTGAACCTCAAGTGTAAACACTCAAGGAAATCATTGGTAACACCAGTCTATTGACAGACGACAAAAGAAACTGGGAGTGTTGGGGTCTGGGATTCAATTCTGATGTGGCCCTAGTAACTGGAGATATAAAAATGTTTGGCCATTATGCTATGGTACAAACTAGGTGGCACTTGAGATCATCACTCAAGCCAAATCAATAGAGAAATGTATCAAGCAAATTATTTCACAAGGAAACGAATGTATGTAAAGCAGTTCCTGCCTTCTTGGAGTTTATTCTTCAAAACAAGCAAATAAAGCAGGAAAGAAGCCTGGGGGAGAGGGGTTGTAGGGGAAGGGAGAACATCAGGAAGAATGGCTAATGGATGGTGGGCACATACCTAGGTTATGGCATGATCTGTGCAACAAACCACCGTGGTACATGTTTACCTATATAACAAACCTGCACATCCTGCATATGTACCCCGGAACTTAAAAGTTAAGGGGAAAAAAGAAAACTGACTCTGATTCTCATTCTGAGAAAACTGAGTCTGATTCTCATTCTCATTATTCTGACTCTGGAAATAATGAGGCAGGGATGCTCCTCCACTGACCAGGCACTGCCCTCCAAAGACCAGGAACAGCCTGCAGGTGGCAACCTTTGCAGCTCTGCTTTCCTTCTCTCCCCAGAGACACATGTGGAGTTTAATTCTGGTTTGAGCTATTAACACAGGGAGAACTATTTTACATATTTGGCCTCTCTGGTAGATGATATTAGTACAAACATTAAAATGATGGTTCCCACGCGGGCAAAAATGTGAAAAAAAGAGAACTCTCATATACTGTTGGTAGGGATGTAAATTAGTACAATCACTAGGGAGAACAGGTGGGGGGTTCCTCAAAAAACTAAAAATAGAGCTGACATATGATTCAGCCATCCCACTTCTAGGTATATACCCAAAAGTAAGGAAATCAGTATATCAAAGGTATATCTGTATTTCCATGTTTATTGTAGCACTACTCACAATAGCCAAATTCTGGGAGCAACCTAAGTGTCCATCAACAGACAAAGAGATAAAGAAAATGTGGTACACTCACACAATAGGGTACTATTCAGCCATAACAAAAGAATGATATTCTGTCATTTTCAACAACATGGATGGAACTGGGGGTCATTATGTTAAACGAAATAAGCCAGGTACAGAAAGACAAATTTCATATATTCTCACTTATCTGTGGGAGCTACAAATTAAACAATTGAACTCATGGAGATAGAGAGTAGAATGATAGTTACCAGAGGTGGGGTTGGATAGCCAAGGGTGGGCCTGGGAAGGGGGAGGATGGAAAAAGAGTACAAAAAAAATAGGAAGAAGAAATAAGACCTAGTATTTACTAGCACAACAAGATGACTATAGTAAAAAGTAATTTAATTGTTTATTTAAAAATAACTAAAAGAGTATAATTGTATTGTTTGAAACACAAAGGATAAATGCTTGAGGTAACAGATACCCTATGTACCCTGATGTGATGATTACATATTGCATGCCTGTATTAATGTATCTCATGTAATCCATAAATATATATATATCTCTCTACCATGTACCCACAAAAATTAAAAATAAAAATTAATGATGCTGTTCCCCAAGACTGGCATTTTAGAGGAAAGAGTGATTTTGAATCTGTGCTTGTGACAACTACAAATTATTTAATATGTACTAATCATAGTACATATGATCACAATACAGGTGTGAGTCTGACGCCTTATTTATTTATTTTTTTTCATTAAGCAATGGCCCTGGTATTGCCAATAGGAAGCAAAATGACTTGAGCTAGTTTCATTCAGAACAGTCAGGTGGGCATGTTTTTTAAGAACAGGAATTAGCTATGATGAATGATCTGATTAAGCTTTTAAGTAGCAAAAGACAAGGTTTGTTTGTTTGGCTTAAAGCTAATGACTTAAATACCCTTTTAAAAAAAAAATCCATATTCAGATTAAAGTTACCCAGTTGAAAGAAAAATTAGGCCGGGTGCTGTGGCTCACGCCTGCAATCCCAACACTTTGGAAGTATGAGGCGGACAGATAACCTGAGGTCAGGAGTTTGAGACCAACCTGGCCAACATGGTGAAACCCCATCTCTACTAAAAATACAAAAATTAGCAGGGTGTGGTCGCATGTGCCCTGTAATTTTTGTAGTCCCAGTCACTCAGGAGGTTCAGGCAAGAGAATCACTTGAGCCTGGGAGGTGGAGTGCAGTGAGCCAGGTCATGTCGCTGCACTCCAGCCTGGGCGACAGAGAGAAATTCTGTCTCAAAAAAAAAAAAAAAAAAGAAAGAAAGAAAAAATAAAAGAAAAAAATTAATAATGATTTTTTAAAAATCAGATAATGTTGCTCTGTGGAGTTAATGTTGTCTCACAATTAATCCAACTTTTCTAAGTCACAAATGAAGCAGGTAAAAAGTTGAGAGATTAAAGCAAAATTTTCATTCAACAATGGTTGTACAGGTTGAAATAGGTAAATAATCCTTTATGTAAGAAAAATACAATGAGAGATAATAGACTGCAATTACCAATCAATATTCCTGTAAAACCAAAATTCTAGACAATATTATCAAAAAGTTAATTTAATAATTATCTTCCATAGTAAAAAGGAGTAATTTATTTACACTTATTGCTGTAAATTTTATTCCACAGAATTGTAACCTGATTTAAATAGGGTAATCAAATTCAGGATGCTTTTTAGTTAATGAAAACTGCAAGCCCAGAATGTCATTAAAATATCACTATTTTAATTTTCTAATCTTCCTTTTTCTTCTTCATGAGAGCTACAGACACCAGATAAATCAACTTGTTTATGGGTAATGCCTTATTTTTTTTCCCCCTTGAATTTTTTTATTTAAATAAGTCTTTGTCTTAAAAGAGTATATATCATCAGTCAAAATAATGCTATCACTTCTGAAAATATTTTCATTTTCTGACATGCACTGAGGTGCCATAAAGTAGTGTTGACAACTCCATCTTTAGCATTCCACAAATCTTACAGAGATATATCATCAGAAAACCACACAGTCTATATCCGGGCTCTGACAAAACTGAAACATGGCCTGCAAGCCACAGATAAGGTTTTGAAATGTTGGTCACTGAAAAGGTGATAACAGAAACAAGGATCAAATGCATGTACACCTTCACCTTTGGACGCCTGCGGTTTTGAGCCGTGCCACTTTGGTAAAAGATACTGCCATTTGGCCTCTTGGCAAAATCAGTGGATATACCGAGTGTGATACAACATGAAAACACATGATGAACTTGGAGTTAAGTGTGTTGGAATTAAGAGGTGCTGAGAAGCAATGACACAGCATCTTTAGCAAATAGGAGAATGAGAGGCTTAGGGTAGGAGCAGCTTGGGACAGAGCTAAAGGGATCAAAGCAACATGCCATCGTGCAGCCGCCAGCAGTGGCACAAATGGAAACTAGGAAACATTTCAGAGAAAGTGGAAACTTCTTTCTCATCATCTTCATTTTCATTATCTTCTTTTTTAGTCACTAAATGTTGTGGGATTTCAGGCTGTTCTCAATTTTATATGGAAATTTTAATAGATAGAAGTGGACAAAAACTCATTAGACTAGACCTGGACATGAAATACTAAACCAAAGGATTTTTGTTTAGAAAAGACTCTTAAATATAACCAGAATAATCACAAATATTACCTTCAAGATAGAATTTATAATCATTCACTTCTTAATGGTTCCTCCCTCATGCCATCTATTTTCAAACAAAGCTGAGTTTATGGCCATGATACGAGATTACATTCCCGTGCAGTTGCAGTATTTCTTCTATAATGATTTATTTAAAAGGGCTTCACCATGATAGCTCTCCAACTTTGTTCCTTCCTGTATATCACTGTTCAGGGTCAAAAGCTGGGAAAAGGGCTGGTCCCTAAGGCCTAACATATTTCACCAGTGGAGACTCTGGCTTTTCACTTCTCTTTCTCTCCTCATCACTTTATGCTTAAAGAAGAACAGATGTGGAAACGTTTAGAAAAAGACTAATTGAATTTCACATAACACAATTTAGCATTGTTTGAGGAAGTACCTAAATCAACAGCACATTTTCCAAAGTCCCAGACTCGCCTAATTAGAACACCAAACGTGTGACTAATTGGCCACACTTCCACCAAAGGCTCTGCTGCAGATGAGCTGTTGCCGGTTCCCCTCGCCCCAGCTGAGGCCAGCGGTCTGGCTGTGAGGCAAAGCGGTTGCTCTAAATGAGCTGGGCAGAGTATAATGGGGAAAGGAACTCGGAGAACAAATGCACATGAAGCAGGAGAGGAATTGGAATGTGTACGCTGTGGCAGCATCCAGAAAATTACCAGGAGATTATCAGTACATAAATTAAGAGATTCTTGGGGCTCTGTAATTGGGATCATTAATAGCCTGCTCTTTATCATTTCAGCTTCATGGTCTTAGAACTTGACATCTAATTAAAATATAATCTGATATCACCAGCAAAGGCTCCACTTAACCCAACCCTTCACCACTGGCAGATCTGTTTTTTGCATGCAACAGGAGGCTTTCTTTTTTTTTCTCACTTTATTTCGTGATGGTGTGCAGGAAAGTGTGTGGGGAAGAAGGAGCACAATTAGAGGAAAGAGGGAAGATGATTCTGGGCTTGTTTCTATTGTAAAACTCTGAACATTTTGCTTTAGGGAGTCTATATTCCCCACCTTGTCCCCTAAGTATAAAACCCAGGGAACTAGAAGTGACTTTAAAAGTCATTTGGTACAACTTTTGCATTTTATAGATGAGGATTATGGGGCCAAGAGAGGTAAAGTAATTTGCCTAGGGCCACACATCTCTTTGGTGACCAATTTAGGATGAAAAATCAAACATATGACACTCCATATCTAGTGCAATTTATACTTCCTCTTTTGTGCTTGAGCTGATGTTGAGAGTAACATGTTTCACAATTACCTAATGATGTGCCTCTTCAATTCCAATCTTTTATTATTATTATACTTTAAATACTGGGATACATGTGTAGAACGTGCAGGTTTGTTGCATAAGTATACACGTGGCATTGTGGTTTGCTGCATCCAACAACCCATCATTCACATTAGGTATTTCTCCTAATGCTATCCCTCCCCTAGGCCCCCACCCCGCAACAGGCCCGGTGTGTGATGTTCGCCTCCCTGTGTCCATGTGTTCTCATTGTTTAACTCCTACTTATGAGTCAGAACATGCGGTGTTTGGTTTTCTGTTCTTGTGTTAGTTTGTTGAGAATGATGGTTTCCAGCTTCATCCATGTCCCTGCAAAGGACATGTACTCATTCTTTTTTATGGCTGCAAGTATTCCATGGTGTACATGTGCTACATTTTCTCTAGCCAGTCTATCATTGATGAGCATTTGGATTGGTTCCAAATCTTTGCTATTGTGAATAAAGCTGCAATAAACATAGGTGCGCATGTGTCTTTATAGTAGAATAATTTCTAATCCTTTGGGTATACACACAGTAATGGGATTGCTGGGTAAAAAGGTGTTTCTGGTTCTAGATCCATCAGGTATCACCACGCTGTCTTCCACAATGGTTGAACTAATTTACACTCCCACCAACAGTGTAAAAGCGTTTCTGTTTCTCCACATCCTCTCCAGCATCTCTTGTTTCCTGACTTTTTAATGATCATCATTCTAACTGGCATGAGATGGTTATCTCATTATGGTTTGCTTTGCATTTCTCTAATGACCAGTGATGATGAGCTTTTTTTCATATGTTTGTTGGCTGCATACATCTTCTTTTGAGAAGTGTCTGTTCATATCCTT
>NW_012098832.1:789976-791571 GCF_000951045.1 Mandrillus leucophaeus
CTGGCCACAACTTCCAATACTATATTGAATAGGAGCGGTGAGAGAGGGCATTCTTGTCTTGTGCCAGTTTTCAAAGGGAATGCTTCCAGCTTTTGCCCATTCAGTATGATATTGGCTGTGGGTTTGTCATAAATAGCTCTTATTATTTTGATATATGTTTTATCCATACCTAGTTTATTTTTGTGCATTTGCCAAGGAGTGTTTTACTTCCAATAATGTGGTCAATTTTAGAATAAGTGCAATGTGGTACTGAGAAGAATGCATATTCTGCTGATTTGGGGTGGAGAGTTCTGTAGCTGTCTATTAGGTTCGCTTGATCCAGAGCTGAGTTCAAGTCCTGAATATCCTTGTTAATTTTCTGTCTAATTGATCTGTCTAATATTGACAGTGGGGTTTTAAAGTTTCCCACTATTATTGTGTGGGAGTCTAAGTCTCTTTGTAGGTCTCTACGAACTTGCTTTATGAATCTGGGTGCTCCTATATTGGGCGCATATATATTTAGGAGAGTTACCTCTTCTTGATGCGTTGATCCCTTTACCATTATTTAAAGCCCTTCTTTGTCTTTTTTGATCTTTGTTGGTTTAAAGTGTGTTTTACCAGAGACTAGGATTGCAACCCCTGCTTTTTTTGCTTTCCATTTGCTTGATAAATCTTCCTCCGTCCCTTTATTTTGAGCTTATGTGTGTCTTTGGACGTGAGATGGGTCTCCTGAATACAGCACACTGATGGGTCTTGACTCTTTATCCAATTTGCCAGTCTGTGTCTTTTAATTTGGGCATTTAGCCTGTTTACATTTAAAGTTAATATTGTTATGTGTCAATTTGATCTTGTCATTATGATGCTAGCTGGTTGTTTTGCCCATTAGTTGATGCAGTTTCTTCATAGTGTCGATGTTCTTTAAAATTTGGTATGTTTTTACAGTGGCTGGTACCGGTTGTTCCTTTCCACATTTTGTGCTTCCTTAGCCCTCATAAGGCAGGACTGGTGGTGACAAAATCTCTCATTTGCTTGTCGGCAAAGGATTTTCTTTCTCTTTCATTTATGAAGCTTAGTTTGACTGGATATGAAATTCTGGGTTGAAAATTCTTTTCTTTAAGAATGTTGAATTTTGGACCCCACTGTCTTCTGGTTTGTAAGGTTTCTACAGAGAGATCCACTGTTAGTCTGATGGGCTTCCCTTTGTGGGTAACCCAACCTTTCTGTCTGGCTGCCCTTAACATTTTTTCCTTCATTTCAACCTTATTGAATCTGATGATTATGTGTCTTGGGGTTGCTCTTCTCAAGGAGTATCTTTGTGGTGTTCTCTGTATTTCCTGAATTTGAATGTTGGCCTGCCTTGCTAGGTTGGGGAAGTTCTCCCGGATAATATCCTGCAGAGTGTTTTCCAACTTGATTCCATTCTCCCCGTCACTTTCAGGTACACCAGCCAAATATGGGTTTGGTCTTTTTACATAGTTCCATATTTCTTGGAGGCTTTGTTCATTCCTTTTCATTCTTTTTTCTCTCATCTTGTCTTTACATTTTATTTCATTAATTTGATCTTCAATCTCTGGTATCCTTTCTTCTGCTTGATCAATTCAGCTATTGGTACTTGT
>NW_012098832.1:791621-792949 GCF_000951045.1 Mandrillus leucophaeus
TTAGCCCTTTGTCAGATGGATAGATGGCAAAAATTTTCTCCAATTCTCCAGGTTGCCTGTTCACTCTGATGGTAGTTTCTTTTGCTGTGCAGGAGCTCTTTAGTTTAATTAGATCCCATTTGTCAATTTAGGCTTTTGTAGTCACTGCTTTTGGTGTTTTAGTCATAAAGTCTTTGCCCATGCCTATGTCCTGAATGGTATTGCCTAGGTTTTCTTCTATGGTTTTTATGGTTTTAGTTCTTATGTTTAAGTCTTTAATCCATCTCGAGTTAATTTTTGTATAAGGTGTAAGGAAGGGGTCCAATTTCAGTTTTCTGCATATGGCTAGCCAGTTTTCTCAGCACCATTTATTAAATATGGAATCCTTTTCCCTTTGCTTGTTTTTGTCAGGTTTGTCAAAGATCAGATGGTTGTAGACGTGTGACATTATTTCTGAGGCCTCTGTTCTGTTTCATTGGTCTATATATATGTTTTGGTACCAGTAACATGCTGTTTTGGTTACTGTAGCCTTGTACCATAGTTTGAAGTCAAGTACCGTGATGCTTCCAGCTTTGTTATTTTTGCTTAGGATTGTCTTGGCTATATGGGCTCGTTTTTGCTTCCACAGGAAATTTAAACAAGTTTTCTAGTTCTGTGAAGAAAGTCAACAGTAGCTTGATGGGGATAGCACAGAATCTACAAATTACTTTGGGCAGTATGAACATTTTCATGACATTGATTCTTCCTATCCATGAGCATGGAATGTTTTTCCATTTGTTTGTGTCCTCTCTTATTTTCTTGAGTGGTGGTTTGAGGTTCTCCTTGAAGAGGTCCTTCACATCCCTTGTGTATGATGTATTGTGAATAAACAATAAGTTGAATTCCTAGGTATTTTATTCTCTTTGTAGCAATTGTGAATGGTAGTTCACTCATGATTTGGCTCTCTCTTTGTCTATTATTGGTGTGTAGGAATGCTTGTGATTTTTGCACATTGATTTTGTATCCTGAGACTTTGCTGAAGTTTCTTACCATCTTAAGGAGATTTGGGGCTGAGATGATGGGATTTTCCAAATATACGATAATGTCACCTTGAAACAGAGACAATTTGACTTCCTCTCTTCCTATTTGAATACACTTTATTTCTTTCTCTTGCCTGATTGCCCTGGCCACAACTTCCAATACTATATTGAATAGGAGCGGTGAGAGAGGGCATTCTTGTCTTGTGCCAGTTTTCAAAGGGAATGCTTCCAGCTTTTGCCCATTCAGTATGATATTGGCTGTGGGTTTGTCATAAATAGCTCTTATTATTTTGATATATGTTTTATCCATACCTAGTTTATTTTTGTGCA
>NW_012098832.1:793764-847598 GCF_000951045.1 Mandrillus leucophaeus
AGGAGTATCTTTGTGGTGTTCTCTGTATTTCCTGAATTTGAATGTTGGCCTGCCTTGCTAGGTTGGGGAAGTTCTCCCGGATAATATCCTGCAGAGTGTTTTCCAACTTGATTCCATTCTCCCCGTCACTTTCAGGTACACCAGCCAAATATGGGTTTGGTCTTTTTACATAGTTCCATATTTCTTGGAGGCTTTGTTCATTCCTTTTCATTCTTTTTTCTCTCATCTTGTCTTTACATTTTATTTCATTAATTTGATCTTCAATCTCTGGTATCCTTTCTTCTGCTTGATCAATTCAGCTATTGGTACTTGTTTATGCTTCACTAAGTTCTTGTGCTGTGTTTTTCATCTCCATCAGGTCATTTATGTTCTTCTCTAAACTGTTTGTTCTAGTTAGCAATTCCTCTAACCCTTTTTCAACGTTATTAGCTTCTTTGCATTGGATTAGAACATGCTCCTTTGGCTCGGATGAATTTGTTATTGCCCCTCTTCTGAAGCCTACTTCTGTCAATTTGTCAAACTCATTCTCCATCCAGTTTTGTTCCCTTGCTGGAGGATAAGAGGCATTCAGTTTTTTGGAATTTTCATCCTGTTTGCACTGATTTTTCTTCATCTTCATGCATTTATCTACCTTTGGTCTTTAATGTTGGTGACCTTCAGATGGGGTTTTTGTGTGGACATCCTTTCTGTTGATGTTGATTCTACTCTTTTCTGTTTGTTAGTTTTCCTTCTACCAGTCAGCCCCCTCTGCTGCAGGTCTGCTGGTGTTTGCTGGAGGTCCACGCCAACCCTCTTTTCCTAGGTATCACCAGTGGAGGCTGCACAACAGCAAAGATTGCTGCTTGTTCCTTCCTGTGGAAGCTTCATCCCAGAGGAGCACCAGCCAAATGCCAGCCAGAGCTCTCCTGTATGAGGTGTCTATTGACCCCTGCTGGGAGGTATCTCCCAGTCAGAAGGCATGGGGGTCAGGGACTCACTTGAGAGGGCAGTCTGTCCCTTAGCAGAGCTCAAGCACTGTGCTGGAAGATCTGCTGCTCTCTTCAGAGCTGGCAGGCAGGAATGTTTAAGTCTGCTGAAGCTGCACCCAGAGCCGCCCCTTCCCCCAGTTTCTCTGTCCCAGGAGTTTTATCTATGAGCCCCTGACTGGGGCTGCTGCCTTTCTTTCAGAGATGTCCCGCCCAGAAAGGAGGAATCTAGAAAGGTAGTCTGGCTATAGTGACTTTGCCAAACTGGGGTGGGCTCTGCCCAGTTCAAACTTCCTGACAGCTTTGTTTACACTGTGAGGGGTAAACCACCTACTCAAGCCTCAGTAATGATGGATGCCCCTGCCCCCACCAAGCTCAAGTGTCCCAGGTTGACTTCAGACTGCTGTTCTGGCTTCTTTGCATTGGATTAGAACATGCTCCTTTGGCTCGGACGAGTGAGAATTTCAAGCCAGTGGATCTTGGCTTGCTGGGCTCTGTGGGGGTGGGATTTGCTGAGCTAGACCACTTGGCTCCCTGGCTTCATCCCCCTTTCCAGGGGAGTGAATGGTTCTGTCTTGCTGGCATTCCAGGTGCCACTGGTGTATGAAAAAAAACTCCTGCAGCTAGCTTGGTGTCTGTCCAAATGGCCGCCCAGTTTTGTGCTTGAAACCCAGAGCTCTGGTGGTATAGGCACCCAAGGGAATCTCCTGGTCTGTGGGTTGCGAAGACTGTATGAAAAGCATAGTATCTGGGCCAGAAGGCACTGTCCCTCACAGCACAGTTCCTCATGGCACCATCCCTCATGGTTTCCCTTGGCTAGGGGAGGGAGTTTCCCAACCCCTTGTGCTTCCCAGGTGAGGCGATGTCCCACCCTGCTTCAGCTTGCCAGTCTTGATGAAATGAGCCAGGTACCTCAGTTGGAAATGCAGAAATCACCTGCCTTCTGCGTTGATCTCACTGGGAGCTGCAGACCAGAGCTCATCCTATTCGGCCATCTTGCCAGCCACCTGAATCCCAATCTTTTAAGCAACAAAATAACCTGTTGTGTAATAAATTGGTTTGAGAAACTTACACAATATTCACATTTGTTAGTGTATGTCCTGGCTTCTAGTTTGCATCCACTGGGGGACTCCACCTGTTAGGGTAATTGACTATCTAAATATCTGGTTATTTGCCTTAATTAAATCTTTTTATTTTATTTTTCTGTCTGATGTGAAATGATAGTGAATTTATTTTTCTCTAATAGAAAAGTGTTTCTGAAAGAGCTAACTGTTTCTCTATACTCAAGCTAAATAGAAAGATCTTTCATATTGATTTTGGCTGTCACATTTGGTTTATGCTCATTATAAAAACCAACCTGATTATAAAGTATAAACCATAATTAGAAAAATCAGTATTCCATGGAGGTTCATGATCATCAATGTGTATTATCTTGAAATAATTTTTAAGCCCTCATTTGCCACCCAGGATGTGATTTTTATACTCCCTTTTTCACAGTTGGTTATTGAAAGCTCAGGGATAAAAAGTAATGTAGCACCTTCACAAGAAAAATATGATTATTAGAGAAAACATAAAATTTTATTTGATAATTTACTACTTAAAATAACCCTTACTCTTACGTTTCTCTGAGAATAAGGCAACCATGAGTTACTCTTCTAAGTAAGAATACTTACTTAGAAGTGATCCCTTACTTCCACATCCACTGAAAACAAAGTCATAGAACTCCTCTTTCTTAAGTTTTAATCAAAATTTTAGAAAACTAAGAACTAAGTTAATAAAATAAATTAAGATCAGACGTTGGCAAAACATTTCATGCACTAACAATCTTGTCAGTTTCCTGTTGATAAATAGCTTGCTTCAGACAGAAGAACACTGTCCTGGGATTATTTTTTTCCTTGATGAGAGTGTGTAAAGAAGAGTGATTGTGTGACATTGAGGTGTGTGTGTCACTGAGGAACTGATCAGACAACAATGCAAGGTGAAGTTGTTTTGACTTTTTCACAATGAAAGTTTAATCAGTTGTGCGATTTAGCCAAATAGGTTAAGAAGTAAATCTATCATTAAGGGAAAATCAGCCTTGGGGAAAGTTCCTTAAACTACATTTACTTCAGACTGTAAGCACAAATGAACAAATGGACTGTGGCATGACTGTGTGTCAGCATAGTGGGTTTCAGCCATTTCTCTTCTTCCCTCTGCATTCACCACAGCCAGATGGGCTGTCGGGTGGTCAGAATTTGTCATGAAGATAGACAGCCACTGGGAAACAGCACTGATCGCTCTGAGGCTGTGATCCAGGGCTTTGCTTTATGTGCAGAGCAGTGCTCAGTGTCACTGTGTGTAACATGGCAGCAATCACTTCTTTCATTTAAAATTATCTCATTGAGATAAATTGAGAACACCTAAATGTTAGAAAAGTGTTTTGACCTCTTGAAAAGAAAGACCATTTCAAGGCAGGCATTTATTGATCTATTTCCCCATCAAGCAGAAGTGGTCAGTGCCTATCTTTAATGTTGTTGAAGTCGGTTGATTTTAAAATCGTTTTTAGGTATTAAAGAAGCTGCTTGACTAAATAAGGTCACTTTTAACTCAGAAGTACAAGCAGAAAATAAGAATAAAAACAAGAAACTATTATGGTAACATGATTTTTATAAGTTTCAAACTAGATTTTTATAAGTTTCAAGGAAGATATACCTAACTTCTACTTACACTGTTTTGATATTTCCCCTTGTTTCACTGTTTTCAGGTATTATGGTTATTTCACTTATTATTTATTTTTCACTTATTTTTCTTGGATTTTTGGAATCATTTACAAAGAGCTTTATTAAATAACAGTGTTTCTAAAGTCAAGACTTGGCAGATCTTCTTTTGAAAAATCAGAATATCTTAAAAGAAATTCCAAATTGATGGAGAAAGAACAGAATATTGGGCACTCTAAACCACAGAACCATGTATTTGTACTATTTGTTGTCTTACTTGTAATATGACTTTTAGCAGATTAAATAACAACAACAACAACAAAAACAGTAAATGATAAAATTTGGATACAGAAGAACAGTACCAATTACTTTTGGTTCCCAAAGTATTTTTCTGAACACTTAAATGAGGAGACTGGATTCTAATCTCAGAAAACTAGTAATCAGATGCCTAACCTTGGGTAAAGCATTTCATTTGTCTGGATTTCACTTTCCTCTCTGAATGATGACAGGCTAAGACTAGAAACATTAGTTGTTCTTAGCCTTACTTGTGTATTAGAATCACATAAGAAGCTTAAGAAATACTGATATCCACGCCCCACTTCCAAACAATAAAATCAAGGCCTATTTTTAAAGGGCCAGGAATTGGTATTGTTTTTTAAAGTTCTGAAGCAGATTCTAATGTGCAGCAATGTTGAGATGCAGATGGATGCTCTATAATAGCACTTGGAGTGCTATAAAACCATCTGCAGCAAACTCAATATGTTTTAGTGATAAAAAATGTTTGGGGTGATTTTTATCCATTGTATTTAGCTAATAATCCAAAGTCACATTTTAAATAAATACAGCAAGCCCTGAAAATTAATCACTGAGAAGTATGTTCCTCAAATAATATGTAAACCCTTTACATTTTGAGTGAATTATCTGGTTTGTAAAATAAGTTGAAGTGACACTAATGGGCCAAACATGTAAAACAAACACTTTTCTATTGAGAATGTGTCAACAGAGCACCAAATGGTCACATGAAAATGCAGGAAAAAACTGAATGTTCTATGTGTAAGATGTGTAACTGGACTTCTTTTTCTTCAAGTCTGTTTCTCCTCCCATTTTCCTTACCCTTACCTACCTGATTCTGTGCACTTACTTGTAATTCTTCATTTCTTTCGAAGAATGTACCTCTTTTGTCGGACTAACAGGGAAAAGACATCTCCCAAATACACCTTAATAGAAACGCACATTTCCCTTTGTTTACTTCTATTCAGAGATCTCAAAATGTACATCTGAAAGTTTTATATTAAAGCAAGTATTTTTAATTAAAGCTCTGGTCTCTTCTGAACTATGAAGACTAGACCAGACCAAGGACTGCCACATCATTTTTCTCCTCATTATCACCTCGTTAAGATCCCAGAACATGCCTCAGAGGCAGGGGGTTGAGACATGCAGCTTAACAAGGTGATAATGAGGAGAAAATGTCTCCAGTCTATTTGGGGCACAGCCCATGCCAGGTAGAATGATAGCAGACCAGGCTGGACTAGAGCAGGATACACTAGTTACTAAAATGTTTTTTCTCTCAATGTGGCAATTTTAACATAAATTCTGGAGTTTTATTTCCCATTGATGAACTGAGATGAAAAAAATGATGACTTGCACCTAAGACTTTGACATAGAGACTGCAAGTAGCTTCCCAATATTCGTTTGTTTATCCTGAGTAGTATGGACCTTGACACATAGCTGGACATTGCTATCTAGCTAAAAAACTGGATTCTCTAATATTCCATGATCTAGAAGTGCCATGTAACTATGCTTTGGCCAATGATATTTAAATGGAAATATTTCTGCTAACTCCTAAAAGTGTCTTAAATTAAGGGAATTGCCTTTTCTTCACCTATTTTCTCCTTTCTGCTGACTGCAAAGTAGATATGCTAACTGGAGCTCAGGCAGCCATCTTGGACCATAAAGTGGTGAAACATAAAGATGAAAAGAATCTAGCCTTTGCTACCATGTAGGTATTACACTACAGCAGCCTGGACAGCCTCCCTCTAGATTCTCTTACGTGAGAGAGGAACTATGCTGTTTAAGCCAATAGTTTTTGTTGTTGGTGGTGGTATTGATACATGACCTGAATCCAATAATACTACACATATTTTTTAAAAATTAACGGCTTTTCCGATGTTGTTTTAAATCTAATCCAAGGTGTACATCTTTCATCCTTAATTTTCAGGTGTCAAATCCAGAGCACCTGGGAAGAGTGGTGTGCTGGAGCTAGCTCATACGATCTCAGAAAAGCCTATTTTTAAATGCAGAATTTTTCAAACCAATTGTTAAACACAGTCATTATTAAAAGTTATATAAAATTATAATTTTATAAATTGTATTAAAATCAAAGGTAGTAAACTCTTAAAATTACCATTTCCTGATGATTTTACTTTTTTCTATGATCTTGAATTTATTTTGTACCAAGATGTTGGGAATATTATCTAATGAGGCTTTAGTGTACATTTTTTCAGAATTCTCTGTTTAACAGCATGACAAGGGCAGCTTTAAATCAGCCACAGTGGGAGCATTTCCACCATGAAAATTGGCTATGCCACAAATCTGGGCTTGATGTTTGTTTTGTTCATTTTTTAGGCCTAAGAAAGTGATATGGAGAATGAGTCAATAAATCAAGTTACACTAAAAGTGAGTAATGGCTAGTGATGAAGCAAAAAGATGTTTCAATTAAATGAATAGTAATTTGTATGGAAGTCAGAATAGTTTGACAATAGGCTATCTGTCAGATTTAGTGAAAATAATTTTTTTGGGTAAAGATTAGGATGCAACTTCATTTGTCTAATCATGGTTGAATTGCAATCACAGGTTGGCCACAGAACAGGAGCTCAGCAAAAATTAATAAAAGCATTCTGTGAGAATCAATTGGCTATGGAATTTCTAATGAAAATACTGCATTTTCATTATTTATAAATCATATACCACACATGCTTTAAATCAGTAAAATTTATAATAAATCTATGTAATGACATATATATAGGCATACATGTGCTTTTTTTTCCAGAGAGCCAGTTAAAAATTTACCAGCACACCACTGTCCAAGATCATCTGCTATTTTCCCCAGTCCAAACATTCAATTGATTATTAAATCCTCTACATATTGGTTCAGAAATGCTATTTGAATCATATATTTCTATCTACCTCACAGGTAATGTTGTAGGTTAGGTATTCATTTTCACTCTGGCTGCTCCCACTTTTATCTCCACCATTACTCTCAGTTCATATTCTACACCATCACCATAAGAGTCCTTCAACAAAGTGGGTATGGTCCTGCCGCTTTCCTGCTTAAAGTCACTCAGTGGCTTTCAATGACTTAGAGGATAACACTTCAGCTGCTTGGCATGGCTCAAGCCACTGACACATCCCTTCAGTCATTCTGAACTCTTTGCTCTTCTCTTCCTTTATTCTACCATCAAGTGAGGGGGATTCAATACCGTAAGACAGGGTGGCAAGAAAAGTGAGGGAGTTACCTTCAGCTGAGGAAATTCTTTGAGAGGAATGCAGCTGTGAACCATCAGCAGTCAACATTCTCAGCACCTGGGAAAATGATGCATGCCCTGAAATAAGAGAGAATCTAGGGAGATGCACCACAGTGTTAACTACAGATAGTCTAAGGGAGATTGATGGTTTCATGTCAAAGGACTGGAGTTTTCTCAACTATCCCCTTCTCCCTTTTTGAGTGTCTCCCTTCCCTCCGTCAATGTGAGATGATATTATTCTCTGATAAGGGTTTGAGATCCTAGAGCACAGAGTTCCTTTCCCAAGGAATATAGAAAGAGCCTAGGAAAGGTCTTAGAACAGCTTACAGAAATGTCCATATCGTAATGTGACTGCACAACAGTAGAATTTTTCCTATGTATGTGATGTCTAGCTGCAAAAATAGCTCAGAAAATTATCAGAATAAGAATCCTTCAAGTTAGGAATGTTGTCTATTGATATTGGCATTCACTAAGATGTTTATCTATCTTCATTGATAGATTTCGCATGTTGCTGCTGAGTGGTTAAGAGCTCTGTGAGAGATTGTCTCAAAGATGGTCACCAACAGTTCTTCCCATTTCTTAAACACATCCTGCTACTCCCATCAGTACATGAAATCTATTCCACTTCCCTTTGAATTTCAGTTGGACTTGTTTTGAGCAATAGAAAATAGCAAGAGTGATGTTCTGCCTGTTCAAGGGCACCTGCCTGGAAGCTTCCACGGTCACTATTTTGGGACCCAGTCACTACTCTGTGAGGAGCTGATCTAGGCTACTGGAAGGACAGAGGTCAAGCAGGGGAGAACTGAGATGCTAGGCCAACAACCAGGACCACTTTCAGTCAGTCATACGTATTTGACCATCTTGTATGCTCCAGTTCAGTCTGAGCACCCAAATGGCTGCAGCTACATAAAGAACTGCAGTCAATGCTGTGTGGAACAGAAGAAAAACTCAGCTGAACCCAGCCAACATACAGAATCTTATACAATGACAAATCATTTTAAAACAGCTTATTGAGGTATAATTCACATACCACACAATTTGCCCACCTAAAGTATATAATTAAATGGTTTTTAGTTAACCATTAAATTCACAGAGTTATGTACCCATCAGCATGATCTAATTTTAAAACAGTTTTATTCTACCAAAAGAGAAACTCCATGCACATTAGCACTCACTCCCCATTTTTATCCATCCCCCAGCCCTTGGCAACCACTAACCTACATATACTCTGAATAGATTCTGGACATATAATTTAAAATAATCATGTAACATTTAGTTGTTTGTGACTGGTTTCTATCACTTGGCATAATGTTTGAATTTTCTTTTTTTTTTTTTTAGACAGTCTTGCTCTGCCACTCAGGTTGGAATGCAGTGTTGCGATCATAACTCACTGAAGCCTCAAACTCCTGGGATCAAGAAAATATCCTGCCTCAATTTCCTGAGTAGCTAGGACAATATATGTGTGCCACCATGCTCAGCTAATGACCTCAAGTGATCTTCCTGCCTCAGCCTCCCAAAGCACTGGTGTTACATGTGTCAGCCAAAGTGCTTGGCATATTACGTTCTTGAGATCCATTTTTGTTGAAGTAACTATAAGCACTTCTTTTATTTTAATGCATAATAATACTCTATTCTACAGATAGACCACAATTTATTTATCTATTCATTAGTTGATGGACATTTTTATTGTTTCCATCTTTCGACTATTATAAAAATTACTTCTATGAACATTTGTGTACAAAATTTTGCATGACAAATTTTAATGTATTTTGAGTATATACTCAAGAGTGGAATTGTTGGATCATATGGTAACTTTATGTTTAACATTTTGAAAAAAATGCCAGTTTCTTAAAGTGGCTTTACCATTTTATATTCCCTCCATCAATGTATGAGTGTACTAATTTCTCCATAACCTTGTCAACAATTTTTTCACTTGTTCTTTTGATTATAGTAATCTTACTGAGTACAAAGTAGTATCTCATTGTGGTTTCAAAGTGCATTTTTCTAATGGTTATTGATGTTGAGCATCTATTCAATGTTTATTAGCCATTTTTCTCTCTTCTTTGAAGAATTATGTATTCAGATACTTTCCCCATTTTTTCAGTTGGGTTATTTGTTTCTGTATTGTTGAGTTGTAGAAGTTCTTTATATGGTCTGAATACAAGTTTCTTATCAGAAATATAATTTGAAAATATTTTCTTCTATTCCATGGATTACCTTTTCACTCTCTAGATGTTTTCATTAGAAGCATGAAAGTTTTAAATTTTGATCTACAGTTTACAATATACAGCTTAGCTCATCAGAGTCTGCTTCAGATTTATACTGCCTTAGGTCTAGTGAAATATAGAAACTTTACTCTCATATAGCTATCTTCCCTCCTCCTCAACTTTTTAAGCTATGCATTCTTATACCTACTATGTTTACATTTTATAAACTCAGCAATATGTTGATATAGTTGTTACTTTATATAATCTTACACCTTTTAAAGTAGGTGACAGAAAGAATAAGTATGTGTTTAGAAAGTTTGCTATATTAACTTTTATTTACTCTTTCTGGTTCTCTTTTTTTCTTTCTGTGGATTTGGGTTACCATCTAATACCATTTCTTTGCTCCAACACAGCTTTGCTCCCACCTGACTCCTTTGTGTTGTTATTGTCAAATATATTACATTTCTATATGCTACTGGCCCAACAAAAAAATTATATACATATTGTTTAATGCAATTATGACTTAAATCAGTTAAAAGAAGACATGAAATACACAATTATGTTGTCTCTCACAATTACATACATAATTACTTTTATTAGCACTCTTTGTTTTTTCATATAGGTGTATATTACTGCCTGGTGTCACTTGCTTTTAGCCTGAATAACATCTGTAAGTATTTCTTGTAAGGGAAGTCTGCTAGCAATGAATTCTCTTAGTATTGTTTATCTTTGAATATTTTTATTTCACTGTTCTATTTTAAAGGCATTTTGCTTGATATAAGATGTTTAGTTGGCATTCTTTTTCTTTCAGTGCTTAGAATATGTCATTTCACTTCCTCTGGCCTGAATTGCTTTCATTGAGAAGTCAGCTCTTTTTCTCATTGACATGAAACATTGTTTTTCTCTTGCTACTTTTAAGATGTTATTTTTATCTATGATTTTAAACGTTTTTGTTATGATTTTTCTGTGTGTAGATCTCTTTGCTTTTAACTTGTTGAGAGTTCATTTAACTTCTTGGTTGTATAGACCAATGTTTTTCACCAAATTTTGGAAGTTTTCAGCCATTATTCCTTTAAATAATGTTTCTGTCCCTTTCTCTCTCTCTGTTACTGGTACCCCTATTAAATGTATGTTTGTGTGCCTAATGTTGTTCCACAGTTTTCTGAGTTCTGTTCAATATTTTCATTCATTTTTTTCTCTCAGTTTCAGCTTCCATAATCTCTATTGACTTATCTTTAAGTTTGCTGATTCTTTCTTCTGACAGCTCAAATCTGTTGTTAGGCCCCACTAGTAAATTACTCACTTTGGTTATTTTACTTTTCGACTCAAGAATTTTCATTTTGTTCTTTTTATAATTTCTATCGTTTTTATTGCTATTCTCTATTTATGAGACATCATCATACTTTCCTTTTGTTTTTTAATCAAGATCTTATTTGTTTCTTTAAACATATTTATAACTGCTGCTTTGAAGTCTTCATCTTCTAAGTTCACTATCTAGGGCCCTGTGAGAGTACTTTCTATTACCTGTTGTTTATTTTCCCTGAGTATGGGTGACACGTTACTACATCTTTAAATGCCTCATAATTTTTTGTTGAAAACTAGATATAACTCTGGATACTGAGTCTCCCCATCCCCAGCCAGGGTCATTATTGTTCATTTGGTCATTTTGGTTATTTTTTTAATAACTTAGCTGAAGTAATTCTGTGCAGCCTATTATTTTCCTGATCTTTTCTTTCTTTTATTTTTATCTTTTATCTTGGCTACTTAGAGATTGTCCCTGAGTTGGCATAAGCCACTTATTACTAAGTGGTTATGCTTACGCCCCTCAACTAATTAGAATTTTACCCTTTACCACTATATATGTGTATGGCTTGGAGGCTGCTATTAAATTTCAGGGAGTTTATATATTTTTCCCTATTCAGCCAGAAATTAGTAGCTTGAACTTTTCCTTCCTTAGAATTTTTGAGAATGTGCAGTCATGAGCATACATACGTTCTTCCAGAGTGCCAGAAATTACTGTGATTTTTTTTAAAAAATCTGACTTTGTATTAGTTACTCCCACGTCACAGTAGTTTGTTGTTCAATCTGTGTTCAATCAGAAGTTATGTTTAAGCCCCTTGCACCCATGAGGCTTCCACCCTGTGTGAATGGGTCTGTGTGGGGTTTGGGGAATGCTTTAAAATGTGTACTACATCCTGCTGGATTGGTCCTGTGAGAGTGCACCCTATCACATGCACAAAGTCTTCTCAAGCCTCATACTTGAATGTGAACCCACAAGGGCTCTTCATTACTGTCACTCAAATTCTCTGGTCCTCTCTTTAAATTTTATGGTGGTCTGACATTTTGATTTTATCAAGAAACTAACAACCTCCTCTTATTTGCTCACCACCAAAATCGCTATTGTTTTTGACATTGCCCTTAGGCGTGGAGTTCTCCATACTGTGTTCCAAATAAAAGTCATTCCTTTTGGCAGAACTGTAGGAATCTTTGCCCTTATAGCCTTTCTTTTCCTCTGGGCAGAACTCCTGTACCATTGCACTAAAGCTGGTGGTAAATATCTGCTTTTCCCAGAGTGGCACTCTCACTGAACAAGTGGCCACTGGCAGACCTTTGTCTTCTTGGCTCACCCTTCCTTGGCATGGAACCTCTATCTTATATGCAAACTGGGCTGGGAAGCAATTTAGACCCTAGTATTTTTGGTTTGCTGTACATGGACTAGAGTTTCTGCCCTACAAGTGATCACTGGGTAGGAGAGAGGAGAGTCCATCTTGTTGGCTGCATTTGACTGGACTAGAGTGTCTGTAATATGGGGCTGGGTTGGCATATGAGAAACACCAGCAGCTCACCCTTATCAGAGTGAAACCTACCTCAAACTGGAAGTGAGGATACAGAGAGGGAGCCCCTGTATTTTTGGTAACTTCTGTCTGGAGTAGAGTCCCTGGGATAGAGTTTGGAGAACAAAGAACTGGATAGGGGTAAGAAAACAGTTCATGGCTCAAATGTCACAAACTCTCATTATTCCTATTGAGCTTTGGTAGATTTTCTTTAATAAAGATTTCTCCATTTGCTATATGCCCTTGGAATAATTTCCAGATGCTTTAAATGATTATTTTTATAACTATCATTCTAAGCTCTTTATTCTGCCATTCTAGAAGTTCCATACAAATCATTTTTTTAAGTCACCAAGTTTTGAGGTAGCTTGTCGTGCAGCAATAGACAACTGAACCAGACTCTAAACCCAGATAGAGCTATGTGGAAATCCCAGCTCTACTACTAGTTGTGATTTTGGACAAGTTTTCTGAACTAACTGAACTTCTGTTTTCCTGTGTATAAAATGAGGTAATTTTTACTACATACATTGTAAGGAATAATTGAAATAATGTTTATAAGGCATCTGATAGCATCAATCAATTACTTAGTGAATGGTAGTAGTGTTAGTAGTACTAAGAGTAAATGTAACAAGGAGTATAAAAACTCACAAGAAGGATAAATCTAGAAAACTGACAATAAGTTAGTTGCTATACATGCAGAAGTGTATCATGTTCTATGATTTACAGAGGAACTTAAAAGAGAGGCAAGAACTGGAGAAATAGACTTGAGAGGTCATTGCTTTCTGAGAAAAGAAGAATTGTAATTGAATATAATTCACCAAAAAAAAAAAAAAAAAGTTTTAGAGACAGAATAAAGCAGATGCAAAACTTTTGGAAACAAATTCAACCAGAGAGCAGGAATAAGTGGAGGAATCCTAAAATGACAACAAAAGGAAAGTTCAAATAATTTGAAGAGTCAAGAGAATACAGGCACCTTGAAGCCCAAGGCAGAAAAAGCATTGAAAAGGTGCTTATGTGGGAGGAAAAAGATATTGAGAAAAGATCACTGGAATCTTTTGAACACATACTTGTCATAGAGGAGTGATGGTAGAAGCTAATTGCTAGAAGTAATTGAGAAGTATGGAAGCAGGGGTTGTGGAAAGACCTAAAAGTATTAGCCACTTGAAAGATGAGCTTGAAGGGTACTTCTTCTTGTTTTGTTTTTGTGTTTTTGGTTTTAAGGATGAGGATGTGCTTTTATACAGAGAGAAATTAGAGTATTTAGGGGTAGAAGATGCAAAAAGAGAGTGCTGTCACTCACTTTCTCTGGTGATAAAGGGTAGGAAAGCTAGCACAAGGATGGGACTGTCGCCACAGGTGGAAGGTCAGTCTGCTATAGGGCTTTGAGCAGTGATGCATATGAAAACACTGCATTAATACATAGCTGTTCAGGGTAGAAAGAAGTGAGGAGCTACATCACATAATATCAGGACTTCTGAAAAATATAAGACAAAACCATATGCAAAGACACTCAGGAAAGTGAACATCTGATTTAATGAGGAGGCAGAGCTTCGGAAAATGTGTAAAGGAAATGTCGGAAATGTAATGAGTCAAATGTTAACAATTGTTTCCTAGGTGGTAGGATTATCAAAAATTCATATCATGCTCTTCTTCTCCTTTTCATCCTTCCCCTACTCTCCTTTCTTCTTCTTTGTAAACTCCATATTTTCCATAATGTGGAAGAATAATGGCATGGAAAGAAAAATTTTATTTAATGGTTGCTTTAATTGATTATAATAAGGTACTAAAAAACACACAGTTGTAAATTCTAACAGAAGGGTAAAGATAAACTTGTTCTAAAGATAAAATCTTGTCATGGGCTGCATTTTTACGCCAATCATGCTTCCTTCAAAACTGTGACTTTGATTGACAGCAACAGGTGGTGAAGCAAAACATTTGCTCACTTTTGAAATGGCAAATCAAGGTGTATATATTGGCAATTTTACAGGTTGCTTTATATTAAGATAAGCTAAGAGTATTCTAGAAAGTGTTCCAAAATCTTCAGAGTGTCTTTATTAACGTCAAGATTACTAAGAAGAGATTAGTAATCAAATAGGAAGTCATGGGTACCTATCTTTTGACAAAGTAATCTTAGAATTAAAATATTTGTATAAAGTAAGGTGAGTCAAATGGTTCAGAGAGAAAAGAGAATGGGGAATCCAGATTAATTGCCTTCCAGATTAACAAAGAGCAGTCTATCAGGGACTCTCAGATGATGTGGCTGACTTTGATTATTACCTTTTTCCCTCGTTCCTGCCAGGCCCTCTGTCAGCACCTCTATAAGACTAGTCAAAAGCCCAGCAGATATAATCAATTTATATCAATTTTATAATCAATAATACAAAGCATTTGTGGGGTTTTATGTGTTTAATTTGTTTGTTTTCAGGTTTATAGAGTGCCACTGTACCAGATATTGAACAGAATTTGTAGACAAATTTAAAAAATGACTAATCTGGATTGGTAAATATTCATTGGGTGACTAAATAGATGTTTGGGGACCAAATTGGCATAAACAATGTTTAAGAAGTTGAGGTTAATCAACAATGGGAAAAGATAAAAAACAAAGACAGGGGAGGGAAGAGTGAGGTCAGAAAAGTCAAGCATCTGGGGGTGGGATAGGATATGGGACAGACTGAGGAAGAAGCAAAAGGAATAATAATTCAGATAAGTTTTGGACAACCACAGCCAGGCTCACAGAGATTCTCTTCTTGTAACTCAAAGTTATTCCATGTCACAAAAGGGACATCTGGCAATGAAGACTTCTAATAGTTGGATTCATTCTGTTTCCCCCACTTCTCACTCCTGATGAGCTGTTCAATTAGCAGTTTAGCAGTTCTAACTACAATCTGACTCAAATATTTTTGACAATCTTTACAATTTTTGAAATCAAGTCTACTTAAGTACTTCTAAAAGTAGTTATGTTGAGAGAAACCTCTGTGGCTTATAATCTTGGACCTAGTGACTTTATTTGCATTATCTGAAGAAATTAAAAATGTTCATTTGGACAAAAGAATAAATAACAAAAGAAAAAATATTTCTGTCAGGGAAAAATGAGGCAGAAACAGCCACTTAAGTTTAATTGCTCTCATAGCACCAGTTTGGCCATCAGTGGAGATGTGGGAAGAAGAAATACAGTTGAAGTAGATACCAAGGTCAACTTCCTTGGGGACTTCTTTTACTCCCCATAGACAGGGCCTATAGACAGATGAGAAACGGCCAACTACCCTATATTTGGCAATTAAACAGAGTGTTGAAAAGATACCAAAACCAGATTTGCTACCTGTTCAAGATAAACTGTAATTCAAAGATATTTCCAGCAAACAACCCCAAATTCTTGCTTGATAAAAAAGGTACTTCTGCAAAATGATCTGATCTTGACTCAGGTCTACTCCTAAACTCATTAATTTACTTCCTGTTATGGGTTTCTAGTGTAATTCCGTTGTAGTCTGAGAGCTGACATTGTATGACTTCTATTCTTTTAAATTTGTTAAGGTATATTTTATAGCTTAGGATGTGGTCTGTCTTGGAGAATGTTCCACGTGAGCCTGAGAAGAATATGTAATCTGCTTTTGTTGGATGAAGTAGCCTATGGCTGTCAATTATATCTTGTTGATTGGTGGTGCCATTGAGTTCAACTATGTCTTACTGATTTTCTGCCTGCTGGATCTGTTCATTTTTGATGGAGGGTGTTAAAGTCTCCAACTATAACAGTAGAATCATCTATTTCTCCCTGCAGTTCTATCAGTTTTTGTCTCTTTTTTAATAATCTGTTATTATTCATTCATTTACTCAACAAATACTAGTTTCTTTTGTGAGCCAGCACTGATCTAGATGCTGGGATACAAGAGTAAACAAAAGAGACAAGATCTTTCTCTCTTGAAGCTTGTGGGTCTAGTGGAGGGACTTAAACAATGAACATGTAAAACAGAATTTCCTATTCCAATGCTGACTGTTTCCCTGAAAGGCTATCATCAGGCCAGCTATTAGACAGTTTTCCTCTGGAAAAAAAAAAAAAAAAAAAAAAAACATGTAGATTGCCCAGCCAGTGCACTAGTGTCAAACTTAATATTAGAACAAGTTTAATTCAGCTGACGATGCAAGTGAACAAAAGTTGACCCAGTAAGAGGAAAGCAAGTCCTGTCTCTCTTACTCAAGCCATTGATAACGTGCTTCTGTTCAAAACAACCAGTCCCAGCTGCTTTATGTGGCTTCCAGGATTCTTCATGGTTCTGGCCCGCCTACCTCACTAATCTTATTTCCCACCATTGTTACTTGCCTCCTGTGCTCCATGGTTGAACACACTTTACTACTGCATATTTTGTTCTCCCTGCCTGAAATGCAACCCCCTGATATTGCTTGTATGAAAAATTTACATTCATAAATGAGGACCCTTCCTTAGTGCTACCTTCTTTATGACTTTTTCTCTGACCTTTTTAAACGTTAATGACTAACCCCTTTATGCCACCATGGTTCTTATATTACTTATCACAATTGTTCATTTCTCCCAACAAGACTGTATCCTCTTGAGGTAAGAATTTATAGCAATCACTTTATGTTGCCCCAAGGGCATATATCACTGCTCAGAACTAAATGGGCATAACAATTATTTATTGAATAAACAAACGGATGAATTAACTAATTATTGAACAAATGAAGGAATCCTGGGTAGAATTTTAAATGAAGACAAGAAATTGGCAAATAATTCCATAAAAATCAGTCAGCAAATTAATCTTATTGTTTATATTATATGTTGCATATATATATATGTGTATGTACTACATATATACATTATATATATGTATATGTGTGTATATATAGTGTTCAACATCAAGGAAACTTATAGAAGCAGCAAATAAATGGTCCTTTACCTCCTGGATGATCCAATGTACAGTATTTAAGAAAACAAGACTAATAAAAAATAGGAAGTGACACAAATAAATGGAACATCAACTCACAAACCCAACCCAATTTCTGCAGACAGATCTGCAGGCTAGAAGAGTAATTTTGAAGATGGCCACGTCTATCATGAGGTAAAGAAATCTCAGACAGACTTTTAAAAAGTTGTTCCTGTTAAGTCAAGATGAAAGTGTATTTTAGAGGTAAGATAAACAGCATAAGTAAAGGTACGTGGAAAGGGAATAAGTCTACAATAGAACCAGCCTGATAATCCACAACTGCCCTTTGGAATACAGATCTCTCGGTAAAGGATGATCCCAGCTGCTGCAGTGACTTCAGTGGTTTTCAGAGTCACATGGAATGAACTCAGTTGGCTGCAAAGTGTCTCAAGGGTGATGCTGAAATGAATCTGACCTATCTCCAGAAGTCAATCAGACTCCTAAGTCAAAGTTGAGTCATGCTTGTGAGTCAAACCAGGGCAGTGTAGTGGCAAAGTGCATGGAACGGGCATGGTTGCCATTCTACTTGTTAACAACACAAGGGCTTAACCATGCTAATTTAAGATGGTTTTTGACAGAAAGCCCTTTCCAGATCTACATATGTGTTACATACTTATCTCAGGCAAAGTATGTGTTTACTCTTCTTGTCAGCTTAATTGAACAATGAAGATCTATTCTTAAAGAAAATTAGTGATTTACAATGAGAAAGCTTTCCCACAAAGGTTCCCCTTGGCTAGAAAAAGGAAATAAATATTGACTTTGTGCCCCTCTTGTGCCAGGAGTATTTGAGTTTCAAAACCATCCTAGAATGTGATATCATTAGACCCACTGTACAGATGAGGAAATCGAAACTCAAAGTAGTGACTTCCTCAAAGTTTCATATGCTACGGTTCAAACCTTGGGCCTTGTGACTCCAATACTCAGACTCTTCCCACTGAACCTCCATTACAACTGTTCCTCACAGAAAACACACAACCCCCATCACACACGTGGGCATGCGTGCATACACTGTTTTAAGATGTACCAGTTGTGCAATTCTCAAAATTAAGAAAACTCATTTTCTGTTTTATGGTCTTAATATTTAATAGGGAGTCTTAAAAGCTCTAGATAGAAATTTAAATATGTTCAAAATATAAATGCCTGAGAATTTGGGGCTAAGCAAGGGAGTAAAATGCTTTTATCTTCCACCTAGTGAAAGGTCAGGACAAAGTAAGACAAAGGAAACAAACTCTATACGAATGTACAACACAGAGCTGTCTGCATAGTAAGATTAGAGCTCCAATCAGGGTTTATCTGGCCCCGAATATCTTTCTCTCTTACCTGTTAAGGTATGTAGGTCCATATCAGGAAAAACTTCCCTGGGTTAGACATTTCCCCAAGAAGCCTATGTTAAAGTGTTCAGATTGCTTATTACAGTCATTTCAAATATAACTCCAGAAATGTGTATTTGACTAAAGGCTGGAGAAGGTGAGAAGTGGAAGTTCTAATGGGGAACCATAGTGCTGAGAGAGACCAATCATGCCTCAGTGTGGGACCCTAGGTCAATAGAGAAAGGAAACTGGAGACACGGTTGAGTATAAAACTCAACACAAAATGTTCATTAATTCTGTCTGAGGATTCCATTTAAGTGGAGACAGATTGCAGGAGTTAAATAAAGCAGATGCGTGTTAAGGTCAGAACTCACCATATGCAAAACAAGGCTATCCTATAAGGTGGTGAGCTCCTTGATACTAGAAATATTTAGGGAGGTTGGACTCACCCATGGAAGGGATGTTGTGGGAGACTGGACTAGCTGTGTTTAGAGTCCCTTCCAATTATAAAATGCTGGGAGAATTCTATAAATAATTTTGCTAGATTTCAGAGATTCCTGGTACCATTTTATTGTCATTTTCATTCATTTATTCATTTAGTCCACAAACATTCATTTAATTATTAAATGCACAACTGGGGAAAATCTGCTATCTGATCTAGGGTTTATCTATAATATGCATACAGAATCATATATGGTGCTAATTCTATGGATAGTTCTTTGTGAATAAAACTGAAGGCTGTAGGTCCAGACTTATAATACCCATTATACAACGTTAGCTTAAAGAGAATGTATCCATCAGTGTAAGCTAGGTTATGCAGTGCAGTAACAAACCCATCCTGAAGCCTCAGTAACAACACAACCAATGTCTGTTTTGGATTTTTCCCCCTTATTTATGTTTCATGTTCAGTTACAAGCTCTGCTCTCTCTAGTCACTCAGAGACATGGAAGACATAGTACAAGGAGTGATTTAGAAAGATTGGGCAATACCAAAAAAAAAAAAAAAAAGAGAGAGAGAGAGAAAGAGAGAGATTTTAAAAAAGATAACAAATTAGAATAGTTAGTCCAAAACACAGGTATCAATTAGGTCATTTAAAAAGGTTTAGTTCAAATGGGTTCAAAATGTTATCTGAATACTTCAAGGCAGAAATGATAATCAAAGTATGTAGCAATGAGTATTATATAAACACTACCCAGTCAGGTATGGCATTGGCATATACTTGGTTAGGCTCTATCAGAGCATACCTGCTGGAGATCAGCCCTACCTAAAGGGAGAAAGAGCCTGAGAGTGGAGATGTTCACAAAATAGGTAGAGGCCAATGCTAGTCAAACAGAATCAGCCTTCCCTGAACCTTACAGTCCAGTTCAGTGTTAAATCAACTGGACTGCAAGATTAATTTGTGTTGACCACAATTCAGTGAGAGTGGATTAATCCACTCTGTTGTACTGCTGTCCTTGTATCCCTGGATTTCTTCTTTTCAGACTGCCTATGGCCTCTCTCCTTGTCTTTACTCTGTTCCAATGATTTGCTCTCCCTAATTGTGCATCCCCCATCCTTTGTCAAGTGCTTTGATAAATGTGGACACTTCTTCTTTGTTTTCTTCACATTCTGTTCCTCTCATGAGTCATTTCTGAGGGCAGTGAATCATTTTCATCATCGCTCAACCTCCTCCTGTTTGAAGTCCTTGCCTGGATACAGGCTTATTCATCACCACTCTCTCTACAACCCACATGTGTCCAGCACACTGTTTACATTGGGCTTTAATCTGTTGTTAGTGGCCAACTCTAGTGTCCCCTTCTTCCCCAAGGGGCCCATCCCTGTTTCTCCTGCCTGTACAGCTCCCAGTGGGAGAGCGCAAAGAGCAGGAGTTCTGGCCCTTAACCTTGGTGTATGGACTGTTGCCCAAATCTTCATTCCAGACCTCCCCCTTTGCTTTTCTTTTATAGCAGCTTCTTCCTTGGCATTGTACAGCCAAAGCAGCAGAAATGGGGTCCCCTCCAAGTTGGGCTCAGAGAGCATCCTGGGATAATAGACTGAGATGGGGGCTTATACATTCTTTCATTCTACTTGCCTTCTAATGTATGTTTTCCTCTTGCTACAAATGCCCATGTTTTTCCTTGTTTTGTTTAAGTGCACTTCAAAGTGCAAATTAGATAATCCCCACTGGTCCATGGAATGCACTGTTTTATGACCCTGAACACTGGGATTTTGCACGAACACATTGATATTTAGTAATTGGTAATAGATCTTGACATTTCAACAGGCTCCAATGGGTTATCCTCCATTTTCCTTTCACCTCCCCCCAGCTAAGTTGCTGTGGAATTGATTTATGAAACTAGCTTGCTTTTTACTTATTTTATTCCTCATCATTCATATTTACTGTTACCCACACTTGACCTTGTGACTCTAATTCCTTAAACTGAATAATGTACACACATTGACTTTGTTCTTCTTGACAGGTCTTATCATTTTTTATCTTTGCCCTCCCTCTTTCAGCCTTTTAAAGATCTGGGGCTTTCTAAGTCTCTTATCTGTTTACATTCTTCTTCATTATTTAGTATTAATGTTCTTTCAGTCATTATTCTCTAGGTTGTTATTTTCCCTCATTTACTGAATTTGGTCTTTCTGTCACTGAGCCAGATCTCTCACTACCACATTTGAGAGGCCAATTATAGTTTCAGCCATGAAACTAATTCAGATGTTATAAAGAAAAAACTCTGTAAGCAAGGATTCAGCAACAGTTCAATCAGATCTTGCCTGAGACTTTTAGTGTCATTTAAGAACATCATTTGTGAGTTGTTGCTCAGAGTATCTGTTTAATCAGGGAAGGAAGATCACTTGGTAGTTAAAGAATAGGATATAAATTCGGCCCTTAAATAATTCTTAGGCCACAGATACACCAAAGGACACATATGGCTGTGATTTGTTCAGTGGTGTTACATAGGAAAAGTATACTGTCTTTTGGGAATATTTTTCACAAAGTCATTAATTGGTAACTAAGCATTAGTGTGAATCCAATGATCTAAGTACAAATGATATTCCTTTTCCTAACTTCTTATGAGGTATCATAATGATGGTTGGCAGGAAAATCAAGTAAACACTAGTAATTCTGCATATGTACTTTTTACAGTTTGAATGATTAGTTCCATCATTTAGATTTTTTTTCTCTGCTAAAACTAAATGCAGGCCAGTTAGTTTCACATGATCCTCCCAGCTGGGGGAAGAGTCAAGCGTCTCTCAACTGCACATTATAGAGGGAACTAAGAGGAACCATTACCTTGGTGCGAAACCAATCTATTATCTGACTAGAAAAATGATGTTAAACTTTTGAGATACAGAGAGTAAGTTAGACCTATGCTTTCGAGATGAAAGGACTCCTTTGTTATTCCTATAATATCATTACTACTATTAGCATTACCATTATTATCATAACATGTCACATACCAGGCTCAGTGTAGACAGCTCAAAGACACATAGTTCTTATCCTAGCTTGAAATTTTTTTAATACTACTATGTGGACTAATACTGTGTTTCTACTGGCTGGCAAATGATGTCTGCAAAATAGGGAGTTAGAAATTTAGAAAAGGACCATTCAGTGATTTTTGATATCAAAGAATTGCACACATATTAGATTTTTTAGTATTGCTTTTTGTCCCAGTGTTTCTAAAAGACATTCTTACCACAAAAGCCAGGACAGCATCGGCAAGCAGTTTCTATTTGTACAGCTCTCAGTTTTTCTTCCTTCATTTATTTGTTCCCCTACCAATAAAAGATAAAGGATAAATAATGCTATAACGTTTTCCTCCTAAAGAAAATTTTCTTTGAAAATTATCTTTTGTTTATCTCATTAACTGCCTTCTGTTGCAAGTCACCAAGATTGACCAGAGCTATTTGCACCTTAAAGCAGGTCAAGTCTTTGAAGCTATAAATATTGATTAGTCATTCACAGCAAGGGCCCTTCCCCTAGGTTGGATGCGATTACCTGTGTTAGTTAGAATTCAGGTAAGTTGCTGCAAACAAAATAAAGACAAAAACATAAATGGAATGGCTCAAAAACTATAGGTCATTTTTTCCACATTACAGTCCATGGAGTAGGCAGGTGAATGCCTCTTGTCTTCAGTGTCATCCAAGGACCTATGTTCCTTCTGTGTTGCTCCTTCTGTTTGAAAATTCCTCGGATTATAACTTTGTTTATATGGTTGAAGTAGGGTCACTACCCTAAATCCAGCCTGTGGGAAGGGAGAAAAGAAATGGAGGCAAGCAGCTTTCTTTCCAAGGACACGACCAGAAGTTATGTACACCACTTGTGTTCCCATTTAAATGGCAAGAAGTGAGTCACCTGGTCACATATGGCTATAAAAAGGGCCTGGAAAGGCTGGGTGGCCATGAGCCTCACTTAATTTTGAGGGTAGATTTTCTCTAACTAACGAGATGAAGAGACAAATGGATCCTGGGAGCAATAAGCAGTCTCTGCCACACTTACTGTAATTGAGAAAATATTGTTATTGTAAATGTAAATGTGCAGAGAAATCCAAGTGTGTGTGTGTGTGCTCTGTGCTCTGTGCTCTGAGATTTTCCACACATTCATTAATAAGTGTTTCCTCAATACATTTAATAAAGGATAAATTAACAAGGGAAAAAATTTAAGACCATCTACTTAAGGTCCTCGAGTAATCACAGAAAGATGTCTTGATATACCAAATCCTATCTACTTAATAAGTCAGATTTGCTTCTCTATTATTCATTAGAATAGATGAAAACTCTAGTTTAAAATGTAACTTATTGTCCACTTCACACCCTCCAAACCCCCAGCTTAAATTAAGTGTAAATTGTTGAAACACTCTTTGAATCAACTTCTTCTGTTTTTATTTTATTTCCTGTTGAAAATTAAGGTAGTACATTTTACTGATTTTAGTAAACAAAACAGACAAAAGGACCCAAATGTCAGGGCTTACTATCATTGTTTGGACCCTGTTTAAATGCTATGTTTTATTTAACCTTTTTACCACCCTATGAAATAAGTATCCTCATGCATTCTATAGATGAGTGAATTGACAATTAGCACAGCAAGTCCCTTGCACAAGGTCACCTGTCTGGTGTGCCTTCCATTATAGCCCAGGCTCTAAATCATAACATTGTACCCTGACAGGAAGATTAAATCCATTATCAAGCAACTGAGAGATAAGCTAAACTCTACTCATATGGATGTATCAATCCAACCTGTGCCATGTATAGTCTCCAATATTCAGAGTGACCCTGATTGAATCCTTTGAGATCATGGTATTTTGAAAAAGATGTAAAAAGAGATATGTGCTTTCCTCAGCTTTGGTCTACTCATCAAAAATCACACCACGCTTCATTGAAAGAGTAAAATTAGTGAGTTAGAACAGTCTTTTTTAATGTTTTCATAAAAATGGAAGTACTTTTGATCCTTTCCCTATTGCCAAGTGCAAAGTCACCATCCAGCCTGTTTTCTTACTAGAAAATGACTATAAAAATACAGCCCTTCATCTCTCAGCAGTGATAGATAAGATGTACTGAAACAGCATTAATAATTAATGGGCAGACAAGATGAAACTCCAGTTGCTCAGACTGCTGTCTCCACATAATCTGTATTTTATACAAAAGGAGAAAGAACTCAATGGAATTTCAGCTGTGACCGGATAAAAACTGCCAGCAAAATGTGATAAGGAAAGTCTAATGTGTATATTAATCATGTTTATAGCTCTTCATTTGTTGATATATTACCCTAAACTCCCTTTAAAAATATATTTTTGATCACCAGTAGATTCATTTAATGCAACCAAACTCAACTAGAGTCCAATTAAAGGTTCTAATTTTGATTAATCAAAAATAATTAATCTATCCCATAAATCAAGAAACAAATGAGTTAAGGATTTTAGTGCAGGATGAGAAGCATTAAGAAAAGAAATCTAGAAAAGTTTGATGTATGATGTAAATATGCCATTGTATGTTTATAGCTTGAGTTAACATTTGGCACTTTTATTATTCAAATTGTTTTTCTAGATATAATGAACATATAAAATGGCTCAAAGTGAGACATAGTTTACCCTTGAATAGCGTAGACTTCAAACATGAGGCATTTTTATTTTCTCTGGATCAGTTATAACAAAACCGATTACAAAGTTAGGGTTGGGAATGAAGTGTTTCTAGAGAGGGCTATATTTTTGTGGTTAAAAGCCTAAGAAAATAAGTCTCAGTTTAACCTAGACAAAAAGGAGTTGTTACGTACAACTTAGTAAATTTTTTGATGTTGAAAAAAGCATAGACACTAAAACTTAGGGGAAATTTGTTCTATTATATATGTTAAATACTTCCTGAAAGTAACACCTACCTATAGTCATAACTCAAATTTGACACAAACATCAGAATTGAATGGCAGGTGATGGGTGAGAGAGGACAGGGGAAGATACATTAAATGTAGGAATGTGACATTTAGCCACATTATCAAGGATGTTGAAGAGACAAAAAGCTTTCCGAGGTACACTCAGATGTGTGCTCACTATTTAAAATAGTTTGTTACAGAAGTATTTAAATATTTAGTTTTATAATTTAGATATTAATCTAAATATTTTTGTGGCAGCCATGCTAGTGAAGGAAAGTCCATGAGTCTTGGGACTAAAATAAGTTAGAATGAGCTTTAGAGAAGTCAGGATGTGGAAAAGTGTAGGGAAAAAATGTCATAAAAAATCTTTAAAGTAAGACCAAAGTACTAGGATAACAACTCTAAAAGGCCATAGATTGTATTAGCTAAAGGATTATATTAGTGGAATATGTTAACTAATAGGATCAAGGCATAATGTAGGAACAATTTTATGAATTCATTTCTTTAAAGGGTCAAATAAAGTTACATAGATAAAAATAATTTCCCAGTTACAGATTAACCCCCAGCCATGGCTATCTGTAATAACTAAGCCACCGGACCCCACTGGGTGCAGGACAGATGAAGCAGGGTGTAATAGGCCATTCTTGCATTGCTATAAAAAAAATACCAGAGACTAGGTAATTTTTAAAGAAAAGAGGTTTAAGTGGCATATGGTTCTGCAGACTATGCAGGAAACATAACTCTGACAGCAGCTTCTGGGGAGGCTTCAAGAAGCCCACAATCACAGCAGAAGGCAAAGGGGGACCAGGCACCTCATATGGTGAAAGAGGGAGCAAGAAAGAGGAATGTGGCAGGGAGGTGCCATACACTTTTGAATGACCAGATCACACAAGAACTCACTCACTATCATGAGAACAGCACCAAGGGAATGGTGCTAAACCATTCTTGAGAAATTCTCCCCACAATCTGTTCACTTCCCACCAGGCGCCACCTCCACTGTTGGGGATTACAATTTAACAAGAGATTTAGGTGAGGACAAATATCCAAACTATATCACCAAGGTACCTGAGTTGAAGTCAATTCATCAACACTTTTGGAAAAGTAATTCACAGCTTTTTCTACCAGTGGCCAATGAGTATAACCATTATTCCCATAAAAGAGATAATACATTATTAGTAAATTTAGCAAAAATCTCATCAGCTGAGGTATTGCTGGAATCTGAGCTTCCAGGTCATCTAAAGCTTGGATGTATTATGTGATGAATAATGCACAAGATGTAGAAATGCATGACCTACCTAGGCAAACTCTCTGGGTTTGTTTATTCACTTGTAATAAGAGTTTGTTTATTCATTCATATAGAGATAACAATAAGCTTCATCTGTATGGCTCACAGGAATCTAGTCAGGATTTTATTAGGATTTTATTTTTAAAGTGAAAAGGTGTGAAAGAGGGCCTACAAAATTACAAAAGTCACACAGATATGAGGTATCATTATTAAGCTACGGAGTTTTTCACCTTTCTATAAAGATTCCTAAGTATTGGGGATTAAAGTTGGGACCCTGGGTCTCTAAACCTTGTTTATCTCCTTTAGAAACTCTCCCATTGGCTTGCAGTCAGAATTTCCCAAATGAGGCCTAGAGAATACTAGTTCCATAGAGAATTAGTCAATTTCATTCCAAAAACAAATTCCTACGGTGAAATCTCTTTAGGAAGTAGGTTTCTTTCCTGCAGTATTTCTCAGAGTGTTTAATATGCAAATTAAGGATTTCTCAAAGGAAGTATATTAGATGGAGCTTTCCCAAACTTATTTGACCATGGAAATTGTTCATTACAGATAATCTCTTCTGGTTGTTATTCTGCATAAATTGCTTTAGAAAACACTGATGAAATTTTTTGTAATTTTTCAAAAGGTATGCACTGAAGACACAGTGACTTCTAATTTTCTTAAAGTTCACAGTGCTAATATTGAGACCACCATTTCTCAAAATATGGTCCCTTGAGATGCTTGTTTAAAACATGAATTCCAAAAGCTGCCCTCAGATGTCATGCAAAATCACAGGAATCTGCATTTTTACAGGCTCCTTGGACAATTCTAAACCAAGTTATCCCAGACCATGATCTGCAAAATGCTGCAGAAGTGGGCAATAGTGTGGATCCTGTGGTTTTAATGGCTCATTAGCATGAGATGTGTCTCATCTGTGACAGACCTGTGCTTTTTGAACCAGGAAAACAGAAGTTCATCCTCAAAAATCTCGGTAGATTGCCTTAAGTACCCACTAGTGCCCACTTCTGCTGATTGACCAGCAGGCTGTCAGGACCATTGTATTATACACATTAATGCCTCCTGATGTAATATACTGACTTTCAAAAAAAAAAAAAAAAAACACCACCAAGGCATACTTCCATACTGCATGAGTAAGAGCGCAAGTATTTTCCTACACGAATTCTTTGAAAAATCCAAATTTATATGTCTGGGAAAGAAGTTTAACATTTGCTAGCAGAGCTACTATAAATAGAAATAGAAAAACTGGACAGTCTCTTTGATTTTGAACATAATAAAGTGAAGTAATAATGTCTAAAAATATTCAAGGTGCCTACATGACATTATAAACATAGCAAGCTCTGGATGAGAACACATTTTGATATTAAACTGGAAAGTATATTAGGCTATTGTCGCTGTAAAACCCACCTATTCTGCAGCTCATATTAATGAGCAGAAGTGCTATGTTAGTGTGTGTGTGAGAAGGAGGGGGCACATTTATTGCTCTCCATAGCACTAAAAGTCTTTGGTGCAGAACCCTTTTTGTGTATTTCTCAAAATAGTATGAGATTGCTGTGTATCCATGGATACTCAAATGAGAAAAAAATGCCTATTCAGCTGGCTGTGGGCAGTATTTGTCACTGGCTCTTTGGTCCATTGAACTACAAACTCATACGTTAGTTTCTGATCACATTTTTGTAAAATGAAGGAAAGAGTGAGCTCTGGACTCAGCTTGCTTGAGTTTGAATCCTAGCTCTTTCATTTACTTAGGCTCTTAAACTCTAAGTTTCAGGGTTTTCATCTGTCATATGAGACAATAATAGCACCTACTTCTCAAAATTGTAATGTGACTCAAATGAGAAATGCATAATGCCTGGCATATACACTCGGTGCTCAGAACCACTAGTTGCTATTTTCTCAGTCCCCTTCAGCTCTGGGATTATATTTTAGAGCTCTTCTTTACTCCTCACTGAGCCTAGAAAAGAGCTTCACACATAGAAGGAAACCATTAATGATTTTTGGAAGTTGAAACAATGAACATGTTTTGCTGAACTGAGGACGTTTAAAAATATCTGAATGTTTTCTTTGGACATTAAGAATATTGTGAGACAGTTTACATTCCCACCACTAGTGCAGCCACTATGTAAAACAGTGTGGAGATTCCTTAAAGAACTAAAAGTAGAACTACCATTTGATCCATCAATCTCAGTACTGGGTATCTACCCAGAGGAAAAGAAGTCGTTATTCAAAAAAGATACTTACACATGCATATTTATAGCAGCAGAAATCAAAATAGTAAAATTGTGGAACCAGCCCAAATCTCCATTAACCAACGAGTAAATAAAGAAACTCTGGTGTGTGTGTGTATATATATATATGTGTATATGTATATATATGTGTGTACACATATATACACACAGACACACGATGGAATACTATTCAGCCATAAAAAGGAATAAATTAACAGCATTTGTAATGACTTAGAGAAGATTACAGACTATTATTCTAAGTGAAGTAACTCAGGAATGGAAAACCAAACATCATATGTTCTCCCTGATATGTGGGAGCTAAGCTATGAGTATGCAAGACATAAGAATGATACAATGGACTTTGGGGACTTTGGTGGAAGAGTGGGGGAGCAAGGGATAAAATAAAACAAATATGGTGCAGTGTATACTGCTTATGTGATGGGTGCACCAGGTTCTCTCAAATCTCCACTAAAAAACTTACTCATGTAAACAAATACCACCTGTACCCCAATAACTTATGGAAAAATAAAATTAAAAAGTATATTGTGAGACAGGTGGGATGCAGTGGCTCATGCCTATAATTCCAGCATTTCAGGAAGCTAAGAGAGGAGGACAGCTTGAGCACTAGAGTTCGAGACCAGTCTGGGCAAAATAGAAAGACCTCGTCTCTATTAAAAATGTTAAAACTTAGCCAGGCATGGTGGCACACACCTGTAGTACTAGCTACTTGAACTCAGGCAGCTTGGCTCCAAAGGCCCACACTTGACAATTATTAGGAATCTATCTTAGTTCATTTGGGCTGCTCTAACAAAATGTCACAAACTGGGTGGCTTATAGACAACAGGAATTTATTTCTCACAGTTCTGGGGGTGAGAAGCTCAAGATCAGAGATCCAGCAGCATCCAGGTCTAGTGAAGGTTCCCCATAGAGGACATATTTTCACTGTGTCCTTACATGGCAGAAGGGGCAGTGGAGCTCCCTTGGGCATCTTTTGTAAGGCTGAGGCAGAACGATCACTTGAGTCTGGGAAGTCCAGGCTGCAGTTGGCTGTGATCATACTACCGCACTGTAGCGTGGATGACAGAGTGACAGAATTTTTGTCTCAAAAAAAAAAAAAAAAAAGAAAAGAAAAGAAAAATATTGTGAGACAATTCCAAGAACAGTAAGATATGCGGTAATGTGATTTTGTCTCAAAATCCTGATTCTCCATTCTGAAGGCAGGAATCACAGTGGGCTTCCCACTCCTGCCCCTCTCTTGGCATCATGCCTTGTATGTGTGCTCCTTTTAACACATTTTTTGAAATGATCCTTTTGAAAGGTGGAGATAATCTTCATGGAGAACTTGAAGGTGAAGCATGCTATCAAAATAATAATGATTTATTGATGAAATTACCATACTGCTATCTGCACTTTGTTCTTTAAGAAAGTATCTTTTTGGTACTACCCAAATAGCAAGACAGTGAAGAACTTCATAAGCTAAAAGTAAAATTGCTACTATGAAAAATGTAGTGTGTGCTGACAAATATCTCTTACATGTTGGTGTGTGGTAGAAATGTTGCAAGACAGAATGCCAGGAAAAGCTACATTGGCTGATTGCACTTTCAACCCAATGATAAGTGGACACTGAAAATCCAGTAGAAGAACCACAAATATTTAAGCTATCATTTCAACCCTGCGTCTGATGATGGAAGGGTTTATATTAAAGTCTGGATAAAGGTGAAATGATTAGCCTGTATATGCACATTAGAATTTTGCTAAAACATGACTAATATTTTCCTTGCAGCTGGTGTGGCAGGGATATGGATTTTGGGAAAGGAGGACCAAGAGACAAAAAACTGGCTCTTTTAGAGCTGGAGGAAAGTTCAACAGTGGTCTCTCATTCATGAACACTACCTTGTGAGCCTGTTCCTAACTCTATTGAACCAAAATACATTTCTTTTTACTTAAAGCTAAATGTGACCTATTGGGATGAGACTCGTCACTAGGTCATAAAATCAGTTTAGTGGTTAGAAGGCATTACAAAGAGAAGAGAACAGAAAAGAACTGATCAAAGTACAAAGTACAGAGTAAGGATTAGATTTGTTTTGTGAAATTTTCTTTCAGTTATGTGTGTGTATAGCAGATCATGGTGTAAATTGTATTTCTGACTTTGGGTCTCAGTTTTAAAAATTCTGAAAGCTACTGGCTAATAAGCAATATTCCTGCATCAATTTGTAATACAGGTTACCAAGTAGCAAGGAGAGATGTTTCCACTATATCTCTCAGGATGGTGGTCATTGCATATACCTTTTCTGTGTACTTTTCTGAGTTGCCCATCCAGCAGCTAATGTAGCTAATAACTAACATTTACTGAGCACTTATCTGCTGTCAGGAAGTGTGCTAAGTGTTTCACATGTATTTCAGTCCTTAAAACAACTCTACTAATAAGGTAGTATTATATAACTATTTCAATTTCATAGGTGAGAAAACTGTAACGCAGAGATGTTAAATAAGTTGCTCAACTTTACACAGCTAGGATTCGAACTCAGGCAGCTTGGCTCCAGAGGTCCACACTTGACAATAGTTAGCAACCTGTCTTAGTTCATTTGGGCTGATTTAGCAAAATATCACAAACTGGGTGGCTTATAAACAACAGAAATTTATTTCTTGAGGCTGAGAAGTCCAAGGTCAGAGCTCTAGCAGAGTCCATGTCTAGTGAAGACCCGCTTCCCCATAGATGACATCTTTTCACTGTCTTTACATGGCAGAAGGAGAACTTGAGCTTCCTTGGGCATTTTTGATAAGGACACTAATCTCATAGCCCTCATGATCTCATCACCCCTAAAGGCCCCACCTCCTAATACTGTCACCCTTGAAGGTTAGGATTTCAACACATGAATTTGGGAGGTGGCGGTGGGGTAGGGGGAACACAAACATTCAGACCATAGCAGAGTCTGAACCTCAACAGGCCAGCCCCTCTCCCATTTTATTTCCAATACCCTAGTCACTGTCTCAAATAAAGGACTTTAAAATCGGCACCTCCTGTGGCAGTATTCCTGATTATCTCAATTCAGCACAACATTCATTAGGTTAAACCATGTGAAATTGCCAATATTTGCCCACATTTGAGTTACAGGAATGGCAGTTTGTTTCATATAGTTCAACCTAACAGCCCTTCTTATGTACAAATGGGTAGTAAAGGATGAATAATGTATTTTCTTCAACAGCAAAGTGGGCAATACATTTATTATCTATTACATTTGTTATCTACAGATTGAAGAAAATAGACATTTGGGAGATTTTCTATTTCACTTTTTATTCCATTCAACTTGGATTTTCATAGAAATATGTTTGCTGGACTCTGTATAATTGTATGATACAATGTTAGATCTGGGAAGGGCTTTGTCAGCTATTCAAACTGAACACTTTTTTTTTAATATATGAGGAAACTGAGACCTAGTGAAATTAAATAACTAATGTCAAGAGTCAATTACTGGCAGAACTGAAATAATAATTTAGGCTTGTATGCTATTTTATTTCTAGTATACTTTTGTGTACATCAAAATAACTGCCTAAAGGTAGATTAAAAAGTCCTAGGATGTGTAAATCTTACAAACCCCTCCTGCTTTGATTGCCAAGAAGTTCCAAGCTCAATTTAAAACCCACTATCTGTAATTTCAATCCAATCTTTATTTTCTCTTTGCTTTTGTTTGCTATGTTTTATTAAATGTTTTTGCCCTGACATTTTTATCTTTTAAAATTTTGCCATGTTGTATAATTTGGGGAGATGTCTCATTTTATTTTTCAAATGAGAGAAAGTTAAATTTCAAAAGTATTTCAGTTATATAAAAGGATTCAACCATACCCATTTGAATGATTAAATGGGCTGTGAGAGGTGAATCAGGATACCGAAAGAGGCCAACAAGGAGAGGCAATGGGGACATGAAGGAGCTGGGAGACAGAGGGGAGGTAAAGAAGCAATGAAGAATCTGTCCTGAGGGAGCGGCATGCTGGACTGCAGTAGTGTCACGGTGCTGCCTATGGCCCCTCAAGTGAAGAGTAGCACCCATCGATTGGTAACTACACCCTGACTTCAGCTGATGCTTCCTCCCACCACTCTCCTACATAAACCCCTACAGAAAAGCTGGGCCCTTTTATTGTTCCCACTTATTGCAGGGTCTCAGCCTCCAGTTGTAACTTGTGTTATTGCCCCCCAGTCATCTCTACATATATTAACTTTTCAAGGAATTCATTCTTCATTGTGAAACTTTGGAACACTGACTCCTCAAGTAATCTCTTCTTCATATTAATTTCTATACTAGGTGTAGTTACCAAAATGCTCATATTTTATACACGTATTTTATATTGTGAGCTTCTTAAGGAATGCAATGTGTGTGTCCTCAAAACATGCATCAATACTTTACACAATGGAGATGACCATAAGGTATCTTAAATAAAAAGAGACAATGGAATTTAACCAATCCTATGGTTCTACACAATATGTTCAGAAATTAAAAGACGCATTGATATATGAAAGTGTATCTCACTTTTTGCAGCTCTTATTTCTGATTTCCCACAACTATTAGAAAAGTCCTCATACTGACAGAGATAAACAGATGCCAAGATCCATTTAACCATTTGATGGAGCCTTAATGATCAATAGGTACTGTTTGCTTTTACCATTTCCAAGAAGTTTAATTTTATATATTAGCTAATTCTCCTAAATCTACTAAAAAGGCATAGGCATTTCAACTTATTGGAATGCTTTTGTTTCCCTAAAACATTTGTTTTTTCATGATTTTTTTCATTCTGCCACTGAAGTGGAAAGGGCAGGGATACTTTAAGGAATGTGTTACCAATCATACTGTTTATTCTGTCATCAGAAGATTGTGAAATGAAAGCAAGATGGCTTCCAGAAGTTTCCTTAGATAGCTGTTACTTTAGTGACCCAGAGCTATGTAACTTTTCAAGTGATAACTCCCTAATTAGTTGGAGCTTTAGTATCCTCTGCCTACATCTTGTTCTCAGCCCAAATCTTCCCTTATCTCACCCAAAGTGCTACATGACATCTTTGTTGTTTTAGGAACCCACAGTTACCATTCCCAGACTGCCTCCACACTATCTCAGTTATGTGTTATATGACACATCTTCAAATTCAGAGAAGGATATAGAGGGAAAAAAAGGTATTACTAGTTTGAATTTTTTGCTAACAATGTGAAATAACTCATTCTCAAGATATATTTTTATCCTACATGTTGCTGGGTCTCAGTTTGTATATACAAACTTATGGCATGCAAGTGTTTTGCACGTACAGCACAGTGAGAAGTTGAAAGAATTCAAAACAAGACAGCAGCAACAATATGAATATGAGTAGTAGTTCCCACATGGAAAATGCAAATGTTTTGCCTCTTAGAATTTCAAAATAAAAAGGACATTTTGGAAAGGGAAAGGAGAAAATATCATACTGAAGAGGACTAGTGATTGAAAAGGCATCAGACTGCATTTTCTGATAAAAATTATTAAGGGAGAGTGAAAGCTTCTCCCAGTGAACTAGGAGAACCTATAGGTATCCAAAAGTTAGGAATAAGTAAATATAGAGAGAGGGTGTAGGCAGTATGAATCATGAGTCAGGATGGCCAGTATTGTTGTAGCTCAGGGTAGTCAAAGAGGTGAGTGAGGTAAAAATAGGAATGACCAGTAACTTCCTTAATGCGTTGATTATCAATTCCGAGCTGAGGCCTTGAGAAGGCTAATAGGTTTGGTCTTATCCTTAGAGTAGGAACCAAGGTGAAAGATAACTGAAAAAGTGAAAAAATAAGGGAACATAACCTAGCACACAAAGTAGCATAGGGAAAGTGAGTTTGGTGTAAATTTTAAAAGGTAGCAATTGCAATTGCATGTATACTGTGTACACACACACACACACACACACACACACATACACACACACACACATACGTATCCCCTATTCTATGTGTTTGTTTCTTTGGAGAACCCTGATATAGTTCACCACCCAGGAAAAATAGCTCTTGAGGAAGTCCAGATTTTGGACTTACCAGACAAAGATTTCAAATCATCTATTTTAGATATGCTCAAAGAACCAAAGAAAATCATGTCTAAAGAATAAAATGAAAGATTAAAAACATTGTTATACCAAAGAGACAATATAAATAAGGAGATAGAAATTCTTAAAAAGAACTAATTAGAAGTTGTAGAGTTGAAAAGTACAAAAACTCAAATGAAAAATTCAGTAGAGAACAACAGATATGAGTTGGCAGAAGAAGAAAATCAATGAGCATGAAGACAGCTCAATTAAGGTTATATGGTCTTGGAAATGAAATGAAAAAAAAATGAAAAAAAATTCCAGTGCCTCAGAAACTTGTGTCACATCACCAAGCATACCAATATATGCATAACGGGAGTCCCAGAAGGAGAGGTGAGAAAGGAAAAAACAGTATTTAAAGAAATAGTAGCCAAAAACAATACCAAATATGCTGAAAATCATTTATCTATGTATCCACAAAGTTAAACAACTCCAAGTAGGATAATCTCAAAGACATTCAAACTTAGACACATCATAATCAATCTCTAGAAAGAAAGACAAAGAAAGACTCTTGAAAGCAGGACAAGAACAACTCATCAAGTACAAGTAATCCTCAATAAAATGAATAACTGACATTTAATCAGAAACTATAAAGGCCAGAGAACACTGGGATAAAACATTTAAAATGCTCGCAAATAAGACTTCTCCATCCAACAAATGAATCCTTGAAAATAAAGGGAAAACTAATACATACTCAGATAAACAAATATGGACAAAATGTGTTGCTAGCAGAACTGCTGTACCAGAAATGCTCAAGAAAGTCCTTCAGTCTGAAATGAAAAGACCCCTGAAGAATAATTTGAATCTATGTGAAGAAATAAGGAGAACTGGAAAAGGTAAATTTAAAAGACATAGAAATTTATTTTTTATTTGTTACTCTTTTTAAAAATCCTATCTGATTTTAACAGCAACTTCAAAAGTAATAACTATAAATCTGTGTTGATGGCCATATAACGTAAGAAGATGTAATTTGTGTGCAACAGTAGTACAAAGGATTAGAGTTGGAGTGGACCTACACATATTTTATATGCTATTAAGTTGGCATTAATCCAAAATAGAGTATTTAAATTTAGATACAAATTGTGTTCACCATGAAACTAATAATATAATTTGTAAAAATATAGTAAACAAGAAAATAATTATTGATGACACATGATGTGGAGCATCGTTTCATATGCTCATTTGCCATCTATATGTCTTCTTTGGGGAGGCATCTGTTAGGTATTGGGGCCATTTTTAATTTGGTTGTTTGTTTCATATTGTTGAGTTTTAAGAATTCTTTATATATTTTGGATAACGGTTCTTTATCACATATCTTAATTCCCAGAGAGTGACAAGAAGACCTGCTAAAGTTTGGTCTCAGTCAAATGTTGCTAATCTTTAACTGTTGGCCCACTGTCTGAGCCACAGAACCTGCTCAGTGCAGTTTGACTTAACAAAGTGTATTCATCTATTTTCATACTACTGATAAAGACATACCTGAGACTGGGAAGAAAAAGAGGTTTAATGGACTTACAGTTCCACGTGGCTGGGGAGGCCTTCTTCATGGCAGAAGGCAAGGAGGAGCAAGTCATGTCTTACATGGATGGCAGCAGGCAAAGAGAGAGCCTGCCCAGGAAACTCGCGTTTTTTAAAACCATCAAATCTTGGCCAGGTGTGGTGGTTCACACTTGTAATCCCAACACTTTGGGAGGCCGAGGCAGGCAGATCACGAGGTCAGGAGATTGAGACTATCCTAGCCAACTCGGTGAAACCCCATCTCTACTACAAAAAATACAAAAATTAGTGAGGCATGGTGGTGCACACCTGTAGTCCCAGCTACTCGGGAGGCTGAAGCAGGAGAATCGCTTGAACCTGGGAGGCAGCAGTTGCAGTGAGCCGAGATCATGGCACTGCACTCCAGCCCTGGTGACAGAGTGAGACTCTGTCAAACAAACAAACAAAGAAAAAACCACCAAATCTCATGAAAGTCAATTACTATCATGAGAACACTGCAGGAAAGACCCGCCTCCATAATTCAATCACCTCCCATTGGATTCCTCCCACCACATGTGGGAATTGTGGGAGTTACAATTCAAGATGAGATTTGGGTGGGGACACAACCAAACCATATCACTTCACCCGTGACCCCTCCCAAATCTCATGCCCTCACATTTCAAAACCAATCACGCCTTCCCAACAGTCCCCCAAAGTCTTAACTCATTTCAGCATAAACTCAAAAGTCCACAGTCTGAAGTCTCATTCGAGACAAGGCAAGTCCCTTCTGCCTATGAGACAGTAAAATTAAAAGCAAGTTAGTTAGTTACTTCCTAAATACAATGTGGGTACAGACATTGGGTAAATACAGTTGTTCCAAATGGGAGAAATTGGCCAAAACAAAGGGGCTATAGGCTGCGCACAAGTCCAAAATCTGGTGGAGCAGTCAAATCTTAACTCTAAAATTATCTCCTTTGACTCCATACCTCACATCCAGGTCACGCTGATGCAAGAGTTGGGCTCCCACAGCCTTGTGCAACTCTGCCCCTGTGGCTTTGCAGGGGGCTTTGCAGCCCTCTCCCAGCTGCTTTCACAGGCTGGTGTTGAGTATCTGAAGCTTTTCCAGGCAAATGGTGCAAGCTGTTGGTGGATCTACCGTTCTGGGGTCTGGAGGATGCTCGCCCTCTTTTCAGAGCTCCACTAGGTGGTGCCCCAGTAGGGAGTCTGTGTGGGGGCTCTGACCCCACAATTTCCCTTCTGTATTGCCCAGCAGAGGTTCTCCATGAGCACCCCATCCTGGCAGCAAACTTTTGTCTGGGCATCTAGGCATTTTCATACATCTTCTGAAATCTAGGCAGAGGTTCCCAAACCTCAATTCTTGACTTCTGTGCACTCGCAGGCTCAATACCATGTGGAAGTTGCTAAGGCTTGGAGCTTGCACCCTCTGAAGCCAGGACCCCAGCTCTACACTGGCCCCTTTTAGTCAGGGCTGGAGCAGCTGGGATGCAAGGCACCAAGTCCCTAGACCACACACACCACAGGGACCCTGGCCCTGGCCCACAGAGCCATGTTTTCCTCCTATGCCTCTGAGTCTGCAATGGGAGGGGCTTCCGTGAAGACCTCTGACACACCCTGATGACATTTTTCCCATTGTCTTGGAGATTAACATTTGGCTCCTTATTATTTACGCAAATTTCTGCAGTGGCTTGAATTTCGCCTCAGAAAATGGGATTTTCTTTTCTTTTGCATTGTCAGGCTGCAAATTTTCTGAACTTCTATGCTCTGCTTCTCTTATAAAACAATTTTTTTAACAGCACCCAAATCACCTCTTGAATGCTTTGCTGTTTAGAAATTTCCTCTGACAGATACCCTAAGTCATTTCTCTCAAGTTCAAAGTTCCACAGATATCTAGGGCAGGGGCAAAATGCTGCCAGTCTCTTTGCTAAAACATAACAAGAGTCACCTTTCTCCAGTTCCCAACAAGTTCCTCATCTCCATCTGAGACTATCTCAAGTCCGGATCTTATTTTTTGTGCCACTATTGGCATTTTTGTCAAAGCCATTCAATGAGTCTCTAGGAAGTTCCAAACTTCCCCACATTTTCCTGTCTCTTCTGAGCTCTCTAAACCGTTCCAACCTCTTCCTGTTACCCAGTTCCAAAGTGACTTCCACATTTTCAGGTATCTTTTCAACAATGCCCTACTCTGCTGGTACCAATTTACTGTATTAGTCCATTTTCAGGCTGCTGATAAAGACATACCAAAGACTGAGAAGAAAAAGAGATTTAATGGACTCATAGTTCCACATGGCTGGGGAGAACTCACAATCAAGGCAGAAGGCAAGTAAGAGCAAGTCACATCTTACATGGATGGTAGCAAGCAAAAGGAGAGCTTGTCCAGGAAACTCCCAGTTTTAAAACCATCAAATCTCATGAGACTCATTCACTATGATGAGAACAGTGCAGGAAAGACCCACCCCATAATTCAATCACCTCCCACCAGATTCCTCCCATGACACAAGGGAATTGTGGGAGTTACAATTCAATATGAGATTTGGGTGGGGACACAGCCAAACCATATTACCAAGAGTGTGTAACATGGAAGTGTAGAGAGCAGTATAACCTGCTGCTTGCACAGGTCTGTCACTGCTTATCCAGGACCAAGACCAAGTAGGAATTTACAGACCATTTTTCTCTTTTTCTTTTCTTTTCTTTTCTTTCCTTTCTTCATTTTCTTTCCTTTCCTTTGCTCCCTCTTTCTTTCTTTTCTTCGATTTTTTCTTTCTTTCTTTCTTTCTTTCTTTCTTTCTTTCTTTCCTTTTCTTTCTTCCTTCCTTCCTTCCTTCCTTCCTTCCTTCCTTCCTTTCTTTCTCTCTTGCAGGAGGTTACATGTGCAAGCCTGTTACCTGGATATATTGCATAGTACTGGGGTTTGGGCTTCTATTGAACTCATCACCCAAATAGTAAACATAGTACTCCATAGGTAGCCTTTCAAGCCTTCATCACCTGTCTCCCTCCCCATTTTTAGAGTCCTCAGTGTGTTCCCATCTTTACATCCATGTGTACCCATTGTTTAGCTCCCACCTATAAGTAAGAACATGTGATATTTGATTTTCTGTTTCTGTGTTAATTCGCTTAGTGTAAATGCTTCCAGCTGCATCTATGTTGCTGCAAAGGACATAATTTCATTATTTTTTATGGCTGCATAGTATTCCACGGTATATACACACCAAATTTTCTTCATTCAGTCCACCATGTATGGGTACCTTTATTGATTCCATGACTTTGCTATTGTAAATAGTGTTATGATAAACAAACAAGTGCAAGTGTTTTTTTGTTTTGTTTTGTAGAATAATTTCTTTTCCTTTGGGTAGATGACCAGTAATAGGATTGCTATGTCAAATTGCAGTTTTATTTTCAGTTATTTGAGTAATCTCCAAACTGCTTTCCACAGGGCCCAAACTAATTTACATTTCCACCCGTAGTATATAACCATTCCCTTTTCTCTATATCCTCACCAGCATCTGTTATTTTTTGACTTTTTATTAATAATCATTCTAACCATTGTGAGATATCTCATTGTGGTTTTGATTTGCATTTCTCTGATTATTAGCGATGTTGAGCATGTTTTCATATGTTTGCTGGCTCTTTGTACATATAGACCATTTTTATGATTACATTGACAAGTGTCTGCAGTAGCTCTAAGTATTCCTACTGAGAGAAATAGAGTGTGCACACAGAAGGATCTTTGTGGTTCCAATTTACAGGCAAATCCCCTTCCAGCAGCTTGGGGAGCCTCTACATTGTAACCTAATCTAGAGGTGTGTTAACCATTAACACGGCAAGGCTTAATCTGCAGGGGGGATTCCCCAGCACATTGAAGTCTAAACCCTGGGGAAATTGCATATGAGCTCCAGCTGGAAAACACATATGGGAGATGAACAAGTTTATCTTTGTAAACTCTGTTTACAAACAAGGTGCATTTGTTCTCCACACAGTTTGTCTTTGCCACTGGCACTTGAGGAATCCAGTTTCAACTTTAGAATGACAACTTTGAGTTCTCTCCAAAATTGTATATTGTCTCTTGCCAGGGTTCTTCCTTTTAAGGCAATCTCCTTGACCCAGAATGATAGAACTGGGATACATTCATTCATTCAAAAACATATTCTAAGACTTATTGGACAAGCTCTATGGTTCAGGATATGTACAAAGGACACACAAAATTTAATTAGACATTCTCTCTACACCCAAAAGTCATCTGATAATACACAGAAAGCAATAATATTAGTACAAGACATCTAATGCCAAGAAAGGAGGATGCAATAGCATCAGAAGAGTTGTGGGGAATCAGAAAAAACTTGATGAATACAGTAGCTTGTGAACTGGGATTAAAACACAAACAAAATTTCAGTTGAGAGAAATTACAGCCCAGTGAAGGCTGATGAAACTAATAGTAAAGGCCTTGAAAGACAGGAAAGTAGAGGAAATGTGAGAAAAGAACAAGTCATTCAATTTTGCTAAAACAGAGACTACGAATAGAGTTTGAGGAAAATCCATCAAGGAAAGGGGACTGGGATCAAATCAGATAGATCAAAAAATGTCAAGCTATGGATGTTATAACAGTGACCAGGGGATATGGGAGTAAGTCAGGCAGACACAATTTCCTGCCCTCATGGGGCTCACGTTCTAGTGGAGGGACAGGGTGTCTTAAGGAAGCCAATTGAGATGAAGGGCGTAGAAAACACAGTGGCGACAATAGCTGTTGCCTACTGTGTGGTGTGCAGAGTGTTAAGCATTTTCCATATGGTACGCCAAGCTTTCACAGATTTTAACTGCAGGATTCAAGTGAGGAAACTGAGGCTTTAGAAAGGCTAGTGACTCACCCGAGAGTGTCCTGATGGCTGGACCAGAACCCAAATTCATGTCTCTTTGGTACCACAGTCCATTTCATTCTGCTCCAGGATGGATGAGTGAGTGAGAGAGAGAGAGAGAGAGAGAGAGAGAGAGAGAGAGAGAGAGACAGAGAGACAGAGAGACAGAGACAGAGAGAGGCAGAGAGAGAAAGAGAGAGAGAAAAAAACAAGAAGCTGGGAAAGCAGTTGAATTTGTACTTTTAAGAATCCAGGAGAAAACTGGTGAAATTTGGTTGGATTTCTCCTGTTAAGAATCCAGGAGAAAAATAAGGGGAACTCAGGTGAAATGAAAAAGAAAGGGTGGCTATGGCTGATGGGGTGGAGGTAGATGGATAAGATTTAGTGACTCACTGAATTTGACAGGAAAATAATAAGGAGTATTTAGAGACAAGCCTATGGGAGTGATCCTGGGGAAATGGGAGAATGCATGAATAGAATCATGGAAGAAATTGAAAATTTCTAAAGATCTGGGGGCTGAGGGGAATTCAACAAGTTCATCCAACCAATATTTATTATTCATTTGTTTATTTAACAAATATATAATGGAGCATGCCATGTGCCAGGCACTGGTGGGACACCAAGAACAAACCCATAGTAAAAGCCACTCTCCTTGGGCTTGTGCTCTGGTGAGGGATGGGGCACTAAAACTGTAATCACACTGAAAAATGCATAATGACAAAGTGGGACAAGGCTCAACAGCAGGGATTTCCTAACCTTTTTGCATGGTGGATTCACCTGATACCTATGTCCCCCTCTTTACAGTGCATGGTTTAAATGTTCTGGGAGTGGTCTGAACTTTGGAAGTCTCAGAACCTCTCTTGGTAGTTCTAATATGCAGACAAGTAGACAACAGCAGAACTGAGTAGCTGTGACCTAGATCACATGGCCTGCAAAGCTGAAAATATTTACTGTCTAACTCTTTACGGAAAAATTTCGCCAACCCCTGCTCTAAAGGAAAAGAATATGGTCTCAGAGAGCTTATAACAAAGCAACAGGAGCTAGCATGAGTGGAGGGGGACTGGGAGTGCTGTTAGGAGGCTCCTTTGATATTTTAGTTTGTGTAGGAAAGTTATCTGGGAGAAGAGGACAGTAGGAGCACTACAAGCAGAAGAAACAGCAGGAGCAAAAGTCCTGTTCCAATTGTTCATTGCTATTTAATGGACGAGCCACAAAACTTAGTGGCTCAAAACAACACTCAGTTTAGGATTATCTTTCACAATTCCAGGGGCTGAGTGGCCTCCCTGAGGCAGTTCTTGCCAGGGTCTCTCCTGTAGTTGAAATCAGACCAGCAGCTGAGGCCAGAGTCATCTTGAAGGCTTCTTCCCTTCCTTTTTGGAGGATGATGTCACTGTAAGCTCGACCTTCAGCTTGGCCTGGACCGACAGAAACACCTACCCACAGAAGACCTCACCACATGTTCTCTGTGTTCTCACCACATGGTGGCTGGATTTCAAGAGTTAGCCTCTCAGGAGAACCAAGTGAAAGTTGTGTTGCTCTTTATGACTTTTGTTTGTAGGTCATAGAGCATAGCTTCTGCAGTAACTGTAGGACCACTCAGAGTCAAAGAACGGGGCATAGGCCTATGTCTGCTTAGGAGGCTTGTCAATGTCACATTCTAAGAAGGGCCTGTGAGCTGGGACCTATTGTGATGACGCTCTATGGAAAATACTCTCTGCTGCAAACACAAAGAAGCATGGAATGCTTCAGCATCTCAAAGGAAAAGCGTGTGGGGGAGATGAGGCCAGAGAGATGGTGAGTCGAGACAGAGTCTGTTTGCCCATGTGAAGAATTTTTATCTTCTTCATAAGCCATGGGATTTTAATAATGCTGGTATTCAATACAGTGGTGTGGCTATAAGCACAAACTGGACAACTTGGGTTCAAATCCTACCTCTGCCATTTGCGTCTGTGCAATGTTGGATGTTGTGCAATCTCTCTGCACCTTGATTTCGTCATCTGTAAAACGAAAGAAGTTGTTATTTTCTTTCTTTTTTTTTTTTTTAAGTTTTGACTAGGCTGTGTCTTTTTCTTATTTTACTTTAAGTTCAGGGATATATGTGCAGTACATGTAGGTTTGTTACATAGGTATACATGTGCTATGGTTGTTTGCTACACCTATCAACCCACCATCTAGGTTTTTTTGGTTTTTGTTTTGTTTTGTTTTTCTTTTTTTGAGATGGAGTTTCACTCTTGTCATTCAGGCTGGAGTGCAATGACGTGATCTAAGCTAACTGCCACCTCTGAACCCACGTTCAAGCAATTCTCCTGCCTCAGCCTCCTGAGTAGCTGGGATTATAGGCACCCACCATTGCACCTGGCTAATTTTTGTATTTTTAGTGGAGACAGGGTTTCACCAAGTTGGCCAGGCTGGTCTTGAACTCCTGACCTCAGATGATCCACCTACCTTGGCCTCCCAAAGTGCTGGGATTACAGGTGCAAGTCACCGCGCCCAGCATTTGTGTGTGTGTGTGTGTGTGTGTGTGTGTGTGTGTGTGTGACAGAGTCTTGCTCTGTCATCCAGGCTGGAGTGCAATGGCGCTATCTCGGCTCACTGCAACCTCCGCCTCCCGGGTTCAAGTAATTCTTCTGCCTCAGCCTCCCAAGTAGCTGGGATTACAGGTGCCTGCCACCATGCCTGGCTAAGTTTTGTATTTTTAATAGAGATGGGGTTTCATCATGTAGGCCAGGCTGGCCTCGAACTCCTGACCTCAGGCGATTTGCCCACCTTGGCTTCCCAAAGTGTTAGGATTACAGGCGTGAGCCACCACGCCTGGCCCATCATCTAGTTTTTAAGCTCTGCATGCAAAAGGTATTTGTCCTAATGCTCTCCCTCCCCTTCCCCCCCACCTCCCAACAGGCCTCAGTGTGTGATGTCCCCTTCCCTGTGTCCATGTGTTCTCATTGTTCAGGAAGTTGTTATTTTCTACAGTACATATCTCATAGAGAAGTTGGGACAACTAAATGGTTTAGTACAAGTTAGTACTTATGACAGTGTCTGGTCCTTAGTAAACATGACAAAATGGTTATCTAATGTTATTACTTGATACCTGCTAGGTAGTTAGTGTTCCATCTGTGGCTTAAAGAGGAATGCTAGCTCTCAGGATAAGCTTGATGCCTTTCTTGCACTCCACTCAGGGGTTGCAGGCAACTCGAACCCTTTGTTTCCTTCATTCTAGATTTTAATACTGCTGACCAAGGACCTGACCAGCGTCCCTGTGTCACCATCACATCTTCTGCCTTAGAACACAGTGTGGCTCCTGCAGGGGGAGAAATGCTAAAGATTCGACATCCAGCATTACCCAGTGGGCTGTGCAGAAGAGGTTCCTCACATTCCCCAGCCCACCACAGCTTTCCACATCCTTTCTCCTGTAAGGAAAAGCTTTGAGGCTAGCCAGTTCCTCAGTCATCCTCCCAAGACCAAGCTCTGTTGAGCGCCTGCAGGGCCCTCACCCTGCAATAAGGTGGAGCTCCCTACCCCAAATCACCTTTTTTCTTTTTTTTTCTGGCTAACTCCTTCTTATGTTTCAAGATTAAGCTTGGGCAACACTTCTTCTAAGACCCTTTTTCTAACCCTTTCCCTGCTCTATCCCCATATTATACCACTTCCATTTGGGTCAAAACCAGGACCTGCTATGCAATTTGTGGGACCCAGAGTAAAATGAAAAGGTGAGTTTCCTTGGTCAAAAGTATCAAGAATTTCAAAGTAGCAGTAATAGAGCATTATATCGAGCATGGGACCCTTCCAAGTGCTGGGTACAGCAGGACTGCATGGGTTAGAGGCCCAGGAAGTCAACCCTGGTCAAAACACTTACCAGGCTACACTCTAATTGTCTGCATCCCTGATTGCTTCTGCCATGAAACTAGAAGCCACTTTATGGAAAGGGCAGCCTGTTTGTATCTCTGCTACTTAGTACAATCAATCTTGAAGAAAAATACATGAATACACTAACTGATAACTAACACCAAAAACACAGTAATAACAAAATAGGATAGAAGAGACATTCTTGAATCTCCTGCAAACCCTGATAGGAAATGGATCAGATCAGAGACTTTGGAATCAGATGTCTTGACGATAACCCACCGAGACCTCTCTAAACCTTGGGACATCTTCCTAACACTCACCAATCCTCAGTGATCTCATCTGTAAAATGCACAAATCATAAAGCCTACCTCTTAGAGCCGCTCCAGGAATGGAATGACAATAATGCATGATCAACTATGCCTTGTACTTACAAATTAGTTCACTAATAATAATTATCCCAATGAACTGAGGCGGTTAAACTAGGAATGGTGTTTTCTGCTTTTCAAAGTACTTTTATATTCATGATCTCATTTGACTTAAAATTCACTATTATTATTTTAAAGATGAGGGAAAGAAAACAAGCTTTGAGTTATCTATCCAGAAGACAAGGGTAGAATAAGCCAGGCTTAGATCTCTTTATCCTAATTCATATTCTTTCAATTGCACCGGGGTGATATTGCTTTCAATGAAATACATCTACGAAAATTTCCTGCACAGGGCCTTTTAAATAATATAACTAAAATTTGATTTTTTTTTTCTGACTACAGTCCATGGTAGATAACTGCCATATGATTTCATACACTCAGAATTAAGGAACTAGTGGGGGTGATTTTGATCTTACAATTTGCTACTGGCTCTTTAAGTGCAGTGAGACACACACTGAGACATTCATTCTTTAATTTGGTGCCACTTAAAGGTTCACTGCTTTTGCTGATGTTGGGTATAAAATATAGATCTACAAATAATTGTCTAGAGAGGGAGTAGCTTCAACTTAAAGATAAAAGTTTCACCGAACCTTCCTCCCTAGGTCAGTGGGATGGTCTTTAAATCTTATGATCTTGACTTCTTTCTGACTGATAAAGCAATTGTAGTTTTTTAGAGAAGTTGAAATATTTTAAAAGAATATAAAAGTTTTCACATAGGAGTGACAGTGAATAGAGAATAGACTTGAGAAGAGAGAAATTTTGACATGGTTGTTATGTAGAAATTATTTTTTCCTTGAAAAAGTAAAGGTCCTGGAAAACAGATAAAGAGAGTGACCTCAAACTTTTCTCCATTTTATTAATCCTCTACTGAAACTCCCATTCTTCAAATGTTAGGCCTCATGAATTATTGTGCATCAGTATTTTCTCTAATGCTTTTTACCTGATTTCAGTAAAGTCTTCTCTAGTCACTTGGCAACTCCAACACCCCCATAACTAGTACCCATTTCCTGTTTTTTGTTTGTTTGTTTTTCTCCTAACAACCAATCTTTTTCTAGCTTACTTTATTAGCAAAGTTTAAATTACATATCCATTCTACTTTTTCTTCCACTCCTAGAGTGCACTGTGCAGTCCTCTTGATCAGAGCTGAATGTGGCCCCTTGAAGACCATAGGCCATTGAAAAAAAAACAAAAAACAAAAAACATGGTATCTGTCACCCCTACCCTATCCAGTCACAAATAACCTGCAATGAAAATCCCAACTGGAAAAAGAAAGGGGACGCCTGGAATATATGCAGCAGTCAATGATCTGTAACAGTGATAAATCCTTCTGGGGAGAAGTTAGGAAGGGGTTGCAGCTTTTGGTTATGACAAGGTTGGTAACAACACAGAGAATAAGGTGGAGTAGGGACAAGATCACTAGAAGAAAGGAGTTTAAGGAACTGTAAGACCCCATTACCTGAAGAATCATCAACCTGGGTAACACTGTGAAAAACACCAGCCAGAAAAAATGTTTAAAGGAAACTACTTTCATTACTCAGGTGGACCAAGAGCCCAAGTATATGTGGTAAGGCACAGCATTCAGAGTGCTTGAGCATGTGTTTCCTAATTGATATAAAAAGAGATTCATCTAGGAAAAAAGTTCATGCATACATTTACTCTCTTATAGTTTTGTTTCACTGCGAAATTATCCAGCATTCCCTGTCTTTCAACTTTAAGCTTTTGGAGGCAGAGATGTACAGTACTCATACCTTTTTCATTTTGGTGTCCCCAGGCTTAATACAACGGTAGACATTTAATCAACATGTCCTTGGAACTGAATGTAAGTTCATAAGAAAAGAATGTCACTAGCAACTTTGAAACCATCATTCTAAGAAATTTAGACCAAGGTAATCTAATGTGAGAACATGAGGATTTTAGAAAGACAATGTCAGAGGAGATATTCCCCTAGTAATGGCTATGTGGACTGGAAAGACTTTCACATTTACATCAATTTGTTTTGAACATCCTTTCTCTGTATTTAAAACAACTCTGAAATTTTCAAATACATAAAGCCATTTCCCACAATAACCAGTGTTTTGAAATGTCATATGATTCCAGCATGTCCTACTCTTACTTCAAAATCAGAAGACTTTGACCCTGCTTCAAGGACAAATGATGCTTGCTTTGATATCTTTATTTTTATTTCTAGGCAGGGTGTGTCCTTTGATATTAGAATTTTCCTAGTGTGGATGCAGTTGATTTCAGCAGTGCCCTGATCATCCTGTGAAAAATGCTGCAGAAGTTACAGCACCCATCTGTTATGTGATTATAGAACCTGGCCTGTCACACATCAGGCTCCTTTTCTTTTTTTTTTTTTACCATTCTTGCTCTGCCTGTTCAGACATTCTTAGTCTTTCTCGAAAAAGTAGAATGGAAATATAGCTTTCTTAGCCTTTCTCTGCCTCATTCATTTCATGGTGAATTCCTGGCTTCCCCACTATTTTACAATAATCTCCACAAAGTAGAAAGGGATAGCTGGGAAGTCCAGGTTAAAATATCATGCTGGACAATCTAGATTTTAGTTTTATTTTCATGGATTGAATTACATAATTTCACTGTTAATTATCTTCTTCACAGTCTAAAATATCTATCTAGCTTCAGAGTCCAGTGCTTTTTCCGTCATATTAGTCATTCTTCAAGATACCAGCAGAAGGAAATTTTCCATCTTTCCTAATCTGTAGCCAATGTGAGCCCATTGCCTAGGGTTATGTAGGAATCACTGAGCTCAGCCTGTTCGAGTGGTTGACCCTTGGCAGTCATCTAGTTTGCTCCCTTCATTTAGCAGATGAGGGAACCAAAGCCCGAGAAAGATAGTGGGCTCATTCTCCATCACACAACTGGTAAATACTGGAGTTGGGACCTTGACAATGCTACTCCTTCAAGCAGGCCTAAAATATTAAGGTTCAGGACTCTAAGTGGGCCCCCCCGGGAACCTGAGGACAGTTCCTAGTTGTTTAAATGGCCTTTCCATACTTCATTACCAACAGCTACAGCCCAAGTCTGAAAACTCATCTACAGCTATCTAACCTGCAACATGCTTTCCAGGCCCCTCTCTGAGGGGGTTAGGGGAAGCTGGGCAGGGCACTGCACAAATAAACACAACAACACTGGCAGACTTTGGAGCTCTGCTGAAGCAAAGCACTGCCAGGAGTGAAAGTCATTAAAGACCCTTTGCAAAGGCTGTTAAGAAATGTGCAAACAGCCGTATAAACAACACCAGGTCAGGTCATGGAAGGAGACTAGCAACTGGGGAGGCCCAAGAGAGCCTGCCGAAGTGGGAAATTCCCAGCAGGGAGAAGACATTTGGAAAAACAACTCCATCAGGTTTTATCAACACACATCATTTACTAAGTGCTATATTTTATGTAGACTATGTGTGGCCTAAATTTAACAAGAGAAGCTTTTATCAATCGCAGTTTTTATCACTTCCAGATATCTCTGTTTCTGAATTACTGGCAACATTGATGCTATGTTCATTTATCTGGGCTTTCCTCTCCAAACACACCATGGGTGATGCTCTCAGGGAGATCATCTCGGTGGAGAGCAGCGATGACCTGCACACACACGCTTCCTGTTGGACGTGCTGTGTGGTTCAGGCCCTACACATGCTGACACATGCTGAATTGTAAACAAACATAATTAGGCCTGGTGTTCTAATTTTAAGCCTTAGAGGAAACAGACATATTAATAATCACGGTGGTAGAGAAAATCCCGCATATAGGCCATGCTATGAAATACTAGTTTCTCTGCCAGAGTAAAAACTTTGGCACTTCCTTCTTGAGGAAGCTGATGCTATAATTTCCATGACCTTCTTGGGAATAGCATCAGTGGCCACAAACCTTCAAGGGAGTTGTGCTGAATGCAGAAAAGTGATTTCTCATGTCTGTGACTTTACCTACATGTGGAGAGCAATTATGTGAAGATGAGAGGGAAGTCTTGTTTTGCACATGACTGCCAGTAGCCTAAATTTTTCTGCTTCTGCTTCTCCATCCAGATTCTTTCCTCTCTGGTCATTCAAGAACCTCTCTCTGACTGGCCTACCTTCTATTTTTCTTCTGCCAAGATTTTATTCCTTCGCTTTCTTTGCGCACACACACACAGAGCCACTTTTTTAGCCTAGTTGTTCAGCTTTTGCTCCAATTTAGGAGGACTGACTCTCTGAGTACATTCATCTGGACTCCTGGAGACTCAGACATATACATGGAAGTTTCTTCCACAGCAGTTTCCTTATTGTCTGTCATATTAAATAAAAACAAAAGCCTTTTTAAATATAAATAAATAGTATTAAACTTTGGAATGTCCTGAAAGTAACTGGAGAAATTTGCACTGAATTTAGATGGTATGTTTGAGCTGCTCTGATTTAAAATCTAGACTGTGTGCCCCATGAGGAATTGCCCTGTGGATAGACCTCAGAGAGACATGCCGTCACCCTCCAGGACAGCTGAAAGCAGAGTTCATTGAGGGGCCAGGCTGTTATGGATGCTCTTGAAAGAGAAATAAATCAGGGATCTTCCTCATGAGTCCTGACTGAAAGTCATGACAGATTTTCAGAAAAGAAGGCATTACTTTGTAATCAAGCTGCTTTTCACAAGTTCAACTCTCTGTGGCTTTCACCACGGCTGTAGAATTAGGGTTTTATTTGTTTAGCAATGAGTTTTTCTTCACCTGTGTAATGCAAGGTGGGATCAGCATTGGACAAGGATAGCCTGCATGGCACATCATGTGTTTCTTCTCGTTCCACTTGGCACAGGAACTGGTTACTCTTCTAGATATCCACATTATCAGTCAAACACTCTTAATTATCTTGTCTAGAGAAAATTTAGGGCTGGATGCTGTGGCTCACACCTGTAATCCTAGCACTTTGGGAGGCTGAGGTGGGTGAATCACCTGAGATCAGGAGTTCAAGACCAGCCTGACCAACATGGCAAAACCCCATCTCTACTAAAAATATAAAAATTAGCCAGGCACAGTGGTGAGTGCCTGCAATCCCAACTACTCGATAGGTGGAGGCAGGAGAATTGCTTGAACCCAGGAGGTGGAGGTTGCAGTGAGCCAAGATCTCACCATTGCACTCCAGCCTGGGTGACAGAGACTCTGTCTCAAACAAAACAAAACAAAACAAAACAAAAAGAGAGAGAGAGAAAAAAAATTTAGATTTTTCTGCCATTCTTAATGACATAATTGTCTATTCCTGTTAATGGTAATACCAACAACTAAGGTTTGCAAGCACTTAATATATGTCAAGCAGTGCCAAACACTTTCTTAATTCTCATTTGTCCCTTTTAAAGTATACAATTCAGTGCTTGTTAGCATGTTTACAGAGTCATGTCACCATCATTACCATCTCATTTAAGAACGTTCCATCACCCTAAAAAGAAACTAATATGGTCTGGCTCTGTGTCCTCACCAAAATCTCATCTTGAATTGTAATCCAAATTATAATCTCCACGTGATGGGGCAGGGAACCCATGGGAGGTGATTAGGCCATGGAGGGGGTCCCTCTTGCTGTTCTCATGATAGTGAGTGAGTTCTCATGAGATCTGATGGTTTTATAAGGGGCTCTTCCCCATTTGCACTGTACTTCTCTCCCCTGCCACCATGTGAAGAAGGACATGTTTGCTTCCCCTTCTGCCACGATTGTAAGTTTCAGGAGGCATCCTCAGTCATGTGGAACTGTGAGTCAATTAAACATCTTTTCTTTATAAATTACCCAATCTTGGGTATGTAGTCATATCAGTGTGAGAACAGACTAATACCATAATTGGTACTAGGAGGTAGTGGGATACAGCTATAAAGATACCCAAAAATGTGGGAACAACTTTGAAACTGGGTAACAGCAGAGGTTGGAACAGTTTGGAGGCTCAGAAGAAGACCAGAAGTTGTGGCAAAGTTTGGAACTTCCTAGAGACTTGTTGAATGATTTTGACAAAAATGCTGATAGTGATATGGACAATGAAGTCCAGTCTGAGGTGGTCTCAGATGGAGATGAGGAGCTGCTTGGGAACTGGAGCAAAGGTGACTCTTGCTATGCTTTAGCAAAGAGACTGGCAGCATTTTTCCCCTGCCCTAGAGATCTATGGAACTTTGAACTTGAAAGAGATGATTTTGAGTATGTAGTGGAAGAAATTTCTAAGTGGCAAAGCATTCAAGAGGAATCAGAGGATAAAAGTTTGGAAAACTTGCAGGCTGACAATGCAATAGAAAAGAAAAACCCATTTTCTGAGGAGAAATTCATGCTGGCTGCAGAAATGTGCATAAATAACAAGGAACCAAATGTTAGTTGCCAGCACAATGAGGAAAATCTCTTCAGTGCATGTCAGAGATCATCATGGCAGGCCCTCCCATAACAGACCCAGAGGCATAGGAGGAAAAAATAGCTTTGTGGGCCTGACCCTGGGCCTTGCTGCTTTGTTCAAGCTCAGGACTTGGTACCCGGTGTCCTAGCCATGGCTAAAAGGGGCCAATGTACAGCGCAGCTGTTGCTGCAGAGGGTGTAAGCTACAAGCCTTGGTGGCTTACACATGGTGTTGGGCCTGTGGGTGCACAAAAGTCAAAAACTAAGGTTTGGGAATGTCTGCCTAGATTTCAGAGGATGTATGGAAATGCCTGGTAGTCCAGGCATAACTTTACTGCAAGGGTGGAACCCTTATGGAGAACCTCTGCTAGGGCAGTGCAGAAGGAAAATGTGAGGCTGGAGCCCCCATACAGAATCCCTACTGGGCACTACCTAGTGGAACTGTGAGAAGAGGGCCACTATCTTCCATAACCCAGAATGGTAGATCCACCTACAGCTTGAACCATTTGCCTGGAAAAGCTGCAGACACTCAACACCAGCCTGTGAAAGCAGCTGCGAGGGGGCCGTACCCTGCAAAGCCACAGGAGTGGAGTGGAGTTGCCCAAGGCTGTGGGAGCCCACCTCTTGCATCAGCATGCCCTGGATGTGAGACATGGAATCAAGTGAGATTATTTCAGAGCTTTAAGGTTTAATTACTGCTTCATTAAATATCAGACTTGCATGGGACCTGTAGGCCGTTTGTTTTGGCCAATTTCTCCCATTAGGAATGGGTGCATTTATCCAATATCTGTACCCCTATTTTATCTAGGAAGTAAATAACTTACTTTTGATTTTACAGGTTCATAGGAGGAAGGAACTTTTCTTGTCTCAGATGATACTTTGAACTTGCACTTTTGGGTTAATGCTGAAATGAGTTAAGACTTTGGGGAACTGTTGGGAAGGCATAATTGTGTCTTAAAATGTGAGAAAGATGAGATTTCCAAGGGACCAGGGGTGGGATGCTATGGTCTGGCTCTCTGTCCCCACCCACATCTCATCTTGAATTGTAATCTGAATTGTAATTCCCATGTGCTGGGAGAGGGACATTGTGGGAAGTGACTGGATGATGGGTGCAGTTGCCCTTGCTCTTGTCATGATAGTGAGTGAGTTCTCATGAGATCTGATGATTTTATAAGAGGCTCTTCCCCCTTCGCTCTGTTCTCAATTATTCTCCTTGCCGCTGCCATGTGAAGAAGGACATGTCTGCTTCCCCTTCTGCCATGATTGTAAGTTTACTGAGGCCTCCTCAGGCATGCAGAACTGTGAGTCAATTAAGCCTCTTTCCTTTATAAATTGTCCGGTCTTAGGTATTTCTTTATAGCAGTGTGAGAACAGACTAATACAGAAGCCCTGTACCTATTAGCAGTTATCATGCTCCTACTCCCATAACCCAGTGTTTGGCAAGTACTAAACATCTTTCTGGACATGGCTATTCTGGATGCATCACACAAATGGAATCATACAACATGTGGCCTTTTGTGTCTGGCTTCTTTCACTTAATGTTTCTAAGGTACATCCCTTTTGTAGCATGTATCAGAGCTTTTTTATGGCTGAATAATATTCTAATGTATGAATTTACCAAACCTCATTTATCCATTAATTGAGTGATATTTCATTTATTTCCACATCTTCACTGTCTGGAATACTACTGTTATGAACACTTATGTACAAGCTTTTTGTGTGGACATGTGTTTTCTTTTCTCTTGAGTATATACCTAGGAATTAAATTGTTGAGTTATATAATAATGCTGTTTAACTTTTTTTTAAAAAAAAAAATGGACTTTATTTTTTAGAGTAACTTTTGGTTCAAAGAAAAATTGAGCTGAAGATACAGAGATTTCCCACATACCCTCTGGACCCACGTATGCACAGCCTCACTCATTATTGATATCCCCCATCAGAGTGGTGGTACATTTGTTATTATACAATTGGTAAACCTACATTGACACATCATTATCATTCAGAACTCATAGTTTACATTAGGGTTAACTCTTGGTGTTGTACATTCTATGGGTTTAGATAAATGTATAATGAAATGTATTTACCGTTATAACATCACATAGAGTAATTTCACTGACCTAAGAATCATCTATACTCTCCCTATTCACCCATTCCTCCCTCTTAATCCCTGGCAATCATTGATATTTTTACTGTCTCTAAATATTTTCCAGATTATATACCTGGAATCATAAAGTATGTAACCTTTTCAGAAGTGGCTTCTATCACTTAGGAATATGTATTTACGCTTTTTCCATGTGTTTTTCATGGCTTGATAGCTCATTTCTTTTCACCACTAAACAATATTCTATTGTCTGGATGCACTATAGTTTATCCATTTACCTGTTGAAGTACATTTTGATTGCTTTCAAGTTTTGGCAATTCAGAATGATGCTACTATAAACGTCCTTGTGCAGGTTTTTGTGTGGACATAAGTTTTCAAGTTC
>NW_012098832.1:847648-851808 GCF_000951045.1 Mandrillus leucophaeus
CACGTATGCACAGCCTCACTCATTATTGATATCCCCCATCAGAGTGGTGGTACATTTGTTATTATACAATTGGTAAACCTACATTGACACATCATTATCATTCAGAACTCATAGTTTACATTAGGGTTAACTCTTGGTGTTGTACATTCTATGGGTTTAGGTAAATGTATAATGAAATGTATTTACCGTTATAACATCACATAGAGTAATTTCACTGACCTAAGAATCATCTATACTCTCCCTATTCACCCATTCCTCCCCCTTAATCCCTGGCAATCATTGATATTTTTACTGTCTCTAAATATTTTCCAGATTATATACCTGGAATCATAAAGTATGTAACCTTTTCAGAAGTGGCTTCTATCACTTAGGAATATGTATTTACGCTTTTTCCATGTGTTTTTCATGGCTTGATAGCTCATTTCTTTTCACCACTAAACAATATTCTATTGTCTGGATGCACTACAGTTTATCCATTTACCTGTTGAAGTACATTTTGATTGCTTTCAAGTTTTGGCAATTCAGAATGATGCTACTATAAACGTCCTTGTGCAGGTTTTTGTGTGGACATAAGTTTTCAAGTTCTTTACATAAATTCTAAGAAGCACAATTGCTAGATTGTTTGTTAACAGCATGTTTAATTTTGTAAGAAAGTACCAGACTGTCCTTCACAGTGGCTGTACCATTTTGTCTTACAAACAGTTAACAAGATAATTCCTGTTCCTTGTCAGCATTAGGTGGTGTCAGTGTTATAGATTTTGACCATTCTAATAGGTGTGTAGTAGTATCTCATTGTTGTTTTAAGTTGCATTTTTCTGATGACTTATGATGTGGAGCATCTTTTTATATACTTACCTTGTCATTGTGTATCTTCTTTGATGAGATGTCTGTTAAGGTCTTTGGCCCATTTTAAATTAGTTATTTGTTTCTTATTGTTGACTTTTAAGAATTATTCATATATTTTGGATAACAGTCATTTGTCAGACATTTTCTCCCAATCTGTGATTTGTCTTTTTAATCTCTTCATACTTCACAGTATGCTTCCCAGGGCATAAATTTTTAATTTTAATCAAGTGCAAGATATCAATTCTTTTTGTCATGGATGTTTAGTGTTATATCTAAAAAGTCATCATGAAACCCAAGGTCATCTAGACGTTCTCTTTTGTTATCTTCTGGGAGTTTTATACTTTTGAGTCTTACATTTAGATCTATAATCCATTTTTAGTTACTTTTTGTGAATGGTGTAACGTCTGTGTGTAGAGTCATTATTTTACCTGTGGATGTCCAGTTGTTTCAGCACTATTTGATGAAAAAATTATCTTTTCTCCATTATATTGTCTTTGGTTTGTGGCAAAGATCAGTTAACTATATTTATGTGGGACTATTTTTAGGCTACTATTTAACTTTTTAAAACATCGCCAGTGTTTTTTCCAAAGATGCTTCACCATTTTACAATCCACCAGTAACATGTAAGGGTTCCAATTTTTCTGTTCCCTCTCCAATGCAAGTTATGGTCTATTTAATTATAGTAATACTAATTTCTGTGAAGTGATATCACATTGTAAGTTTGATTTTCATTTCCCTAATGATTGAAGATATGGAGTAGATTTTCATGTGCTTATTATCCATTAATGTGTTTTTTATTATTATACTTTAAGTTCTAGGGTACATGTGCACAACGTGCAGGTTTGTTACATATGTATACATGTGCCATGTTGGTGTGCTGCACCCATTAACTTGTCATTTACATTAGGTATATCTCCTATTGCTATCCCTCCCCACTAATGTGTATTTTTTTTTGGAGAAATGTCAGTTCTAGTTCTTTGCTTTTATTTTAATTGGGTAATTTCTGTTGAGTTGTAAGAATTCTGATGTATTTTGAATACAAATTATTTATCAAATATATAATTTGAAAATATTTTCTCTTCTTCCACTGATTGTTACTTCTCTATCCTGATGGTATAATCAGCAGCACAAAAGTTTTGAATTTTGATAAACTATTATTTTTTTTTCCTGTATTGCTTGTCCTTTTGGTGTAATGTCTAAGAAACCATTGCATAACCCAGTATTAGAAAGATTTACTTTTGTATATTCTTTTGAGTTTTATAGTTTTATGTCTCATAGTCTTATTTTAATAGACCTTATTATTAGATCTATTTTAGATTAAAATAGGTTTATTTTAGATTAACTTTTGTATGGTTTGAGGTAGTTGTCCAAATTCTTTCTTTTACATGTGAATATTTAGCTGTTTCAGTGACATTTGTTTAAAAGACTAATCTTGGAATTGTCCTCATTGAGAGAATTCCATTGAATTATCTTGCCACCCTTTTTGAAAATCAATTGATCATAAATATCAGTGTTTAATTCTGGACATTAAGTTCTGCTGTATTGATCTATATGTTTATCCTCATTCCAGTATCACAGTTTTTTGTTTCATTTTTTTTTTTTTATTTCTATAAGTGTATTTCTTCCAACTTTGTTCTTTTTTTTAAAGATTGTTTTGACTATCCTGGGTCTCTTGCATTTCCATCTGAATTTTAGGATCATCTTGTCAGTTTCTACATAAAGTCAGCTGAGATTTTGATAGGAACTGAGTTGAATCTATAGATCAACTTGGTGAATGTCATGATCTTAACAATATTGAGTTTTCTGAGTCATGAACATGGAATGTCTTTCCATTTGTTTAGGTCATCTTTAATTTCAACAATCTTTTACCCCTTTTAGTATAAAGTCTTACGTTACTTTTATCAAACTTATTCCTAAGTATTTTTTCTTTGTGATGCTATTGTAAATTGGGTTATTTTCTTAGTTTCATTTTCAGCTTGTTCATTCCTAGTATATTGAAATACAATAACTTTTTGTGTATTAATCTTGTATCCTGAAAACGTAGTGATCTCATTTATTAATAGGTTATTATAATGAGTCCTTAGAATTTTCCATATACAAGGTCATATCGTCTGTGAATATAAAATAGTTATATTTCTTCCTTTTCAATCTTTTTTCTCTTTCTTTTTTAAAATTTTTCCATAAGTTACTGGGATACAGGTAGTTGTTGGTTACATGAATAAGTTATTTAGTGGTGATCTGTGAGATTTTGGTGCACCCATCACCTGAGCAGTATACACTGCACCCTATTTGTAGTATTTTATCCCTTGCTCCCCCACTCTTCCTCCGAAGTCTCCAAAGTCCATTGTATCATTCTAATGCATTTGTGTCCTCATAGCTTAGCTCCCACATATCGGTGAGAACATAAGACATTTGCTTTTCCATTCCTGAGTTACTTTACTTAGAATAATAGCCTCCAATCTCATCCAAGTCACTGCAAATGCTGTAAATTCATTCATTTTTATGGCTGAGTAGTGGTCCATCATATATATACCACAGTTTCTTCATCTACTCATTGATTGATGAGCATTTGGGTTGGTTCCACGATTTTGCAATTGTGAATTGTGCCACTATAAACATGCGTGTGCAAGTATCTTTTTCGTATAATGACTTCTTTTCCTCTGGGTAGATTCCCAGTAGTGGGATTGCTGGATCAAAGACATTTTAGTTCTTTAAGGAATCTCCACATTGTTTTCTGTAGTGGCTGCACTAGTTTACATTGCCACCCATAGTGTAGAAGTGTTCGCTGATCATCGCATCCACGCCAACATCTACTGTTCTTTGATTTTTTTGATTATGGTCATTCTTGCACAAGTAAGGTGGTATCACATTGCAGTTTTGATTTGCATTTTCCTGATCATTAGTGATGTTAAGTGTTTTTTCACATGTTTGTTGGCTATTTGTACATCTCCTTTTGAGAATTGCCCATTTACATCCTTAGCCCACTTTTTGATAGCATTGTTCATTTTTTTCTTACGGATTTGTTTGCGTTCATTGTAGATTCTGGATATTAGTCCTTTGTCAGATGTATAGATTGTGAAGATTACCTCCCACTCTATGAGTTGTCTATTTACTCTGCTGATTGTTCCTTTTGCTGTGCAAAAGGTCTTTAGTTTAATTAGGTCCCAACTATTTACCTTTGTTTTTATTGCATTTGCTTTTGAGTTCTTGCCAAAGCCAATGTCTAAAAGGGTTTTTTCAATATTATCTTCTAGAATTTTTACAGTTTCACGTCTTCAATTTAAGTCCTTAATGCATCTTGAGTTGATTTTTGT
>NW_012098832.1:851858-858603 GCF_000951045.1 Mandrillus leucophaeus
TGGCTGCACTAGTTTACATTGCCACCCATAGTGTAGAAGTGTTCGCTGATCATCGCATCCACGCCAACATCTACTGTTCTTTGATTTTTTTGATTATGGTCATTCTTGCACAAGTAAGGTGGTATCACATTGCAGTTTTGATTTGCATTTTCCTGATCATTAGTGATGTTAAGTGTTTTTTCACATGTTTGTTGGCTATTTGTACATCTCCTTTTGAGAATTGCCCATTTACATCCTTAGCCCACTTTTTGATAGCATTGTTCATTTTTTTCTTACGGATTTGTTTGCGTTCATTGTAGATTCTGGATATTAGTCCTTTGTCAGATGTATAGATTGTGAAGATTACCTCCCACTCTATGAGTTGTCTATTTACTCTGCTGATTGTTCCTTTTGCTGTGCAAAAGGTCTTTAGTTTAATTAGGTCCCAACTATTTACCTTTGTTTTTATTGCATTTGCTTTTGAGTTCTTGCCAAAGCCAATGTCTAAAAGGGTTTTTTCAATATTATCTTCTAGAATTTTTACAGTTTCACGTCTTCAATTTAAGTCCTTAATGCATCTTGAGTTGATTTTTGTATAAGGTAACAGATGAGGATCTAGTTTCATTCTCCTACATGTGGCTAGGATTATGCCAACACCATTTGTTGAAAAGGATGTCCTTTCCCCACTTTATGTTTTTGTCTGCTTTGTCAAAGATCAGTTGGCTATAAGTATTTGGGTTTATTTCTGGGTTCTCTATGCTGTTCCATTGGTCTATGTGCCTATTTTTATACCAGTACCACACTCTTTTGGTGACTGTGGTCTTATACTATAGTTTGAAATCAAGTAGTATGATGCCTCCAGGTTTGTTCTTTTTGCTTAGTCTTGATTTGGCTATGCAGGCTCCTTTTTGGTTCCCTATGAATTTTAGAATTGTTTTTTCTAATTCTGTGAAGAATGATGGTGGTATTTTGATGGGGATTGTATTGAATTTGTAGATTGCTTTTGGCAGTATGGTCATTTTCACAATATTGATTCTACCCAACCATGAGCATAGGATGTGTTTTCATTTGTTTGTGTCATCTATGATTTCCTTCAACAGTGTTTTGTAGTTTTCCTTGTAGACATCTTTCAACTCCTTGGTTAGCTATATCCTGAGTATTTTTTTTTCACAGCTGTTGTAAAAGGGGTTGAGTTATTGAATTGATTGTCTACTTGGTCGCTGTTGGTGTACAGAGGAGCCACTGATTTGTGTACATTAATCTTGTATCTGAAAACTTTGCTGAATTCTTTTATCAGTTCTAGGAGCTTTCTGGAGGAGTCTTTAGGGTTTTCAAGGTGCACGATTATATCGTCAGCAAACAGTGACAGTGTGACTTCCTCTTTACTGATTTGGATGCCCTTGATTTCTTTCTCTTGTCTAATTGCTCTGCCTAGGACTTCCAGTACTATGTTGAAAAGGAGTGGTGACAGTGGGCATCCTTGTCTTGTCCCAGTTCAGCGTCAGAGGGAATGCTTTCAACTTTTCCTCATTCAGTATTATTTTGACTGTGGGTTTGCCATAGATGGCTTTTATTACATTGAGGTATGGCCCTTGCATGCCAATTTTGCTGAGAGTTGTAATCATAAAAGGAAGCTGGATTTTGCTAAATGCTTTTTCTGCATCTATTGAGATGATCATGTGATTTTTCTTTTTAATTCTGTTTGTGTGGTGTGTCACATTTATTGACTTGCATATGTTAAACTATTCTTGCATCCCTAGTATAAAACCCACTTGATCATGGTGGATTGTCTTTTTGATATGTTGTTGGATTTGGTTAGCTAGTAGTTTATTAAGAATTTTAGCATCTATGTTCATCAAGGATATCGATCTGTAGTTTTCTTTTTTGGTTGTGTCCTCTCCTAGTTTTGGTATTAGGGTGATGCTGGCTTCATAGAATGAATTATGGAGGGTTCCTTCTCTGTCTATCTTGTAGAATAGTGTCAAAAGGATTGGTACTAATTCTTCAAACGTCTGGTAGAATTCTGCTGTGGATCCGTCTGGTCCTGGACTTTTTTTGTTGGTAATTTTTAAATTACCATTTCAATCTGCCTGCTCATTTTTGGCCTGCTCATGGTATCTAACTATTCCTGATTTAAGCTAGAAGGGTTGTATTTTTCCATTAATTTATCCATGTCTTCTAGGTTTTCTAGTTTATGTGCATAAAGGTGTTTATAGTAGCCTTGAATGATCTTTGTATCTCAGTGGTGTCAGTAGTAATATCTCCTGTTTCATTCGCTAATGAGATTGTTTGAATTTTCTCTCTTCCTTTCTTGGTTAATCTTGCTAATGGTCTATCAATTGTATTTTTCTTTTCAAAGAACCAGCTTTCTATTTCATTTATCTTTTGTATCTTTTTTGTTGTTGTTGCAAATTCATTTAGTTCTGTTCTGATCTTGGTTATTTCCTTTCTTCTGCTGAGTTTGTATTTGGTTTGTTCTTGTTTCTCTAGTTCCTTGAGGTGTAACCTTAGAATGTCAGTTTGTGCGCTTTCAGTCTTTTTGATGCAGGCGTTTAGGGCTATGAACTTTCCTCTTAGCACCACCTTTGCTGTATTCCAGAGGTTTTGATAGGTTATGTTATCATTGCCCTTCATTTTGAAGAATTTTTAAATTTCCGTTTTAATTTCAGTTTTTACCCAATGCTCATTCAGGAACAGGTTATTTAATTTCCATGTATTTGCATAATGTCAAAGGTTCCTTTTGGAGTTAATTTCCAGTTTTATTCCACTGTGGTCTGAGAAATTGCTTGATACGATTTCAATTTTCTTAAATTTATTGAGGCTCATTTTATGACCTATCATATGGTCTATCTTGGAGAAAGTTCCACACACTGTTGAATAGAACGTGTATTCTGAGGTTGTTGGATGAAATGTTCTGTATATATCTGTTAAGTCTATTTGTTTACTTCCATTGTTTAAATCCACTATTTGTTTGTTGACTTTCTGTCTTGATGCCCTGTCTAATGCTCTCAGTGGAGGATTGAAGTCCCCACTATTACTGTGTTGCTGTCTATCTCATTTATTAGTTCTATTAGTAATCGTTTTACACATTTGGGAGCTCCAGTGTTAGCTGCATATATATCTAAGATTGTGATATTTTCCTGTTGGACAAAGCATTTTGCCATTATATGATATCCTTCTTTGTCTCTTTCAACTGCTGTTGCTTTGAAGTTTGTTTTGTATGATATAAGAAGAGCTACCCCTGCTTGCTTTTGGCATCCATTTGCATGAAATGACTTTTTCCAGCCCTTTATTTTAAGTTTAAGTGAGTCCTTGTGTGTTAGATGAGTCTCCTGAAGGCAGCAGATGGATGATTGGTGAGTTCTTACACATTCTGTAGTTCTGTATCTTTTAAGAGGAACAGTTAGGCCATTTACATTCAGGTTAGTATTGAGATGTGACGTACCATTGCATTCATCATGCTATTTGCTGCCTTTGTTTGTTTCTCCTTTTTAACTTGTATTTTTGTTGTGTAGATCCTGTGTGATTTATGCTTTAAAGAGGTTCTGTTTTGATGTGTTTCTAGGATTTATTTCAATATTTAGAGCTCCTTTTAACAGTTCTTATAGTGGTGGCTTGGTAGTGGTGAATTCTCTCAGCTTTTGTTTATCTGAAAAAGACTGTATCTTTCCTTCATACATGATACTTAGTTTTTCTGGATACAAAATTCTTGGTTGATAATTGGTTTGTTTGAGGAGGCTGAAGATAGGGCCCAAATTTTGCCCTTCTAGCTTTTAGGGTTTCTGCTGAGAAATCTGCTGTTAATCTGATAGATTTTCCTTTATAGGTTACCTGGTGTTTCTGTCTCACAGTTCTTAAGATTCTTTCCTTCCTCTTAACTTTGGATAACCTGACAACAGTGTGCATAGGTGATTAACTTTTCGTGATGAATTTCCTAGGTGTTCTTTGTGCTTCTGTATTTGGATGTCTAGGTCTCTAGCAAGGCCAGGAAAGCTTTCCTTGATTATTCCCCCCAGTATGTTTTCCAAGCTTTAGAATTTTCTTCTTCCTCAGGAACACACTGATTATTCTTAAATTTGGTCATTTAAGATAATCCCAGACTTCTTGGAGATTTTGTTCATATTTTCCTATTCTTTTTTCTTCATCTTTGTTGGATTGGGTTAATTCAAAGACCTTGTCTTCAAGTTCTGAATTTCTTTCTTCTACTTGTTTAATTCTGTTGCTGAGACTTTCCAAAATATTTTGCATTTCTGTAAGTGTGGCCAATGTTTCCTGAATTTCTTATTGTTTTTTTCTTTAAGTTATTTCCTTGAATATTTCTCCCTTCACTTCTTGTATCATTTTTTGGATTTCCTTGCATTGGACTTTGCCTTTCTCTGGTGCCTCCCTGATTCACTTAATAACTAACCTCCTCAATTCTTTTTCAGGGAAATCAGGGATTTCTTCTTGGTTTGGATACATTGCTGGTGAAATAGTGTGATTTTGGGGAGTGTTAAAGAGCCTTGTTTTGTCATATTACCAGAGTTGGCTTTCTGGTTTCTTCTCATTTAGGTAGGGTCTGTCAGAGGGGGGTCTAGGGCTGAAGGCTGTTGTTCATATTCTTTTATCCCACAAGATGTTCCCTCCAAGTAGTTCTCTACCCCTTTTCCTATGGATGTGGCTTCATGTGAGCCAAACTGCAGTGATTATTGTCTCTCTTCCAGCAAGTCTACCCAGCCCCAGCCTAGTACTGGGGGTTCTCTGCACAAAGTCCTGTGAACTTTCTATGAGTCTGTAAGCTGTGGATACCAGTGCCTGTTTTGGTGGAGGTGGCAGGGGTGTACAATGGACTCCATAAGAGTTTTTAGCTTTGGTGGTTTAATGTTCTATTTTTGTGCTGGTTGGCCTCCTGCCAGGAGGTGGCACTTTCCAGAGAGGATCAGCTGTGGTAGTATGGAGAGAAACTGGCAGTGGGCGGGGCCCTGGAACTCCCAACATTATATGCCCTCTGTCTTTCTTTCACTAACAGGGTGAATAGGGAAGGACCATCAGGTGGGGGCAGGGCTAGGCGTGTCTGAGCTTAGACTCTACTTGAGTGGGTCTTGCTGTGGATGCTGTGGGGGATGAGGGTGAGGTTCCCAGGTCAATGGAGTTGTGTACCTAGGAGGATTATGGCTGTCTCTGCTGAGTCATGCCGGTTGTCAGGGAAGTGAGGGAAAGCTGACAGTCACAGGCCTCACCCAGCTGTCACACAAACTGAAGGTCTCATCGGGTCCCCACAACAGCCCCAAGTCTGTTTCCAGGTGGTGGGCAAGCCAGGCTTGAGAACTTGCCCCGGGTTACCCACCTCCCAGATGCAAAAGGAAAAGGCTCAGTTCTTCCCCTACCTGTGGAGACTGCATACTGGATTCACGTCCTCCCCTGAGTTCTGGCAAGGAAGCTTCTCCTCCCATTCAAATTGCTATAAAGTTCAGTTGGAGATTACCTTCTCCCTTTGGTTTTCCCCCTCAAGCTCCTCTAGCCACCCTCCAGATGGATCCCTGTGGTGCCAGGCAGGAATGGCCTGCTTGGGGACCCAGCAAGATCCCAGGGCCTTTCTGCTGCTTCCTCTACACCTGTATTTTACTCGGCTCTCTAAATTGACTCAGCTCCAGGTAAGGTAGGAAACTTTTCCTGCCAGCAGACCTTCAGTTTCTCCATTGGGGATGTGTGCTTGGGGAAAGAGGCTCTCCCTTTCCCACTTCTGCAATTGGGGCTCTCACAGTATTTGGGGTGTCTCCCGGGTCCTGAGGAGCAGTCTACTTCCTTCACAGGGTCTGTGAATCCTCTCAAGATTGCTGGTTTGTTCTTGCAGTCAATCTGGAGCTAAAATTCACAATGCAAACCTCCACATGCTGCTCTGTCCATCTGAGTAAAAGCTGCCATTTAGTCCTGCCTTCCATCCACCATCATGATCTCTTTTCAATCTTGATGCCTTTTCTTTTTCTTTTTGAATTTCCCTGGCTGAAATCTCCAGTATAATATTGAATGGAAGAGGCAAAAGTGGACATACTAGTCTTATTTCTGATCTTAGAGAAATAGCTTTTCATCTTTTATCATGAAGTGTGATATTAATATTATTTCTTCATAGAAGCCCTTTATCAAGATGAGGAAGTTCTTTTCTTGTCCTAGTTTGTTGAAAGTGTTTGTCTTGAAATGACATTGGAATTTAAAAATGCGTTTTCTGCAACTACTAAGATGACCACGTGGTTTGGCATTTTATTCTATTAATATGGTGTAGTATATTTTGGTTTTCAAATTTTAAGCAAACCTTACCTTCCTGAGATAAATTCCACCTGGTTATAGTTGTATAATCTTTCTCATATGTTTTTGGATTTAACTTGCTAGTACTAAGTTGAAGATTTTTATGTCTTATTTTCATAAGAAATATTGGTCTTTTGGTTGTTCTTCCCCAAATCCCACCTTTTATTTCTTGTGATGTCTTTATCTTGTTCTGGTTTTAGGATAATACTGGTCTCAGACAATGTCTTGGAAAGTGTTCCCTCCTCTTCTGTTTTTTGGAACAGTTTGTGAAAAGTTGATGTTAATTTTTTGTTAAATGGTAGAATTCACTAATGGAGTTATTTTCTTTTTGGAAAGAGTTATTACTACTAATTGAATCTATTAGCCTGTTATATGTCATCAGATTTTCTATTTCTTTTTCAGTCAGCTTCAGCAATATATTTATTTCTAGAAATTTATCCATTTCATCAATGCTATCTAATTTGTAAACATATAGTTATTCATT
>NW_012098833.1:0-1117 GCF_000951045.1 Mandrillus leucophaeus
GGAGGCTGAGGCAGGAGAATGGCATAAACCTGGGAGACAGAGCTTGCAGTGAGCTGAGATCCGGCCACTGTACTCCAGCCTGGGTGACAGAGCGACACTCCGTCTCAAAAAAAAAACAAAACAAACTTTGATTTTGTTCACTTATGAAAATGATACTTTGTGCAATTTTTTATATTTAAACATAATTTTAATAGCTGTATACATTTAAACTTAAATATAAATTTAATACAGTTTAAGATACAACTTTAAATTAGCTGTAGGCTGCGCGCAGTGGCTCATGCCTGTAATGTCAAGACTTTGGGAGGCCAAGGCAGGTGAATCACCTGAGGTCAGGAGTTTGAGACCAGCCTGACCAACATGGTGAAACCCTGTCTCTACTGAAAATACAAAAATTGACCAGGCGTGGTGGCGGGTGCCTGTAATCCCAGCTACTCAGGAGGCTAAGGCAGGAGAATCACTTGAACCCAGGAGGCAGAGGTTGCAGTGACCCGAGATCACGCCACTGCACTCCAGCCTCGGTGACAGAGTGAGACACTGTCTCAAAAAAATAAAAATATGTAATTCCAGCACTTTGGGAGGCCAAGGTGGGTGGATCATGAGGTCAGGAGATCGAGACCATCCTGGCTAACACTAGTAGAAACCCCGTCTCTACTAAAAATGCAAAAAATTAGCCGGGCATGGTGGCGGGCGCCTGTAGTCCCAGCTACTCCGGAGGCTGAGGCAGGAGAATCCCTGGAACCCGGGGGGTGGAGGCTGCAGCGAACTGCAGCCATTGCACTCCAGCCTGGGCGACAGAGAGAGACTCCATCTCAAATAAATAAATAAATATAAAAATATTAATAGCTGCATTCTCATCATATAGGCATACCATACTTTATTTAACCAATTTATCACAGGATGCTTTTTAGTCAGTTTTCACAGGGTTAAGCTGTGATAACAAACCATCCCAACATCTCAGTGGCTCACAATGATAAACGCTTGTTTCTTGCCTGTTTTTCATTTATTTTATTTTATTTATTTCTTTGAGACAGAGATTTCGGCTCACTGGAACCTCTGCCTCCTGGGTTCGAGTAATCCTCCTGCCTCAGCCTCCCAAGTAGCTGGGATTACAGGTGCC
>NW_012098834.1:0-1375 GCF_000951045.1 Mandrillus leucophaeus
AGGAGGAGAGACCATGGCCACCAGAGAAGGAGGAGCGAAGGCCGTGGCCACCAGAGAAGGAGGAGCAGAGGCCATGGCCACCAGAGAAAGAGGAGGAGAGGCCGTGGCCACCAGAGAAGGAAGAGGGGAGGCCGTGGCAGCCAGAGAAGGAGGAGTAGAGACCATGGCAGCCAGAGAAGGAGGAGGAGAGGCCATGGCCGCCAGAGAAGAAGGAAGAGAGACCATGGCAGCCAGAGAAGGAGGAGCAGAGGCTGTGGCCACCAGAGAAAGAGGAGGAGAGGCCATGGCCACCAGAGAAGGAAGAGGGGAGGCCGTGGCAGCCAGAGAAGGAGGATCTGAGGACATGGCCACCAGAGAAGGAGCAGCAGAGACCATGTCAGCCAGTGAAGGAGGAATGGAGGCCGTGGCAGCCAGAGAAAGAGGAGCGGAGGCCATGGCCACCAGAGAAGGAGGAGGAAAGACCATGGCAGCCAGAGAAGGAGGAGCAGAGACCATAGTAGCCAGAGAAAGAGGAGCAGAGGCCGTGGCCACCAGAGGAGGAGGAGCAGAGGCTGTGGCCACCAGAGAAAGAGGAGAAGAGGCCATGGCCACCAGAGAAGGAAGAGGGGAGGCCGTGGCAACCAGAGAAGGAGGAGCGGAGGCCATGGCCATCAAAGAAGGAGGAGGAGAGACCATGGCCACCAGAGAAGGAGGAGGAGAGACCATAGCAGCCAGAGAAGGAGGAGCAAAGGCCGTGGCAGCCAGAGAAAGAGGAGGAGAGTCCGTGGCCACCAGAGAAGGAAGAGGGGAGGCCGTGGCAGCCAGAGAAGGAGGAGCAGAGGCCATGGCCACCAGAGAAGGAGGAGGAGAGACCATGGCCACCAGAGAAGGAGGAGGAGAGACCATAGCAGCCAGAGAAGGAGGAGCGGAGGCCGTGGCAGCCAGAGAAAGAGGAGCGGAGGCCATGGCCACCAAAGGAGGAGGAGAGACCATGGCTGCCAGAGAAGGAGGAGTGGAGGCTGTGGCCACCAAAGGAGGAAGACAGACCATGGCAGCTAGAGAAGGAGGAGCAGAGGCTGTGGCCACCAGAGAAAGAGGAGGAGAGGCCGTGGCCACCAAAGAAGGAAGAGGGGAGGCCGTGGCAGCCAGAGAAGGAGGAGCAGAGACCATAGTAGCCAGAGAAAGAGGAGCAGAGGCCGTGACCACCAGAGGAGGAAGAGCAGAGGCCGTGGCCACCAGAGAAAGAGGAGGAGAGGCCATGGCCACCAGAGAAGGAAGAGGGGAGGCCGTGGCAGCCAGAGAAGGAGGAGCGGAGGCCGTGGCCACCAGAGGAGGAGGAGGAGAGACCATGGCCACCAGAGAAGGAGGAGCGAAGGCCGTGGCCACCAGAGAAGGA
>NW_012098835.1:0-1992 GCF_000951045.1 Mandrillus leucophaeus
TGAATTTCCCAGAAAAGGCAAATCTGTAGAGACAGACTCAGATCATTTGTTGCCTGAGACTGGAGGTGAGAACAGGAATTCACTTCAAATGGGCAGAATACGTGTTGGAGGGTGATGGAAATGTTCTAAAACTTGATGTTTGTGATAGTTGCACAACTCTACTGTTGTGTTAAAAGCTAGTTCTTTGCTTGCAATAAGTGCATCTTATAGATGGAAATAATACTTTGTTATATAAAGTTATTTTTTAAAATATTGAATCAATTTCTCTCATATTCAGCTGGGAAACTTGTGCTTCAGATTTTTCATATCTTGGATCTTTGGCTAAATCCTCTTATTTGGCAAAGCTGTAGTATTTAATCAGGTGAAAACAAAACAATTTCCTCAAACATCAGCATCACGAGATGACGATGATATGAGCTACATTTTCTTTAAATATAATTTAATTATTATTTTTTTTCTCCACGAGAAACCATTTTTTGTTGTTGTTGCTGTTGTTGTTGTTGTTTTTCTCTGTATTTTGGGAGATTAGCTGAGAAGACCACTGTTTTCCATGCCCCATAGATTTCCTTTTGAAGTTCTAGTCCCAGAGATCATGTGTGTATGTACCTAGCATACAAATAAGAGTTTCTAATCATGCTAGAATCTGATATAGGTGATAATATTTCTTTTCATACATAGTACGTAGCAAATGATATTGTAAAAATAAGTCTTACAATTTAAATCAAACAGAATTCTGGAAAATAGATAACCTTGCTAAGCTCACGATCTTTTTTTAATTTGAAAAATATTCATCCTATGAACATTTTAAAAATTAACTTTCATAATGGACTTTTTACTAGCTTTCGCTAGGTTTAATATTTTATTTTTATAACTATTTTTATTTACTTGCATAATATAATATAATCAGAAATTTAAATTTCAAGTCCATACATTTAAATAATTTGTAAAAGTTTAACAACCAATTTAACTTCCTATGTACAACAAATCTATTAGTATTAAGAAGAGAAGTTGTAATTCATATTTACAAATTCAGTTACCTTTCTTACAAAACAAAAATAAAAATGTATTAACAACTCTTATTGAGCAACAGTCTTTGGGCATCATCTATGTGCCAAGCCCACGCCTGAGTATTGGAGTTACACATATTTCCCCTGTTTCAGTCCATCTGAACACAAGAGGATTCAAGCAATTGTGCATAATATGCAACCTTCAACTTCCAGTTGAGTTTTTACTTTCTCAATCAAACTTTGTCTTCTCTTGATATTCTAGATAACATTACTTATCAGAAATTTAAGCAACATATATTTGGGAACAAAAGAAAGATCATTTAATTTAATTCCTTATAACTTGAGTTAATCACCAACATTTTTGCTTGCTGGTTGTGTGTGCCAATTCTAAAATACACTACATTTTACTTTCAAGAATGCAAATATCTTACCACCCTTATAATGTACAGTTCATTCTAGTTTTTAATAATTAGATAAAGTTAATAAAATTTGGAATTACTTAAAATTAAAAGAAAGCATAAATTGATTATATAAAGAATATTGAAATTACTTATTGGAGTAATCTCTTAAATAAATTGGATCTATGTGCTAGACATATATTAAGCTTTCTGAAAACATTGTTATGTTTTCATCTCACTATAGTTTGGTTTCCTCCTAAAACAGCTTTGAATACAAATAGGTTTGAATAAAACAAAGGCTTCATAATCAAACATGTAACAGTTATATTTATGTATGCGACAATGTCTTGGTTTCATGGAACACTGAAGAAATAAATAATGTTTACCTTTCGATTCAGAAAGAACAAAACAGAGTGAAAACATATAATATTTAATTAAGCTGAAAGAAAGCTTTACCAACATAACTTTCTTTTCTCCCTTTACTCAATGCATAATATTTTCTAATTAAACCATAAAGTAAAGTTTTCTTTATTTTATCAAGGACCTTGTTCAGTTCAGTTTATTTTCATTTCTGCTTTTATTGCTTG
>NW_012098836.1:0-1010 GCF_000951045.1 Mandrillus leucophaeus
CCCAGGGTGATGAAGAACGCCTCAGACACAGAAAAATGTGAGCCCTAGAAGTGGGAGGCTGACAGCCTGCGTGAGAACTATCCACTGCACCTGCAGGTGGACTCGAAGACGGTGTCCGGGAATATGGGCTGAGGAAACCACATAGTCAGGCACACTCTCTTTTACCCTGAATCCTTAGATCAACTGGCAGGAAGGCCTCTGATTGGCCTTCTTGGGTCATGTGTCCATCCATGAGCCAATCACAATGGTCAAGGCCTTAGGGCACCAGTCTTGGGGCATGTGTTCCTCTCTTGGGGTGCATAGAGTGAGAAAAAGCCTCACCTGAGCCCATGACTGGATTCTACACACAGGAAAGTGAGCAACTAGTAACAGCAGCTCTAGCCTCCTTGGTGAACTTCAAGAGACCACAGACAAGAACTCAAGTCTTTTTTTTTTTTTGAGACGGAGTATCACTCTTGTCGCCCAGGCTGGAGAGCAATGGTGCGATCTCGGCTCACTGCGATCTCTGCCTCCCAAGTTCAAGAGATTCTCCGGCCTCAGCTTCCGCACAACACCATGCCCAACTAATTTTTTGCCTTTTTAGTCGAGACGGGGTTTCACTATGTTGGCCAGTCTGGTTTCAAACTCCTGACCTCAGGTGATCCACCCGCCTTGGCCTCCCAAAGTGCTGGGATTAGAGGGGTGAGCCACCGCACTCGCCCAGGGAAGTGGGTTTTCATAGCTCACTGCAGCCTTAACCTCCTGGACTCAAGCAATCCTCCTACCTTCAGCCTGCCGAGTTGTTCGGACTACAGATATGCACCACCACACCCTGTAGCCTGGCGTATGTATGTATGTACGTGTGTATGTATTTTAATTTTTGAGACAGAGTCTCACTCTGTCGCCCAGGCTGGAGTGCAATGGCGCGATCTTGGGTCACTGCAACCTTCGCCTCCTGGATTCAAGCTATTCTCCTGCCTCAGCCTCCCGAGTAGCTGGGATTACGGGCACCTGCCATTATGCCCAGTTAA
>NW_012098837.1:0-1412 GCF_000951045.1 Mandrillus leucophaeus
CCACTTATGAGTGAGAACATGCGGTGTTTGGTTTTCCGTTTCTGTGTTAGTTTGCTGAGAATGATGGTTTCCAGCTTCATCCATGTCCCTGCAAAGGACATGAACTCATCCTTTTTAATGGCTGCGTAGTATTCCATGGTGTATATGTGCCACATGTTCTTTATCCAATCTATCATTGATGGGCATTTGGGTTGGTTCCAAGTCTTTGGTATTGTGAACAGTGCCGCAATAAATATACGTGTGCATGTCTCTTTATAGAAGAATAATTTATAAGCCTTTGGATAGATACCCAGTAATGGGATGGCTGGGTCAAAGGGTAGTTCTAGTTCTAGATCCTTGAGAAACATTTGCTAAGAGTGATGGCTAGGGGCTAAGACACATACTCCCACTGGATTCTCAGAGCAGTTACGAGGGGAAGCTGGGCATACATTACACCCCAGTAATATGAGATGATGGTGACTTCCTGTATTTTACCCATTTGTTTACTCAGCAACTATTTGTTAAACAACATGTATCAAGCTTAAAGAGCGAGGAATATAGAGAGAGAAACTAGACAGGTGGGATAGTTGTTCTCATTTGAGTGACCAGGTCCAGGTCCACAGTGCCACAGAAAGGAGGCTGGCAAGTACGTGGGGGCCTGAGAGGGCCTTGTTTTCCACAGTTAGAAGAGTGGGCTCTCTATTAATTAAACAGGAGGAAGAGGCATAAAGTAGTCATATTTGCAGTTCAGAATGTCATTCCAGCATCACTGGGGAGAATGTACTGAGGCTGGGGACATTCTGAGGCCAGAGGCAAGGACAAAAGTACAGGAGTATTGGATAATTGCAAGCAAATGTCTAGTGGAAAGAATCTGTAATTGGATATTCAGCAATGCTTACAAGAAATCTTTGCAAAATAATAAGGAGGCCAGGTGCAGTGTCTCATGCCTGTAATCTCAACTCTGGGAGGCTGAGGTTGGAGGATTGTTTGATCCCAGAAGTTCGACACCAGAGTTGGCAACATGGCAACGCCCCATCTCTACTAAAAATACAAAAAGTTAGCTGGATATGGTAGCATGCACCTGTAGTCCCAGCTCTCAGGGAGGCTGAGGCAGGAGGATCATCTGAGCCTGGGAAGTTGAGGCTGCAGTGAGCTGTGATGGTACTATTGCACTCCAGCCTGAGTGACAGGAAAATAATAATAATAATAATATAATTAAGGAAAAGGGGGGAAGGGATGAAAGGGGTGGCATAGACAATTCTTGTTAAGTTATTGAATGTAGAACTTGGAGGAAAGAAAAAAATAGGGGGAGATTCTGCTGATCGAATCCACTGACTAGAAGGACACACTCAGAAACAGCTCTGCTTCCATCCCATCCCCATCTTCACATGCACTTGATCCAACCAGGGGCCCTTCCCTGGCTGGGTCTTTTA
>NW_012098838.1:0-1172 GCF_000951045.1 Mandrillus leucophaeus
GTGTTTCTCAAATTTCATATGTTGAAAACTTAATTCCCAAATTCATATGTCAATGGTATTTGGAGGTAGGGCTTCTAGTAAGTAATTAAGTTGACCTAATCCCAGCTACTCAAGAGGCTGAGGTAGCAGAATTGCTTGAGCCTAGGAGTTCAAGGCCAGTCTTGGCAACATAGCAAGACTCCATCTTTAAAAAAACAAAAAAGATTAGATAACGTCATCAGCATAGGGTCCCCATGATAGGACTGGTGGTTTTATAAGAAGAGGAGGAGAGACCTGAGCTGGAACACTCTTCTCTCTCACCATGTGATGTCCTGCCCTATGTTATCATGCAGCATGAAGGTCCTCACAAGATGCCAGCACCATGTTCTTGTACTTGCCAGCCTCCAGAATTATGAACTAAATAAATTCCTTTTCTTTATAAATTGCCCAGTCTGTAATATTCTGTTATAGCAACAGAAGATGAACCAAGACATAGAGGAAAGTCAAGAAGGGTGAATCTACTCAAGAATGGTAAAGGGGTTTCTCCCCAGATGTCAGTTTTGACAAACTGGGGATTGTGAAGTATCCCATTTGGAATGACTTTGAAACCAAATCTCAGCTAAATAGATTGCATCAGTGACCAACAAGCAATGTCTATCACGGCTAAATGACGGGTTGTTCCTTGTGAAATGTAAATGTCAACTAGAAACTGAGTACTATAAGAGACTGGATAGATCTATGCCAACTTAAAGGCACACACACACACACACACACACACACATATATACACATATAAATGTTGAACACACACAATGTTTAACAAATTATTTTTAATTTTTTTCTTTTTACAAAGTAGCCAGTAAGTTTGGTGATGATTTACTTTTCTCTTTAATATATAAGTAGAAACAAATTCTATTCACTTTAGGACTCTAAATAATTGATTTAGTTCATGAAAATTTTACAATATTTGATAAAATATATAAACTAACAAATATGAATAAATGGAAAAGTAGACAGTGTCCTCATTCAACACAGTGTTGGGGCAAAGCAAACTGGGAACTTGATTATGCAGTTGGGACAAAGCTGGAAACACAATGAATTAGCTGGAGAAAATAAAGGACTGAAAAAGGCTGGAATGATAAAGGGGAACTCACAATAGAAAATGATTTTGTAAACTGTGAGGAGAAAAGAAG
>NW_012098839.1:0-1024 GCF_000951045.1 Mandrillus leucophaeus
AGGCATGAGCCACCCCGGCCAGCTTAGCTATTTTATGAGGGCCAAGAACCCTAGAAAAGTGACTGACACTGTGGCATCGGAAACCATCATCCCCAGCCAGTCCCTAACCCTTTTTGGTCCTGCCAAACTCCAGGTACTGATTTCCAAAGAACAGCCAATGAGAGCTGGAATGACCCATGTAGCTCTTGAGGTGTGTGTTAGTCTCGAAGGGCTGGGCAACAAATCGCCACAAACCAGGTGGCTGAAAGCAACAGAAATTTATCCTGCAGCCTAGAAATTTGAAACCGAGGCATTGGCAGGGCCGTGTTCCCTCCGAAGGCCCTAGGGGAGCATCCTTCGTGCCTCTTCCAAAGCCTGGTGGCTCCTGCACCTTGGCGCTCCTTACCTGTAGCTGCATCACTCCAGTCTCTGCCCCCATCATCACGTGGCCGCCTTCCTTCTGTGCACGTCTGTGTCTCTAAGTCTCCTTCTCCCTGTAAGGACTCTGGTCATTGAATTTAGGGCCCACTCTAATCCGGTGCAACCTCATCTTCACTTGATTCCATCTGCAAAGACCCTATTTCCAAATAAAGTCACATTTGAAGGTACTGGGAGTTAGGACTTCAACATGCCTTTTTCAGGGGATGTAATTCAACCCATATCAGGCATGAGGACAAAAGGGGAAGGAGCGTCTTAGAAATTCAAGCCTCAGTGCATTGGCCAGTCCTGCAGGAAAGGCAGGCACGAGGACCAGAGGGACTGGAACAAGTGTCCCCACCTCTGCCCCCTCGGATGGCAGAATGAACCTGGCCAGGTTCCCCTCCCCATCCTGGCTGCACACACCCACTCCTCTACCTGATGTATGGTGCGACTCTCAATTCCTCCACTAAACCAGGCCTTCTCTTAACTCAGGCCACTTTCTCCATCTCTAACCTCACTCTTTCCACTCAAGCTCTTCCTCCCATTCTCTGCTCAGACATCACCTCCTCCAGGAAGCCTTCCATGCTGGCTCTGGGGCTTCTCTGGGCTCCAGGCAGAGTCTACA
>NW_012098840.1:0-1159 GCF_000951045.1 Mandrillus leucophaeus
CTGAGGCAGGAGAATGGCGTAAACTCGGGAGGCGGAGCTTGCAGTGAGCTGAGATCCGGCCACTGCACTCCAGCCTGGGCGACAGAGCGAGACTCTGTCTCAAAAAAAAAAAAAAAAAGATTTAAAAAAATCACCAGTTTGGAAAGCAGGGAAGTGGATGGTTCCAGATCCTAGGGGCAGCTATTTGGGACATGTGCAGCCATGGTTTTCCACTCTACCGTGGTCAGTGCTCATATTTTTTCTTACGAGATGCAGTTTTTATTCAGACCAAGAGGAACATTCGGTTCAGTCCCAAGGAAAGCTAGTCTCTGGAGTAACATCCTCAGACATTCTAAGGGAGAGAAACGGCAGAGGAGAAAGGCAAGGCAGCCGCCTGTGAAGACTCCCACGGTGCTGTGGGCAAGGCCTATGCATGGGGAGGGGTCTGGGGGATGGCAGGTGGACCTCCCTGCTCTGCTGGCCTGTGAGGTGGAGCTTCCCAGGAACCCCTCCGAGGAGCCAATGCGCCACTCATGGATTCTGTGACGTGCTGGTGGCCAAGGCACTGCCTGGCATGACCACACCTGTCAGACCTCACAGCAGCAGGGTAAGCCTAGGGAGGTGGGCGTGTCGTCAACTGAAAATGGACCCGTAAATAATCACCACACCAAAGTCCCTCATGTCAAACTGCTTTATTACATCTTAAATAACAGTACAGTTTAATATAGTATCTATCTGGCATCCAGCTTCCTTGCAGTACACTGACTTTAAAATTAAATACAAAAGGTGGAAAGGGGTAAGGGTGCAGAGAGCTCTACAGAGTTCTTGGACGGAAAGAGAAAGAAGGGGTTTCATTTGTATTCTCTTTGCCAGATCCAGGCCTACCGCAAGGTCACAGCACAGTTTTGTATAGAATGTTGCAGAAAACAGGATGGAGAAGCCACTACTGCTGCTATGAAGGAGTGCGGGGGGCGGGGTGGGGGGGGGTCCCACAGAACCTGCTTTCCAAACGCTGCTGCTGAACACTGGCCTTGAAATGAACACCAGGACAATCTGTGTGATGGGAATGAGCCGCCTCAGAGGCGGAGGCCCTGAAGAATCCATAAGGGAGGGCAGGCTCTTCCCTCCCCCTCCCTCCCTCCCCCCCCTCCCTCCCCACCCTCAGAAGCCAACAGCAGTC
>NW_012098841.1:0-2186 GCF_000951045.1 Mandrillus leucophaeus
TCTCTTTTACCATAGCCCATCATGGTCTTCCAAATATGACTTTGCAAATTCCACAAGAACAGTCCTAGCGAAAGGCTTTTGAGGGGACAGCTGTAACTCTGTGAGATGAATTTACAGATCACAAAGAAGTTTCTTAGAAAGCTTCTTTCTCATTTTTATCGGATGATATTTCCTTTGGCCCTGTAGTCTTCCAAGGGATCCGAAATATTAGTTCTCAGATTCCACAGAAATAGGACTAGCAAACAGCTCCACGAAATACAGCTGTAACTCAGTGAGTGAAAGTCACACATCACAAAGCAGTTTCTCGGAAAGCTTCTTTCCAGTTTTTATCTCAGGATACTTTCTTTTTCACCATAGCCCTCTATGGGCTTTCAAATATCTCTTCGCAAATTCCACAAGAACAGTCTTAGCAAACGGCTTCCTGAGGGGAAAGTTGTAACTCTGTGAGATGAATTCACAGAACACAAAGCAGTTTCTCAGAAAGCTTTTTTCCACGTTTTATCTGAGGATATTTTCTTTTTCACCATAGCCCTCCATGGGCTTCCAAATATCAGTTTGCAAATTCCACGAGAACAGTCTTAGCGAACGGCTTCTTGAGAGGAATGCTGTAACTCTGTGAGATGAATTCGCAGATAACAAACATGTTTCTCAGAAAGCGTCTTTCTCATTTTTATCGGAGGATATTTCCTTTGACCCTATAGTATTCCAAGAGATCCGAAATACCAGCTCCCAGATTCCACAGAAAGAAGGCCAGCAAACAGCTCCACGAAATACAGCTGTAACTCAGTGAGTGGGCGTCACACATCACAAAGAAGTTGCTCAGAAAGCTTATGTCCAGTTTTTATCTGAGGATATTTTCTTTTTCACCGTAACCCTCTAGGGACTTTGAAATATCACTTTGCAAATTCCACAAGAACAGTCTTAGCGATCGGCTTCTTGAGGGGAAAGCTGTAACTCTGTGTTATGAATTAACAGAACATAAAGCAGTTTCTCAGAAAGTTTTTTCCAGTTTTTACCTGAGGGTATTTTCTTTTTCACCATAGCCCTCCATGGGTTTGCAAATATCACTTTGAAAATTCCACAAGAGCAGTCCTAGCGAAAGGCTTCCTGAGGGAAAAGCTGTAACTCTGTAAGATGCATTTACAGATCAAAAACAAGTTTCTCAGAAAGCTCTTTTGTCATTTTTATCGGAGGATATTTCCTTTGGTCGTAGAGTCTTCCAGGGGATCCAAAATATCAGTTCTCAGATTCCACAGAAAGAAGGCTAGCAAACGGCTCCACGAAATACAGCTGCAACTCAGTGATTGGAAGTCACACATCACAAAGCAGTTTCTCAGAAAGCTTCTTTCCAGTTTTTATCTGAAGATATTTTCTTTTTCACCATAGCCCTCTATGGGCTTTCAAATATCTCTTCGTAAATTCCACAAGAACAGTCTTAGCGTATGACTTCTTGAGGGGAAAGTTGTAACTCTGTGAAATGCATTAACAGAACAAAAGGCAGTTTCTCAGATAGCTTCTTTCCAGTTTTTACCTGAGGATATTTTCTTTTTCACAATATCCCTCCATGGGCTTCCAAATATCACTTTGTAAATTCCCCAAGAAATGTCCTAGCCAAAGGATTCTGGAGGGGATAGCTGTAACTCTGTGAGGTGAATTCACAGATCACAAAGAAGTTTCTCAGAAAACTTCTTTCTCCTTTTCAATGGAGGATATTTCCTTTGGCCCTAGAGTCTTCCATGGGATCCGAAATATCAGGTCTCAGATTCCAGAGAAAGAAGGTCAGCAATATCAGGTCTCAGATTCCACAGAAAGAAGGCTAGCATATAGCTCCACGAAATACAGCTGTAACTCAGTGAGTGGAAGTCACACGTCACAATGCAGTTTCTCGGAAAGCTTCTTTCCAGTTTTTATGAGGATATTTTCTTCTTCACTGTAGTCCTCAATGGGCTTCCAAATATCACTTTGCAAATTCCACAGGAACAGTCTTAGCGAACGGCTTCTTGAGGGAAATGCTGTAATTCTATGAGATGAATTAACAGAACACGAATCAGTTTCTCGGAAAGCTTCTTTCCAGTATATATCTGCGGATATTTTCTTTTTCACCATAGCCCTCCATGGACTTCAAAATATCACCTTGCAAATTCCACAAGAATAGTTTTAGCGAAAAGCTTCTTGAGGGGAAAGCT
>NW_012098842.1:0-1225 GCF_000951045.1 Mandrillus leucophaeus
TGGGAATATGGGCCTGAGCCACCATGCCTGGCCTGTTTTTCTAAATGTGGATTGTGTGACCATATCCTTTGATCATGTATTGGCTGCTTTTCTTTTCTTTTCTTTTCTTTTCTTCTTCTTTTTTTAAAATTTAAATTGAGATGGGATGTTGCCATATTGCCCAGGCTGGTCTCAGACTTCTGGGCTCAAGTGATCCTCCCACCTCGGCCTCCTAAAGCCCTAGAATTACAGGTGTGAGCCACCATGCTCAGCTGGGTGTTTTTCTTAAAACTTTATGCAAACCCCAGATATATGGTTATTAGTGTCTTTATTATTATTTTTTTTTTGAGGCGCGGTCTCACTATGTTGCCCAGGCTGGAGTGCAGTGGCACAGTCTCGGCTCACTGCAACCTCTGCCTCCCAGTTTCAAGCAATTCTTCTGCCTCAGCCTCCCGAGTAGCTGAGATTACAGGTGGCCACTGCCACGCTTGGCTAATTTTTGTATTTTTTATTTTATTTTATTTTATTTTATTTTATTTATTTATTTTTGAGATGGAGTCTCACTCTTGTTGTCCAGTCTGGAGTGCCATGGCATGATCCCAGCTCACTGCAACCTCCGCCTCCTGGATTCAAGTGATTTTTCTGCCTCAGCCTCCCAAGTTACTAGGATTATAGATGCGCGCCACCATGCCCAGCTAATTTTTGTATTTTTAGTAGAGATGGGGTTTGGCCATGTTGGCCAGGCTGGTCTCGAACTCCTAACCTCAGGTGATCTGCCTGCCTCGCCTCCCAAAGTGCTGGGATTACAGGCTTGAGCCACTGTGCCTGGTGTATTTTTTTTTGTTTTTTTGAGATGGAGTTTCGCTCTTGTTGTCCAGGTTGGAGTGCAGTGGCATGATCTCGGCTCACTGCAACCTCCGCCTACCGCATTCAAGTGGTTCTCCTGCCTCAGCCTCCCAAGTAGCTGGGATTACAGGCGCCTGCCACCATGCTTGGCTAATTTTTGTATGTTTGGTAGAGACGGGGTTTCGCCATGTTGGCCAGGGTGGTCTGGAACTCCTGACTTTGGGTGATCCACCCACCTCAGCCTCCCAAAGTGCTGGGATTACAGGAGTGAACCACCAGACCTGGCCATTAGTGTCATTTTTTTCTTGAAAATATTTTCATTAATTTGCTGCTTTATTTATTTATTTTTTTGTTTTGTTTTTGCTGCTTTATTTTTTGGTTACTTTTTTTTTTTTTTTTT
>NW_012098843.1:0-36882 GCF_000951045.1 Mandrillus leucophaeus
GATGCAGCTGGAAACTATCATTCTCAGTAAACTATCACAAGAACAGAAAACCAAATACCGCATGTTCTCACTCATAGGTGGGAACTGAACAATGAGATCACTTGGTCACAGGAAGGGGAGCATCACACACCAGGTCCTATTGTGGGGAGGGGGAGCGGGACGGATAGCATTAGGAGATATACCTAACGTAAATGACGAGTTAAGGATGCAGCACACCAACATGGCACATGTATACATATGTAACAAACCTGCACATTGTGCAAATGTATCCTAGAACTTAAAGTATAATAATAAAACAAAAATCAACCAGCTGTCAGATTTACTTTGAAATTGGTTGTAAGATAATACATTTGTCTGGGATTCAAGAAAATGTGATAAACAACAGTAGTTATATAGTGGCTGACTTAAGGCTTTAGTTTGCAAACTTGTCTACATGCTCTTTGAAGGTACCAACAACTTTGTTTCACCCATTGTGAACTGTAAATGCATAATTGTTGGGTAATTGCATGGATGAATAACATTTTCCAGAAACAATTTATCACATAAATCAAACCACTTTGAACAGAATTTAACATGAGCAGAAATTTAAACTCATTTCACAATAGCACTGATCTGATTCCAGTTACTCCATATCCTTACTAACTTTGAAAATTGCCAGACGTTGTTTATTTTAGCCATTCTAGTGGGTATGGAATGGTATCATGTGGTTTTCAATTGCATTTTCCTGAGTACTATGATGTTGAATCCATTTTTATTTGTTTAATTTGTATCATTCAGTTATTATCTTTTGTGAAGTGCTTGTTCAATCTTTTGCCCATTTTTTATGGATTTGATTTTTATTGTCAATTTGTAGGAAATCTTTATCTATTCTAGATGTGAATCCTTTGTCAAATGTAAGTATTGTGAATATTTTCTCCCAATTCATGGTTCACTTCTCAGTTCTTTTTTGTTTTCTTGGGGTATAGGGGATTAATGATATCTTCTAATAAGTAGATTATTAATCTTGATAAAGTCTATTTTATAAATTGTGTTCTTTTAAAATTCATGCTTTTGTATCCCCTCTAAAAAATCATTGCCTACCTCAAGATCACAAAGATATTTTCTTCAGGTGTTTGTAGACATTTTATGATTCTAGCTTTTATTATTTTTCTCAAATTAAATTTTATTTATGGTGTGAGGTAGGGAGCTAAGGTTCACCTTTTCCAAATGAATAGTGAGTTGTTCCATTGCCATTTCTTGAAAAGACTCCTTTTCTCTAAAGAATTTCCCACTGACTGGGTGTTTGATGGAAAAGCAATTTACTGTATATACATGAGTCTATTTCTGAGCTCTGTTCAATTTTCTTGACCTATTTAATGTATCCTTACCCCAACACCTCAGTGTCTTAATTGTAGCTGTAAAATAAATTCTAAAATAAGGTAGCATCTTTGCACTTTATTCTTTTCCAAGATTGCTTTGGCTATGATAGATTCTTTGAATTTCAATTTCAATTTTAGAATTTATCAATTTCTTCAGAAGTTTTAGAATTTATAATTTCTTTAAAAAAGTATGTTGAGACTATGATTGAGATTGAGCTGAACATATAAATCAGTTTGGTCTTCTTAACATTATTGAGTCTAACAATTTACAGACGTGATATTTATCTATCAATTTAGATCTTTGAAAGTTTCTCCAAGTAACGTTGTATAAATTTTAGGGTAGGGTCTTGCACATTTTTCATTAGACTTGTTTTCAGATATTTGATTTTTTTACTGTATTGCAAATGGTACTATTTTTCAAGTATTGTTTTCCAATTGTTAGCTGCCAGTATATAACAATTCAATTGACTATTTTATATCAATCTTGGATCCTGCAATTTGGCTAAATTCACTTATTACTTTCAAGAGTTTTTTTGTGGATTCCATAGAGTTTTCTTCACACATGATCATATCATCTGCAAATAAAATGTTTTATTTCTTCTTTTCAAATTTACATGAGTTTATTTTTTTCTTTTTCCTTATTATACTGGCTACGGCATTGATATAATGTGGAAGAGAAGTGATGAGAATGGGCATTCTTCCCTATTTTGATCTTAGGCAAAAGTATTTCATTTTGCCATTAAATAAAATATTAACTGTAGGGTGTTTTATAGATGACTTTATTGGATTAAGCAAGTTCTATTTAAATACTAGTTTACAGAGAAATTTTTATCATTAATAGGCATTGACTTTTTATAAAAGTTAGATGAATATTTCTTTTTTAATACTTGAAATTCAAGATTTAAGGTCATTTTTCGCTTATCTTACCCAGCATTTTATGAGCTCTTGTGATCAGAAAGCTAAAAGTCATGAGGGAAATATTCAAGATTCAAATGTAGAATTTGAAGCTGTGTCAGTAAATAAAACATCAAGGGAAAAAAGTGATTAAACATTACAAAGATCTATGGGGGATATTTAACAAAACTCCTGCAACATATATGAAAGATTCCTAGAGAATGAAAAGGTAATTTCACAATCAACTTGAATGAGATGTCTAAGTCAATATAATTAAAACAGCAATTTTCCTAGGTAATATTTAATTGCAATTTGTCAATGTTTAAGTCAACATTTTATAGTCACCTGAAAGATACAGCCAAAATATTACATTACTTTATTTTCCAAAATCAGAATTTGATGTAGCGTTTTAGTTTAACATCCCACTTCTTATATCATTCTACAATTCTAGGAATTTAATTAAACTAATTGGTTGTTTTGAAGTTGCATTTAGATATTTGTATAGATCCCAAAGCAAGGTGTTTCCATAATTAAAGAAAAAAATACTGCTTTATCTTGAATTTAGACAAAATCAAACAAAATTATAGTTACTTTGTGCCCAAGATACATCTGACTTCATCAGTCTCTTCCAAAATTAGTAGTGATGCTCTGCCTTCTGTACTGTAAACCAGTAAGCTGCCTATATCATGTTATTTGGTAAGCTATGAAAGACCTTTGTGCTCCTACAAGAAAATTATAGAGCTCCAAATCTCACAATTAAAGTAAAGCTTCAGAAATAAAGCATTTTCTTCAGAAGGATATTTTAAAATGCACATATCATTATGGAGGGTGATATGGTTTGGTTGTATCCCCACCCAAATCTCATCTTGAATTACAGTTGCCATAATCTGCACATGTCACGGGAGGGACCTGGCAGGAAATGATTGGATCATAGGGGCAGTTACCCCATGCTGTTCTCATGTTAGTGAGTTCTCATGAGATCTTATAGTTTTATAAGCATCTGGCATTTACCCTGCTTACACTCATTCTCTCTCCTGCAGTCCTGTGAAGAGGTGCCTTCCACCATGATTGTAAGTTTCCTGAGGCTTCCCCAGCCATGCAGAACTGTGAGTCAATTAAACCTCTCTTCTTTATAAATTACCCAGTCTCAGGTATTTCTTCATAGCAGCAAAGGAACAGACTAATACAAAGGGCTAACTAAACTCTAAAGCCATTATCTTAAATTATGGTCTCATTTATTTTATCAGCAAGCTTTTTACCCTGGAAAGCAGTAAAAAAGAGAAGAGAAGAACATTAGATAGAAAAATTAAGTATTGATGAATGAGAGAATATTTAAAAATTAGAAAAGCATATCAGTAAGACAAAACAAGTGACCTCTCCTTAGAATACACAGGTTCAACAGATATGCAATATGTATTTTAGATGGTTGTTAAGAATAGCCTGGGGCCAGGACATGCAAAAGAAGCCTGGCTCCTAACCAGGTGATTGCTCACCATTCTAGAAGTTGAAGAGTCCCCTGAAAAAAGAGCAGGAAGAGTGCCAAAAAGAGATTTGTGATGGCTTCCTAGGGAAGACTGTAGGAGTAAAGCTAAACTTTACTGACCATAATAGTTTATCTAAACTTGTCCTACTGACTCTACCCTTCACTTAGAAATAAATCTTCATTACCAAATAAATATTTGAATCAAGGAAAAAATGTGACTTATTTCCAGGGTATTGCCCACAAATACCTCCCCTACTCACCTATCAGGTTTTTTCCTTTCTCTTGACCTTCAAGATCTACAATTAGGATTATTCTTTGAATTAGAACAATGTTCCTCAAACTTGAGTGGATCAGGAAGAAAGACATAATCTCAAAGACCCACAATGTTGATATTACATATACTTAAAGTTGTTTAATAATGTGCAAACACAAAACCAGGTCTGTCACTCCTTTCTGCTTGATCCCATACAAGCTGCTGTCCCCGTTTCATGTTTTTGGGCAAGGAAATTCTTTGTCAGGCTGCCTCTGATTGCATTTAATGCTAGTTACTATGCAGCCACTCTTCTTAAAGAAATAATTTGCCTCCATAGTGACAACAACAGAGCCAGGTTCAAGTTCACCCTACTCTTGGAACCCACAGAATCCTCCTACAACACTGGCTGGGTCCTCAATCTTTCTCAGCTACTTTCCTTCAGTTGAGGGATTCCAAGAAGGTCTGAAAGAACCAAGAGAAAGCACCAAGAGAAAGATATAGGGGGAGAGAAATGGTTAGACAAACAAGTTATTGCCATCAAGGGAAACAGGCAGCCTCCGTCTGCATCCCAGCTTCACCATATTGGCTATGTGACTTGCTGTTCTGAGCTTCAGGTTCTTCACCTTTCAAATAAATAATAACAATAATTGAAGTATTACATGTAATGTTTCTGGCATAGTATAGCAGTTCAAAACCTGTAACTGTTAACATGATTATACTCTGGACTTCAAAGTAAGAACATTGTCACCCAATGTCCCAAAGCTTCTATTTAGCCAGTCAGTGACCAATATTTATTAAGCAGTGGAGAATTAGAGAACATATATAGTATACCCTCATTGCCTTCAAGTACTTAGTTCAAAGAAGACCTCTAGTCTATCAAAATACAATTTTTGAGAGGTATAGAAAAAACTAGAAATCAAAAAGCCTGGATTCTTAACATAGTTTGCACTGTGCATTACCTGTGCTTCAAAAGGTAATCACTTGACGATTCTGAGTCTCATATTACTCCTGCTTAAAACAGAGATCATGTTTTGTGCTATGCCTACCTCAAGGATTATTATAAAGGCAAATAAGATATATTAGGGCACTAATAAATATAATTTATTATGATTAGTGATTTTCAAGACCAAAATGACATCTCATCCAATTCTCTCATTTTCCAGATGGCAAGACAGACTCCCATAGAGGCTTCATGATTAGTCTAACAACATACAGCTAGAGCTGAGACTCACACTAAGGGCTGAGGTGCCTCTCTCTCAGGTTGTTGGCATCAGTTTCCCCTCCCTCCCACCTTTCTTCCCTGCTTATTGTCCCCCATGCCTTAAAAAGATGAAGCACTCTATAAGTGCTAACAATTAATCTAGAATTATTGTTAAAAATGGTGAGCTAATAGAGTAGAAAAGTAATCAGAGTTTAGAGTCAGGGAAGGTTCCATAAAGATGAGTTCCCAGAGCAGGTACTCTGCAGATCACAGGATCTCATTTCAATTCCCTGTCCAGTATCATTGCTTATGAGCATAGCAATAAACTCCCCCAGCATTTAGCACTCCCTGGGACCTCTTTAAAAGGCCCTCCACTCTTCTACACTGCCCAAGTAGGTTAATTAGTATGGCTATCTGAAATCCTTTACTCCAACTGTTCAGATAGCTGCACACTTTGGGGACCTACCAATTATTTCCCGCTATTCATGAGGTGGCTTATTTTGGTCAATGCAATATCCCAACAACTCTGCCCACTCCTGAAAACTCTCACCCCAGATCATCTGTGCCTTATTTGCAGAAGAAACTTTTACTCTCGGTACTTTTAACTTAGAGTGCTATTTGGAAAGACTTGACTCATAAAAAGTCTTACAGTTCCTTTGTTGGCCTTATCATGACCTGAACATTTTGTTAACAAAGCACCCTGTTAATGTTTTGACCACAAGAACTAATGTGCTTGGGGTTGATGGTGTTGCCAAAGTGATGCTTGCTCCTAAAAAGGGAAAGTTTTAATTCTATTTTCAAAATAAGTCATCTTATCCCAGCTATATTAGGAAATGTCATCAATCAATCCACAAAGTCTGCAGTGGGTGGATAGTGTTGGAGGGACGGGTGTGTTAATTCACTTGTCAGTCCAGTTTCCCAGTGTCACAAACCTCACCTCCCTGTAGGGGGCAGGTGAAGTTCCAACAGCCCCAGTTGAAATTGGCCTGAAATTGTCCTTTTAATTACAAAATATACAAAGGTATTCTCAGTGGGTGCAGCCAGACTGATACCTAGTGACTGACCAGAGATTGCAAAATAAAAAAGGTGATCTGAGGGTCAAAAGACAGACAATGATTCAATGCATTATCTCCTGGGCAAAGTCATTCTCAGCTCAGGAAATCACCAGAGTCCTAAAAGCTCCAAAAATAATCCCTCTAAGAGCAAATCTTTAAAGCTGTCTGCCTCCCTGCACAGGAATGAAGACTCCAAGCTCAAGTCGGGAGGAAATGTAGTGTAGTATTGTATAAGGTGTCCCAGGGAAGAGGCTTAAATACCTGGAAAAGGGTCATACTGCATGGTAGGGTGAGGGAGTCAGGGGTCAGGCTACCATACTGATCTCAAGCACAGACCCCATAAGGGAAGATGACAAAAAGAGGTCCTCAAAAAGAGACCACTAAGGCCTTGAACAATCAAACCCCATTAGCCCAGATGCATAGTAAAGCAATCCTGTACCAGGTCTTCCTGAGTGGTAAGTCTAAATCCTCTTGAAGAAAAGACCGCCAAGAAGTGGGAAAAAAAGAAGAAATGCTACCCAAGTCAGCGAGGCTCTATTCACAGACAAACTCCCTTCAATCCTTCTGCTTTGTGAGGATATGCTGATTATCACAGGATCCCCCATTCGTACCTCCAAAGAAAACCTCTTCCTTCCCCAGAATGTCCCTCAACCCTGAGAAGTCATATTCTTTACCTCCCTTTTGTAGAAATGTTCTCAATCCCATTCTGCTTTGATAAACCTGTGCATTCTAGAGTTTATGTTAATATGTAATATTTCCATTCTATAAAGTTATAAAAGCTTTCATGTTTTATAGGCTTTATCTACGAGGTTGTTGTCTCCTGTCTTACCTCCATCAGTGCGCAAAATCATTGATAGTAGAAATTGTCTACAATTTCTTTTGAATCTCTCTTTTTAGACCAAGGAGTTTTCTCTTGAAATATCTGTTTTTGACAGGATGACTTGTTATGTATTTGGCAGACTGTATTCCTTACCTCTAAGTGTTAACAAAAAGCCATTAAAAATAGAATTAATGAAGGAAAGGAAATAAGGCTAGTAAGAACTTTGGCTCAGTAAGCCGTCTCAGTTGCCTCAGCTCTCCTGAAAACAGGCCAGATAATAGAACACTTCACACTCACAGGATACTAACATCAATCCCAGGCTTGGAAAACACCCTCTTGTTCACCCCCAGAGCCAAAATGGCTGACAGTGTTTTCCATTAACTATCACAATCACAATCCCACTGGAACAATGGTGCCCTTTTCTTTTAAATCAGAGTTCACCTTGGGCAATTTACATTCCTGACCTTTTAAGGTAAAGTCTTCTTGCTCCTTGGTCCAACCCACAAAACCCTTTGATATGTAGGAATCTGTATTAGGGTAAAAACAGTTGGTAACATGACCCAAGAGGCCTAAACTGAACAGAAACTTCTCTATCACTGGAAGAAAACAAACAGAAGTTAGGTGATAATCTTAAGCAAGGCTGTTGTCAGGGGAATTTATCAAATGGGGACAGGAGTGGGACTAAAAATTATCACATGCACTTCCAACTGTGAGGGTTTGGGATTATGAATGTTTTAACAAAAATAGGAGGATTTAGGTGAAACATTTCTACCAGCCTGGTCATGCATTAAACCAGAGGAAAATTTCACTAAGACACAAAATCTTAATTCAAAGCAATAATTGGGAGTGAAAACATTTCTATTATTAACCTCACAGAAAAGATTCAAAAAATAATCTAGAGCAAGATTCCGGTAACATCAAGCACTAAAAGAGTTTTATGTTTTTAGCCAGAAGTAATCACTAAAATATTCCTTTAAAAAAATCCTCTTTCTAAATGTGTGTCCTATTTATGGAACAATGAGCAGTTTAAATCTTGAGAAAACTGTGTTCTTGTAAATACTTATTACGTAAATAATAAAACATAAAGTAAAATATAATTTGTTTTAAAATTTCCAAACAAAAGATTTTACTGCTTAGGGAATGCCCTTTGCGCTTAAACTATTAAATTAAGTTGTGTAATTAGCTGGGCTTTGTCATCAGAGCCATGTTTCTATTACATGAGAAGACAATAGGACAGAACTTTAGCGGTCAGGCTTAGACAAGCAATTCCCATGACTCAAACTACAGAACTGTGTGACCAAGTGACTGAGGCATCAGCACCTGTCTTAGGCTCATATTGCCACATGCATAACAGTTGCTGAAGAAAAATAGATAGTAACTCATTGATTTGAATATTGTTTTAAAAGCATATGAATCATTCTTGCTTCTATATGTCATAGCTCTGACCTAAACTTACTACATTCTTTACAGTAATCCATTTAAGGACTAACATGTTAGGAATTACTGTGTTTATAACTCTAACACTAAATTTTCTTTGCCAAATTTTCCCTGCCTAAATTTTCCTGGCCTCCTGGCTATAAACATGATAAACTATACATCCTTGCTACATTTTCCTTGCGTCCTTTCTGAGAACATCATAGACTATATAAGGAATGAAGGTGATTCTAGGTTCATTTGACTAATGGCAATAATTACTATGGCTTGAACAAGGTATTTATCACTTGTTCAGAATATTTAGCTCTCTGGTACAAATTCTGATTTGAATGGCATAAAATATATGCCAGGTATATATTTTTTTTAATTTTAATACATATTCACAACAGGTAATCTTTGTAGATCATCTAAGATGATCAAATAAAATATTTCTGAAAATATAATCTCATGAGTCAATAATTAAAAAATACAATGATTGAAGTTTTGTCTATAAAGTTTTACTTTTTCCCTAATTTCTTTTATTCCAAACCATTTTTTCAGTCCTTTATCACATAGCATATTCTACTTGAACAAAGGAAAATTGATTCAAGCATATTGATTTTTTATAGTTTACAAATAGGTTTTTCTCCTTTCTTCTATAGAAGCTGGTTTGACAGAGTGAAATACAGTCTATGATTGAAAAAAATTTAATAAAAGCATGAATTTAATTTGTGTGTTTTTGTTTTCTTCCCTAATTATTAGAGGTCAGTTAGTTAAAATGTGTTCATATTTTTTAGGTATTTGAATCTTATAACAATATTTCAGAAAACAGAAAAATCTTAACATCATTTTACTTGCTTGAGTGCTAAGTAAATATCTTTGAAAAGTATATACTTCACTCTCATTTGTGAGCTGTCTTATAGTTATTCTTTGCTATATGTGAAACCTGACATGTAGTCTTTCAGTTTTGTCATTCTATCTGCTTTTGCACTTTAGTTAGTATTATTTGGTAGAAATGCCATATTTTGATTTTTTTCATGGCAAGTTAATCTTTGGAGAAATGAAAGATTAAACAATGGGAATGAACAGTCAGAAAAGTAGAAAAAAACTTTGTCCAGTGTGATATCCTGGAAGCCAAGTGAAGAATGTTTCTAAAAAGAGGACAGGATCAACATTGCCACATGCTGCTAATTTGGTACAGTAAGAGTACTCTGATGGGTTCAAACAAGTTCAAGCAGAGCATGTGTATATAACTATGTTCTTTCCAACTCTACTTAAATAACAATACAGAAATTTTTAAAGATCTGAACCCACATAGATAAAAACAATGGAAGCAGGGACCACAGCAGGGGAGCAATATTGACAAAATCTTGAAAGATGAAGAGTGAATAGCAGAGAGGCTCAAGCATTCACAGGAAGGAAGAAGGTCCCCAAGAAGTGACACAATTTCTTCTGCAGAGCCCTAGAAAGGACCAAGTATGGGAGGTATATCTCTGAAGGTACAGTGGAGGCAAGTGGGTGGAAGAGCTGATAACTTTAATTTTGAAGTAATTGGTTCAAATTCTTTTTAAGGAAAAATTAGATTCCTCCAATCACTTTCCAATTTCACATATCCTAAACTTACCCCTCCTATATACCCTGATAGAAAATAAGAATAAAGAGAATTATCTAAAGAATTCTAAACAGAGAAGTTTGGTATGTTTTTCAGGCAGAATTGAAATTGGGGCTGAAACTCCATACTAAAAACCTAGACTATTAAATTAAAATGTTTACACTAACAATGTAACTCCCAAACCCTTCCCTGACTAGATCCCAGAAGGCCGCTAGTCAGGTTTATGCTCCCCAAGCAGGAGAAAAGATGAAACTGTCTGGGGTCAAGAAAAAAGACATAGACACCAAATAAACAATTGGTTTTCTCAGTTTTTCTACATGGTGACCCTAAGGAAACATGCGCTGTACGTACTTAGGATTTCAATCAACTTTTCTTTCACATAAGGCAGAACAGAAAGCATCCAGCATAGAAGTCAGAGTCTAAAATGTATAAACAGAATAAAGGTAACTTAGAAGAGACAGATACATTGTATGAAGAAAAATATAGTCACAGCTATGTTTCCCTGGGAGGTAGACTCTGAGATGGGCTTGAGCATGCAAGATGTTTATTAGGAAGTCACTTTGGAGGGGACAAAAGCAACGGTGGGCTAACGAAGAAGTCAAGCTGCAAGGCCAGTCCCGTGAGAGCCTCAGCCTCAGTCTCTGGGGCTAGAACAGCCCTTCAGAACTCTCCCACATTGGGCCAAGATGGCCAAGCACTCATAGCCCACATGGAACAGTCTTTGGATGTGGGCTACCTCAAAAAGGGAAGGTGACCTTGAGCAACAACTCTTTCCTTGAAGGGCAACCTGAGTGTTGCACCCAGTGTCTACCACAAAAACTTTAATGAAACTATAATAAATAAATTTAGAAAGCTAAATAAAAGCACGATTCCATCTGATGAAATAAGAAAATAATGTTATGTATTTTTTTAACATAGAGTATTCTGAAAACATAAAATAGCTCTTGAAATTTTAAAATATAACAATGGAAATTTTTTTAAACTTCACAGAAGAGGTGGAAGATAAAGTTGAGAAAATCAAAAAATTAAAAGAGAAAGATTTGGAAGAAGACAAATTGTCAAATAACAAACACACGAAAATAACACATACAAATATTATCAAGGGTGTGGTGCTATGGACTGAAAAGTTCCATTAAATCTTCAGGACAGTATATAAGGGGAGAAAACATATTTGGTGAGAAATTTAAAAATTTCAGAAATAAAGAAAAGATCCTAAAGGCTTCCAAAGAGAAAAAGTAGATCACATGTACAGGATTAGGACTTTAAAAAGCAGTGGGCCGGGCACGGTGGCTCACGCCTGTAATCCCAGCACTTTGGGAGGCCGAGGCAGGTGGATCACGAGGTCAGAAGATCGAGACCATCCAGGCTAACATGGTGAAACTCCGTCTCTACTAAAAATACAAAAAAAAAAAAAAAAAAATTAGCCAGGCGTGGTGGCGGGCACCTGTAGTCCCAGCTACTCGGGAGACTGAGGCATGAGAATGCCGTGAACCCGGGAGGTGGAGCTTGCAGTGAGCTGAGATCAAGTCACTGCAGTCCAGCCTGGGTGACTGAGCAAGACTCTGTCTCAAAAGAAAAAAAAAAAAAGGAGTGAACTTTATTACAGCAAAATAGAAGATAGAAAATAATGAAACAATATTTTTTAAATTCTGAGAAAAAAAGTCTTAATCCAAAATACCATATTTAACCTCACTTTAATAAAATCTGAAAATAGAAACAAGACACTTTCCTCTTACTCATCTTTTCTTAGCAAGCAACTGGAGAATGAACCCCAGAAAAGGGGGAGAATAAAGTGGAAAAGTATATGATTCAGGAAACAGAGGAAAGAAAAGAGAGAAAGGGTTAAAGAGAATCCCCAGTTTGATAGTAAGGGGAAGACCCTGGACCAGAGCTTACAGTAGGCACAGGGAACAATCAGTTGTGGGAGGAGGCAATCAGAGGGCTTGAGGGAAAGGGATGGATAGTTAGAAAATAATGAAACCGATGGATCACTGATTATATTTGCATTGAGAGAGGTTGTATACTTTGGATTTGGGGGATGAATCAGTAGTAGAAATATAAAAATCAGCTAATGAAAAAATAATGCAATTTTTCATTTACGAAAGCAAAGAGTTGAAAAAAAAGGTCAGAGCCCCCTTCTTAGCTCAGCTGTGTATAGTATTTATGTAGTTATAATAAAGCAAACACAGAATATAGGTTAAACCAAAAATGATAATTTACCAGCATTTAGAGGCTGAGGAAATGGGAGGTATATATTAAGTGATGTGGGGAGAGTTGATTGGGCTGGATTCTTTTCTCCAATAAGAGGAAGCAATAGAAAATACCTAAAGCTTCATCACACATATATAAGAAATTAGTATAAATGCATTATTTAGCCATTTGGAATTAGATGCCAGAAGAAATAGCTAAACAAATTGAAATTGGTATCATCTGCACATCGAGAGTTGGGGATAGCAAATGGAGAAGTAGAGTGCTGATGTTTTTCATTATAAATCTTATAATCCTTTTTGACTCTATATACTATATACCTGCATTAAATCCTGCTTCATGTTGATAAAAATTCCTGTTTCCGTAAAAGTTTTGCATCCAATCTTTTTGAAAAGTTTGGTTAATGTTGCTACAATTCAGTCCAAGAGGAATTAACCCAAGTTCAAGCTTATTTTATGATACCTGGGAAAGAAGAAATCAGAGAGCCAATGGTATTCGTACTTTAATGATTGATTTCCCATTTCGATAATTAATAATTTTCTTGACTCTGATGATTACAGTGACTTTGTTCCTATATGATCCGTTTTACCACTTCATCTCAGCTAACTTTTCTTCAGCCACCATTGCTTTGTGTGTTTTTTTTTTTTTCACGTTAAAAAACATCTGTTGAAGTCTAGGTAAAATTAACTTTAATTTTGATTTCTTTCCAAATTCTGCATTTAATCTGGATGAGTGAATGAAGGGTTGAAGGACCATCACATTTTCATGTTACAATTGATATTTATGTTGGGCAAGTGAACACTGTTCATGTATCAAGCTGTCAAGTATTGTCACCTTAATAGAGTAAACAATTAAAAAGAAGAATTGTAGCAATCATTTTAATGGGCTTCTTGTTCATTAATTTCATAGAAAAAACTAAAACTGATTTGTGAAAATAAACTATCCATACTTTGCCTCTTTCTCTCTTTTTAAAGTGATCCATCAACTAGACCATCGCAAGTGTTCTGTAAATCTATTTTATTCCCTTTACTTTATAGGAAAATTAAATTATAGATCCAAGTGGAGAAAAGGCCATTGTCTGGGTTCCTCTGATCTCATTTTACCCATAGGTCACAGGAGGTATTCAAAGTTCTTAAAACTGCACACTACTAAGAAGGAACTGAGGTCCTTTTTCTAGACAAGATAACCCACCACCTCCCTCAAGTGGTCAATTGGATTAGTTTTCTGTTTCCAGAGCTGACTTGTAGTTTATTTCCAAGAACTATAGAGTCATGTATAATGGCTGGGTTGAATGGACTTTTTTTCTTTAATAAATTGTTTGGCCTTTAGGGCGAGGTATGCTGACTATACTAAATTGCACTATATTTTAGTTTAGGTCAAAAGAAAAAGGCACTTAACCAGGGGCTAGCAGTTGTTTACAGGGCTTGCCAACTCAGGATTGCTTTCACTGTGGCCTTTGCCTTTCCTGCTAAGAGCTTAATCCAAACTTCATCATTTCGACTTCCTTAAAGTCTTGTACCAATTTCTTTTTCACTAGAGCAAAGGTGTTAATTCCTGCTTCCTGAACAAATTGGCCTTTCAGTGATTACACATCACCCAGCACAACTTGCTTAATGATGTTATTTCCTAACCAAAACTGAAAACTTTTTAAAATGTTTCCTTAATTAATCTCTGAGAAGGGGGATAAGGGGTGGGGAGAGGGAAAGGAGACCCAGGCTGTCTTTCTGATGAACAGCAGTAAGTAAAATTCTCAGTGTTATCTATAATCAAATCATTTTCAGGACATTTTGTACAAAAACATCATTTCAGAAGAAATTTATAAAAGTCATTGCTTTAAGTCATTAAGGCTAACTTTAGTTCTAGCAATCTCAGAATAAAATATCCAACAAGGATGTCTGCAGAGTACTAACTTGAATAAAAATGTATGAGTTGATGACATTCATGCTTTCTAATGGTAACTAAGTAAAATTCCTTTTCTGTTATGTTCATTCCTCAGGTTTGTAAAAGGATGAAAGGAACTGGAAAAGAAGTCGGCTGGGAGCTAGGTATAAACATAATTAAATAGACTTTTGTTGACTTTAGTGTTTGAATAATGCTTATCCAACGTTTTCAAGTTGATTTAGATAACCTAGCAATCAGCTAAATCAGATATTTGAGGGCAGTTTTTAGCTTTTTTCAAACCCAACCACAAAATAAATGAACTCTTGCAACAAAACAGTCAGCTTCCCTGGTATTTTGGCTCCACAACTCACATCTCAATGAAGCCAAACCCCTAGGAATGAAAAAATGTCTACAAATGCACACAAAACTTACCAACCTATGTCAAAACAGGGCCAAGTGTGTCAGGTTGGCGAGGACCCTGGACACTCTAATCTCAAAGAAGATCAAGCTACAGCAAGGTTTAATTCTTCCATACTTTGATCTATCGCTAGGCTCCTCCAACTATTCTTGACAAGAATACCTGGGTTCAATTACTGTCTCAACGCGAAGGGTTTGAAACAGTAGAGTGGACAGACACATGAAAAGTAGTCAATGATACAAAACATTCCAATATGTGTATCGTACTGGCTGAAGGTAATATGTTAATATCATAGTTGAATAGTTTGAAGCCAACTTGGGAAAGCTGCATCGACTTTGCACATACAATAGGTTCCTTTTGATACTATAAGAAATGATTCTGTAAGAAATCATTTTTGGCCGGGCGCGGTGGCTCACGCCTGTAATCCCAGCACTTTGGGAGGCCGAGACGGGCAGATCATGGGGTCAGGAGATTGAGACCATCCTGGCTAACACGGTGAAACCCCGTCTCTACTAAAATTATATTTTAAAAAATTAGCCAGGTGCGGTGGTGGGCGCCTGTAGTCCCAGCTACACGGGAGGCTGAGGCAGGAGAATGGTGTGAAGCCGGGAGGGGAGCTTGCAGTGAGTGGAGATCCCGCCACTGCACTCCAGCCTGGGTGACAGAGCAAGACTCCGTCTCAGAAAAAAAATAAAAAAGAAATCATTTTCTGAGCTTTGGTTGTTATCACCAAGAATGGGTGTGGTTGGGACTTACCAGGGTGCTCCATTTCTGTCCTTTTCTCTTTTTGTGACTCAGTCTTCTGCTTCTCAATCTGCTCTTGCTCTCTCACTGTCTTTTCCTCTGAAAATTCAAAGGCACAATTATAGCATGAAGTTGCAAAGATTTTTTACCTTTCACCTGCAAGGAACTAACAGGCAAGGACATTCAGGATGGGGATATAGGCTGAAGAGAAAAATTCCTTTAACTAGATATAACCTTAACTGAAGATTTTTCACTTATCTGCAAGATATCTGTGATAATGGAAGCAAATACTGTTCCTATTTTACAAAACAGAAAGCATTTATATTGACTCCCAGAGAATAAATACCTCTGTTTATTTCTTATGTAAAGTGCTAAGTGCCATATAGGCAAGCGTGGTTAAGAACAGCGTGGCTTTAAGGTCCTGAGGCTGAAAGAAGCATCAGCATTTTCCTCATTATTTGGGTAGAATACCATAATTAAATTTCCATATTTTGGTAAACTGAAGGGCATGGTTGCCCAACAGATGTCAAGAAGTACGGATTCAAAATTCACACCCTAAGATATACGGCAGCTTTTTGTGGGCTTCCTGACATTTAACCAGCAAAGATTGTAGATGTGTCTGAAATAAGACTGTCCTTTGTTTTCTGTGACTTAGACTTTTCTGGGTTTGGAGTCTTCTGGGTTTAGAGTTCGTAAAATCAGAATGTTTGCGGCTACACCTTCACCAACACTCCACCATGCCATTCCTGGGGATAGCCTAGAGAGGAGTGGGTAACAGTGGGGAATGAGAGGCTACAGAAAGGTGAGGAAAGAACATGTGTTGCCAAGGCCAGTGCTCCATATAAAAACATCAGGTTCTGGGATGGAACTTGAGATTCTGTATGTCCAGCAAGCTGCTAGGAACACACTTTGAGTAGCCAGGACCTTGGATCAGCACTTCTTACACTATCTATTGAGAAGGAATAGCTCCCGTACCCACACAATCCCAGGCAGGACTCTGCTCTTCTGTTCCCCAGACCTTCTCCTGGGACAAAGAAAGAGGCCACAGTGACATGACACACTAATCACTTCTGCAGCACACCAGGAACCGGATGCACTGTCAGAAATTCTACTGGTTTCCAGGTTGGGTATATGAGAAAAAAGGCAAAAAGAATTCCTTACTTCACTGCTTGAAGCCACACAGTCTCTGTAACACACCAAAGGATGCTAAGTTCCTTTGGTTTGCCTGCAAACAGCCACTAACACCAGTCTTGTATTTAGAGGAGGATTTAAAATCCATCCACAGCCCATAGTTTTTAAGGAAGCAAATCATGGGGTTGACTTCCCATATGCTTCTCATCTCTGGGGTCTGCTCACCAATTGACTTCTCATAGCATGCTTGCCCCGGCTGCCTTGCAGTCTTTCCAGATGAAATTCAAGATTCTCCGGTAACTGTAGCAGGACAACTCCTAAGACCAGCGACCTTCCAAATAACCTTCTCATTCCTCTCATGTTCAGAGAATGGGAAAGGATGCCAGAAAGCTATGTGAGGGTGAACGACGGCCAGAACTGTAATTTATATCTATGACCTGACAGAAAGGTGGAAATGGGGAGAATGTTACTCAATACTTTTTTTCACTGTACTAATCTCTCCTCAAGGATGCTTTGCCAAGACAAATCATATATTTTTATATAAAGCATCTACCATTTCTACTCCTTCGCCATAAACAGGCATTTTAAACTTAGCAAGGGCAAGAGAACTTTTTTACTAGAATAGAATGTTAGCTGCTTGAAGACAGAAATTCTGCTAGGCTCATTTATTGCCATACCCCCAGCACCAGAACAACATTTGGCACACAGTAGGTGCTCCAAAACACCTGTTGGCAACTACCTAACCATAATGGTAATGAGGGCATTACGAGGCCTCATGACATATCTTCTCTATCCACATATTACACATATCTTTCTTACACCTCAGTACACCCCCTGCCAGCCTTCTCTGACTCTTCCCACATTTTATAAACTCCCTTCCCTTCTGCACAAATTTATTATCTTCCCAGTATCCTCACCTTGTCCATATGCCTCCTTTGTTCTACATTTTCTCTGATCTTGCATGTATCAGAGACTTTTACAGCCTAAGTTTAGGAAAAGTGAGTGTTACAGCTCCACTATCCCTTTTAAGCATACTACCTAGAACCATGAAAGAATGAAGACTCTAGTTTGCAAAGGTTCCCTGCAGAGGTAACAGCTGTGAGTACAGCAAATAGTGGATGGATGGGACACAAAGTCATGCCAACAGTATTGAAAGTGTTTCAATAAGACAGAAAAAAAATACACTTGAAGAAAAATGTCCTACTTCACACTTTTGACCAGGGCTAGAATAAAGTTGTGAGGAAGTATCTGTTGAGTCTTTATGTGATTCTGAGCAATCTGTGAGGTAAAAATCACATAACTACCGGGGACTCTTTTCAGATGTCATGAAATGCAGCCAAGGTCCAACCTTGACTAGAGATTCTACATGGGGGTTCTGCCACATGATGGGAAAGACAGATGGCCTGCAGGATTAGTGTTTCTCTGCTCACATAACTTCTTGGAGTAACACTCAAGAACAGACCAAAATGACATCTTATTCTAAATACCTCCCTTCATTGATGTGACACCTCAGCAATCCCCCCACAATGACAGAATTTTGGCTTCTCAGCTAAACTTAATGATGCAGAAATAATTCAGGACATGAAAACTGAAGGGAAAAAAAGGTGCTGTACTAAGCAAAAACCGCTTAGGGAAAATACTGTTTTTGTTTTTTGGTTTTTTTTTTTAATTTTGATCAAGTAATTCAACCACTCCAAAAAATGTAATAATATTTGTGTTTCTCATTGAGCACTGGTGAAAAACATTTAATCTTTTTTTTAAAAAAGGCCTTTAAAGGCCAGGTGTGGTGGATCTTGCCTGTAATCCCAGCCGTTCGGGAGGCTGAGGCAGGCAGATCACCTGAGATCAGGAGTCTGAGACCAGCCTAGCCAATATGGTGAAACCCTTTCTCTACTAAAAATACAAAAATTAGCTGGGCCTGGTGGTGGGCTGCCTGTACTCCTGGCTACTCGGGAGGCTGAGGCAGGAGCATCACTTGAACCCGGGAGGCAGAAGTTGCAGTGAGCCGAGATCACGCCATTGCACTCCAGCCTGGGCAACAAGAGCAAAACTCTCTCAAAAAAAAATATTTAAAGGCACAGTTTCTTAAGATCCAATTTTAAAACTACAACATTAAAGTATCACCACCTAATAGTATTGTCACATCCTCCACTCTTGTGACAAATTGTTTTATGACTATTCCCTCCCCAGTTCTCACACTAAAAATAGTATAAGAGCAGTTAAACAAAAAATCTCTTGGTTTCAAGTTTTCTTAAATCAGCTACAGTTCAACAACCTGAAATAATTAAAAATAAATTAGAACTTAATGTTCAGAAACCCAATCATAGCATGTGGCTAATTGTGAGTATCCAGTCAACACCAGCACCAAGTTATGATGAAATAAAACCATCCCACTGACATATCCCCCACACCCACTACCCCCAAGACTCCCAGGATACAATGTCGTATCTATCACTTGCCAGGGTTACTTCCTTCTGTTAGACTCTCAGGATACAATGTCGTATCTATCACTTGCAGGGTTACTTCCTTCTGTTAGCACAAATGCTCCCATTGTCAGCAAAAGTCTGAGTCAGTCTTGAGAAAAAGAAAGTAAGCGAATCCTGCTTTTTGCTTTCATAATGCTATAAAAATACATATAGCCTCCTTCAATAGTTATCTATCTCCCCAGTTATGGCCTCCCCAAAATAAATTCTGGTGGATTCAAGTAGATGAAACCAAATATTTCAAAGTTCCTCTTTCCATAGTAATTACCTTACCTCACAACCAAAAGAGGGCAGCACTGAGGGCATCAGTAAGGGAGGTCAAACTTTAAATAGCGTATTTAAGTGGGTCGCAACCTGCTCATTAAAATCACCTGGTACAGTAAAAAATCTCATCCCCAGAGTTTCTGAATCAGCTGATCTGAGGAGGGACCTCTAAGACACTGACATTTGATTGATGCTTCCCAGGCTATTCTACTGTGCCTTGTAATCAAAGCAGTTTTCACTTTATGTTTTTCCCTTATTTTCATTTATTAAAACATGTCATTTATTTTCACTTAGTAAAATAGGTTTTCACTTATTTTCAGCAAAGTTAAACCTGGAAAAACCCTCAAAGAGCATCGAGGTTGTGCTTCTCAAATTTCCATGAGGACACAGATCAGCGGGAGAGCTTGTGAAAATGCAGATTCCAAGTCAGGAAGTGTGGGGTGAGGCCTGAGGTAGTACAGGTCTAGCAAGCTCACAGGTGTGCCTCATCTGAGAACCACACCTTGTTCTCCCTGTTAACTTTACCAGATAAAAAAATGAGACTCAGACAGAGACGGTGGCTTCCTTCAGGTAATACAGCCAGCGAAAGAACAAAATGTGGTCAGAACTGATCATAATGACTTCCGTCTTGGGTTGGATACCACAGCAGCTGACACGTGGAAAGAACATCCATTAAATTTTCTGTGGGAAGTTGGGAGAAAACTAAGTGATAATGAAATTTTGGCAATTTCAAGTATAAAAAACTCACAGTGTGAAGTTAGTATAAATAAACTAGGGGGAGAGTTACAATTAAAACAAGTAAAAATCAGTTTGGGGTTTTTTGTTTTTGAAGCAGGAGGTATAAACACATGGTAAGAGAATAAAACAAACTGAACAGAAGGGAAAAATAAGCAAACCCTGTATAATAGCACATGAAGAAGGGCACAGAGAGGGAGAAAATGAAACAATAGAAAATAAAAGACACCAGGCTGACAAAAGGAACATAAGAATAAAAGTAGAGAGCTGGCAAATTAGACACAGGTTCTAAAATAAAAGGAAAATACAGCAGCATGGAAAGAAACAAACAGAAAAATCTAATGAGATGGGAGGATTCCTGCAAAAAGACTATATAAAATAAATCGCAAGATAATAGAGACCATGGGAAGGTAAAGCATTAAAGAGAGTCAGGAACATGAACACATTTTTTAAAAATTTATTTAGTAAAAAACAGAAAAGAAGTTGTATTTCATGAAATATCATGGTTTTATTTTTCCTGTTTATATTTTTAAAATAACAAAAAGTAACTTCTCCGTTACCAGTTGGGACCTGAAAGATTTGCACAGTTCTAGGAGGGGATGTAAGAACTCCTCTAAGGCTACCATCTCCTCTAGGCAGAAGGAGTTGAAAAGAAAACAAGGTTTAAGTCCAAAAGCATTCCATTTTTTTGTGTCCTGTGTAAAATATTATGGAACCCAGAAACTCTTCACCAGCCAGGTGACCACGTGTTTTATCACAGCATGAGAGACAGTCTTCTTGGAAGAAGCCACTGCAAACTGATTATTCAGGCAGTCAAAACCAAGAGGAGTCATCTTCATGAGGAAATGTTTCCCCTGGGCATGTATCTATGAAAGCTAAATTCAGACTGATTAGTCTTTTTGACATGGGTAACACTAAGCACCACTGTTGCCCAAATACACTTAGATTGTGGCTCTAGGGAAGTCCATTTAATTACATATTTTCACTGACCATTTCCATTCACTAACCATAGCTCATTTCCAATTCCAAAACATCACTTAGAGTCTCAAGGAAGAAAAAAAAAGATTGCAGAAGTTTTCTTTCCTATAGACCAAACATTAAAAATTCAAATGCCTACAAGGACAGGGAAGCTCACACAAATGGGTAAAGCTGGCCTGCCTTAATAAGACTGTGAGCACGTGTCCCATTAAAAGGTAGCTCCACCTACCCAGTTCCAGTATGCAGAAATGCAGATCCAGTGCTACCACATGCACCTGCATTCCAGGAGAACAAAGAAATGCGGATTCTTAGGTGTGATCTGACTTTTAAATATTAATGGCTAGTTTGTTCCGTTTGATTTTGGAATAACTTTGCAATTCTGTTTTAGATCCTGCATTTTCTTTGAAAAATATGTAAAATTTTCTTAGGGAATCAAAAAGTAAAGAAGTAGACATATGGTATGAGACAAGTGGATCCACCACAAGTAGATTCACCCATGAAAAAAAGCACAAGTGCTTTGTACTTTTACAAGACTTCTTTTCATGGCAGGGCATGGTGGCTCGCACCTGTAATCCCAGCACGTTGGGAGGCTGAGGCTGGCAGATCACGAGGTCAGGAATTTGAGACCAGCCTGGCCAACAGGGTGAAATTCCTTCTCTACTAAAAATACAAAAATTAGCCAGGTGAGGTGGCATGCGCCTGTAATCCCAGCTACTTGGGAGGCTGAGGCAGGAGAATTGTTTGAACCCAGGAGGCAGAGGTTGGAGTGAGCCGAGATCGCGCCACTGCACTCCAGCTTGGGCAACAAAGCAAAACTCCTTCTTGGAAAAATAAAATAAAATAAAACAAGATCTCTTTTCATCCAAGGAGAGGGAAAGTGGCAATTCTAACATAATGGTCAATATGATCAGCAGGATACAGCTGGCAAAAACTTAGCCTCACTTCTAGCATTTGTTCCTATAGCTCCATACATTGAGAGCATTTTCTTTCCATTCACCAATGACATGTCATTCGTATCATTAACAGAAATAAGTTTGGCTCTTGGATTTTGACTTGAAATCCCCTGGGTAGAACCTTTTAACTCAGTATCAAAGACTGTTGGAGAACCCGTGAAGAACTCCCCCGACACTGGTTCTGACTACACAGCTTTTCTAGGAGGGCTGAGGTTGCCACAGCTTCACTGTTCAGCATCAATATTCACTGATAAAATGAAATGTGTTTCTTAACATGGTAACCAGCTCCTAGCCTCCTGAGGCTCCACTGTAGCTGAGTTTCATGAGGCCCACATCAATCTTCCAAAACACATCTGAAGCCGTGCAGTTCACATTCCAGCTATAAATGGGAGACACTGACCCAAGCCCAAACAAAAACAAAAATCATCCAAAACCTCCTCTTTCCAACATCACAGGCTTCTGAATAATATGTTTACATTCTTCCAGGCTGGAGTTCTTCCAGACAGGGCTGGAAACTAAAGTCACAGTGAATATCAGAGGCTGACTGATTACAAATCAGGAAACCTACCCGGAAACATATGTCTGAGGTGGAAAAAGAAGGCTGGTCTGTTGAGTGTATAAAGAGTAGGAAATACACATATGTGTGGTATCACTTGCATACATTTGAGAAACTAATGATTATCCATAGGCACAAATACAGACACATACGTATACACACACATAAGAGCATTGCCTTCTCCTCAAAATTCACTGATTCCCATACTTTATTTTTTAGGTAAGCTGAACACACAGTAGCAAATTAATGTTTCAAGAACCATAACACATGGCTGGCAAGACGGCTAGAAACAGCTCCGATCTGCAGCTCCCAGTGAGATCAATGAAGAAGGCAGGTGATTTCTGCATTTCCAACTGAGGTACCCACTTCATCTCATTGGGACTGGTTAGACAGTGGGTGCGGCCCATGGAGGGCGAGCAGAAGCAGGGTGGGGCATCACCTCACATGGGAAGTGCAAGGGGTCAGGGAACTCTCTCCCCTAGCCAAGGGAAGCTGTTAGGGACTGTGCCATGAGGAACAGTGCTATCCAGCCCAGACACTATGCTTTTCCCATGGTTTTCGCAACTCACAGACCAGGAGATTCCATCGGGTGCCTACCCACAGGGCCCTGGGTTTCAAGCACAAAACTGGGCATTTGGGCAGACACTGAGCTAGCTGCAGAAGTTTTTTTTCATACCCCAGTGGTGTCTGGAATGCCAGCGAGACAGAACCATTTGCTCCCCTGGAAGGGAGCTGAAGTTAAGGAGCTGAGAGGTCTTGCCCAGTGGATCCTACCCTCAATGAAGCCCAACAAGCTAAGATGCACTGGTTTGAAATTCTTGCTGCCAGCCCAGCAGTCTGAAGTCAACCTGGGACACTGGAGCTTGGTGGGGGGTGAGGCGCCCATCATTACTGAGGCTTAAGTAGGCAGTTTTCCCCTTACACTGTAAACAAAGCCTCCAGGAAGTTTGAACTGGGTGCAGAACCCACCACAGCACCATGAAGCCACTGTAACCACACTGCCTCTCTATATTCCTCCTCTCTGGGCAGGGTATCTCTGAAAGAAAGGCAGCAGCCCCAGTCAGGGTCTTATAGATAAAACTCCCATCACCCTGAGACAGAGCACCTGGGGGAAGGGGCAGCTCTGGGTGCAGCTTCAGTAGACTTAAATGTTCCTGCCTGCTGGCTCTGAAGAGAGCAGCAGATCTCCCAGCATAGCACTTAAGCTCTGCTAAGGGACAGACTGCCTCCTCAAGTGGGTCCTTGACCCCCGTGTGTCCTGTCTGGGAGACACCTCATACAGGAGAGCTCTGGCTGGCATCTGGTGGGTGCCCCTCTGGGATGAAGCTTCCAGAGGAAGAAACAGGCAGCAATCTTTGTTGTTCTCCAGCCTCTGCTGGTGATACCCAGACAAGCAGGGTCTGGAGTGGACCTCCACCAAACTCCAGCAGACCTGTAGAAGAGGGTCGTGACTATTAGAGGGAAAACTAACAAACAGAAAGGAATAGCATCAACATCAGCCAAAAGGATGCCCATGCAAAAACTCCACCCAAAGGCCTCCAATACCAAAGACCAAAGGTAGATAAATCCACAAAGATGAAGAAAAACCAGAGCAAAAAGGCTAAAAATTCCAAAAACCCAATGGAAGAAAGCTAAGAACCATGATAAAAGGTTACACGAACTGCTAACTAGAATAACTAGTTTAGAGAAGAACATAAGTGACCTGGTGGAGCTGAAAAACCCAGCATGAGAACTTCATGAAGCATACACAAGTATGAATAGCTGAATCGATCAAGCGGAAGAAAGGATACCAGAGATTGAAGATGAATTTAATGAAATAAAGCATGAAGACAAGATTAGAGAAAAAGAATTAAAAGGAACTAACAAAGCCTCCAAGAAATATGGGACTATGTGAAAAGACCAAACCTACATTTGATTGGTGTACCTGAAAGTGATGGGGAGAATGGAACGAACTTGGAAAACACACTTCAGGATATTATCCAGGAGAACTTCTCCAACCTAGCAAGACAGGTCAACATACAAATTCAGGAAAAGAATACCACAAAGATACTCCTTGAGAAGAGCAACCCCAAGACACATAATCATCAGATTCACCAAGGTTGAAATGAAGGAGCAAATGTTAAGGGCAGCCAGAGAGAAATGTCGGGTTACCCACAAAGGGAAGCCCATCAGACTAACAGCAGATCTCTCTGCAGAAACCCTAGAAGCCAGAAGAGAGTGGGGACCAATATTCAACATTCTAAAAGAAAAGAATTTTCAACCCAGAATTTCATATCCACCCAAACTAAGCTTCATAAGCAAAGAAGAAATAAAATCCTTTAAAGACAAACAAATGCTGAGGGATTTTTGTCACAAGCAGGCCTGTCTTCCAAGAGTTCCTGAAGGAAGCACTAAATATGAAAATGAAAAACCAGTATCAGCCACTGCAAAAACATACCTAAATGTAAAGACCATCAACACTATGAAAATACTGCATCAACTAATGGGCAAAATAACCAGCTAGCATCATAATGATAGGATCAAATTCACACATAAGAATTTCTTTTTTTTTTTTTTTTTGAGGCAGAGTCTCACTCTATCACTGGGCTGGAGGGCAGTGGCGCCCATCTCAGCTCACTGCAATCTCCACCTCCCAAGTTCAAGTGATTCTCCTACCTCAGCCTCCTGAGTAGCTGGGATTATAGGCACCTACCACTACGCACAGCTAATTTTTTTTTTATTTTTAGTAGAGATGGGATTTCACCATGTTGACCAGGCTAGTCTTGAACTCCTGACTTTCTGATTCACCCACCTAAGCCTCCCAAAGTTTTGGGATTACAGGTGTGAGCCACTGCACCCAGCCAATGATATTAATTTCAATGTAAATGGACTAAATGCCCCAATTAAAAGATAGATGGGAAAATTGGATAAAGAGTCAAGACCCATCAGTGTGCTGTATTCAGGAGACCCATCTCATGTGCAAAGACACACAGAGCCTCAAAATAAAGGGATGGAGGAAGATTTACTATGCAAATGGAACACACAAAATAGCAGGGTTGCAGTCCTAGTCTCTGAAAAAACAGACTTTAAACCAACAAAGATAAAAAAAGACAAGGACATTACAAAATGATAAAGGGATCAATGAAGCAAGAAGAGGTAACTATCCTAAATATATATGCACCCAATACAGGAGCACCCAGATTCATAAAGCAAGTTCTTAGAGACCTACAAAGAGACTTAGACTCATATACAATAATAGTGGGAGAATTTAACACCCCACTGTCAATATTAGACAGATCAATGAGACAGAAAATTAACAAGGATATTCAGGACTTGAGGTCAGCTATGGACGAAGCAGACCTAATAGACAACTACAAAACTCTCCACCTCAAATCAGCAGAATATACATTCTTCTCAGCACCACATAGCACTTATTCTAAAATTGACCACATAATTGGAAGTAAAACACTCCTTAGCAACTGCAAAAGAACAGAAATCATAACATTCTCTCAGACCACAGTGCAATCAAATTAGAACTCAGGATTAAGAAACTTACTCAAAACAGGTGCAAGTACATGGAAACTGAACAACCTTCTCCTGAATGACTACTGGATAAATAACAAAATGAAGGCAGAAATAAATAAGTTCTTTGAAACCAATGAGAACAAAGATACAACATGCTAGAATCTCTGGGATGCAGCTAAAGCAGTGGTTAGAGGGAAATTTATAGTACTAAATGCCCACAGGAGAAAGTGAGAAAGATCTAAAAGCAACACCCTGACATCACAATTAAAATAACTAGAGAAGCAAGAGCAAACACATTCAAAAACAAGCAGAAGACAAGAAATAACTAATATCAGAGCAGAACTGAAGGAGACAGAGACACAAAAAAACCTTCAAAAAATCAATGAATCCAGGAGCTGGTTTTTTGAAAAGATTAACAAAGTAGGTAGACTGCTAGCTAGACTAATAAAAAAGAAAAGAGAAAAAGATCAAAGAGACAGAACAAAAAATGATAAAGGGAATATCACCACTGATCCCACAGACATACAAACTACCATCAAGAATACTATAAACACCTCTATGCATAGAGGTGAATAGACCAATAACAATTTCTGAAATTGAGAAAGTAATTAATAACCTACCTACCAAAAAAGCCCAGGACCAGACCGATTCATAGCCAAATTCTACCAGAGGTACAAAGAGGAGCTAGTACCATTCCTTATGAAACTATTCCAAACATTAGAAAAAGAGGGACTCCTCCCTAACTCATTTTATGAGGCCAGCATCATCCTGATACCAAAACCTGGCAGAGACACAACAAAAAGAGAAAATTCCAGGCCAATATCCCTGAGGAACATTGATGCAAAAATCTTCAATAAAATACTGTTAAACCAAATCCAGCAGCACATTAAAAAGCTTATCCACCATGATCAAGTCGGCTTCATCCCTGGGATGCAAGGCTGGTTCAACATACACAAATCAATAATCCATCACATAAACAGAACTAATAACAAAAATCACATGATTATCTCAATAGATACAAAAAAGGCCTTTGATATAAAATTCAACACCCCTTCATGCTAAAACCTCTCAATAAACTAGGTGTTGATGGAACGTATCTCAAAGTAATAAGAGCTATTTATGAAAAACCCACAGCCAATGTCATACTGAATGGGCAAAAACTGGAAGCATTCCTTTTGAAAACCGGCACAAGATAAGGATGCCCTCGCTCACCACTCCTATTCAAAATAGTATCGGAAGTTCAATACAAGTTCAGGTAAACAGGCAAGAGAACGAAATAAAGCATATTCAAATAGGAAGAGAGGAAGTCAAATTGTCTCTGTTTGTAGATGACATGATTGTATATTTAGAAAACCCTGTCATCTCAGCCCAAAATCTCCTTAAGCTGATAAGCAACTTCAGCAAAGTCTCAGGATACAAAATCAATGTGCAAAAATCACAAGCATTCTTATACACCAATAATAGACAAACAGAGAGACAAATCATGAGTGAACTCCAATTCACAATTGCTACAAAGAGAATAAAATACCTAGGAATACAACTTACAAGGGATGTGAAGGACCGCTTCAAGGAATACTACAAACCACTGCTCAAGGAAATAAGAGAGGACACAAACAAATGGAAAAACATTCCATGCTCATGAATAGGAATAATCAATATCATGAAAATGGTCATATTGCCCAAAGTAATTTATAGATTCAATGCTAGTCCCATCAAGCTACCATTGACTTTCTTCACAGAATTACCAAAAACTTCTTTAAATTTCATATGGAACCAAAAAAGAGCCCGCATAGTCAAAACAATCCTAAGCAAAAAGAACAAAGCTGGAGGCATCATGCTACCTGACTTCAAACTATACTACAAGGCTACAGTAACCAAAACAGCATGGTACTGGTAACAAAACAGATATATAGACCAATGGAACAGAACAGAGGCCTCAAAAATAACACCACACATCTACAACCATCTGATCTTTGACAAACCTGACAAAAACAAGCAACGGGGAAAGAATTCCCTATTTAATAAATGGTGTTGGGAAATCTGGCTTTGCCATATGCAGAAAACTGAAACTGGACCCCTTACTTACACCTTATACAAAAATTAACTCAAGATGGATTAAAGGCTTAAACATAAGACCTAAAACCATACAAACCCTAGAAGAAAACCTAGGCAGTGCCATTCAGGACATAGGCATGGGAAAAGATGTTATGACTAAAACACCAAAAGCAATGGCAACAAAAGCCAAAATTGACAAATAGGGCATATGGGCAATAGAGCAAATTGCCATATGGGCACAGGGAGGGGAACATCATACACCAGGGCCTGTAGGGGGATTGGGGGACAAGGGGAGGGAGATCATTAGGAGAAATACCTAATGTAGATGACAGGTTGATGGGTGCAGCAAACCACCATGACAGGTGTATACCTATGTTAACAAACCTGCACATTCTGCACGTGTATCCCAGAACTTAAAGTATAATAAAAGATTTAAAAATAATAATAATAAAAAGAACCATAATACCAGATGTACCAGGTGGTGGCTGTCAACGTGTGCCACAGATAAAGTTTTGACCTTTTGACTCACCCCAATTTGTACTTTGATTTCTAAACTTCCTTTGATTTATAAACTTTCTGTACTTTTATTTCTTTCTTCTTGCTCGAAGAAAATTGTCTAAATCGGAGTTTTCTGACAGGCTCCTATCAACCAATCATTTCTGTTAGCTCCAACTAAAAGAAGATTATTGTTTGGAGATGGAGATGAAATTCTAATTATCATTAGTCTTTAACACGTTTTATAGCTCTCAGTAAAAGCATGTGAGGTCAGAGTGTCTGCTGTTTTCAGTTTGGAATTCAACGTGTCTCGTCATGTCTGCAAGGGTAGTAGTAGGAGGGTCAGGAGAAAAGGAAGTAATGCTGGTCAAGAGCATATCTGACTAAAGAGCCCCCTGGCAAGAGCTTATGCTGAGGGAGGGAGAGTTAGAAACACAGCTACACAGTCACCAGGAGAAGTGAGTACAACAATGCTACAGCATGAAGTCTTCCTATTGTTGAGATTGCTGTCCTTCTTACCTCTCCAGAATCTTTGTCGTCCTTCTAGCCTCCATGGACTTGAGCATGAGGTCTAGAAAGATGGTGACTCTTCCTTCACGTAAATATGTTGTTTGAAAAGAAAAAAAAAAAAAAAAGAAACAATAACAACAACTCTGGGACACGTTGGATGAGGAAAAATTGTGAAAAATAAATTTTTCCAGTATTGGTGAAGTACAGCATGGTCATAATCCAGTGGGCTTCAGTAATAATTCTCTCTCCAAGCATATAAGCACTTTGTGAGGTGAATTGTGACCACCAAAAAGACATGTTTAAAGCCCTAATTTTTAGTATATCTGAGTGTAACCTTATGGGGAAATAGGGTCTTTGCAGATGTAATTAAGATATACATGACTATGAAGTCATACTGGAGCAAGGTGGTTTCTTGATCCAACACGACTGGTGTCTTTATAAGAGAAGAGTCATGAATATGTCCCGAAGGGAGGGAAGAGTATGTTAAAACACCCGAGGTAAGAGATCGGACAGGATACTCCTGCTATAAAATTGTATTATTTCACCCTTTTTTTTTTTTATCACTTACATTTTGTAGTTTCCTTCTAATTCTTGTTGACTTCATGAAAATAAAACTATGTACAATGTTATTATTTGAAAAACAAGAGAGAGAAGAGAAGAGACACAGAGACAAACACACAGGGAGAATGCTATGTGAGGACAGAGGCAGATTGGAGTGACCAGGACTGACGGATGGCACCCAAAGCTATATAGAGGTAGGGAAGGATTCTCCCCTACAGGTTTCAGAGGTAGCACAGCCCTTGATTTTGGATTTCTAGCAGCTAGAAATGCAAGACAATAAAGTTCCACTGTTTTAAGCCTCCTACTTTGTAATAATACTTTGTTATGGCAGCCATAGGAAATGAAAACATGAATGAAATACAATAGAAATTTGTCCCTATTACAACAGTGGAAGATGGCTGTTCCTGGTTGACAGGCAGTTTTGCTCTGTGTAGTGATCAGTGGCCAAGTTCTTTCTGTCTGTGTCTCTGCTATCCTCTAGGGCAGATACCAGCAAAATATAGCTCAGAGCTTCTTTTTGTAAATAAAGTTTTATGGGAACACAACCATACATATTCGTTTACACATTGTCTATAGCTAGTTTTGCACAAAAACAGCTGAACTGAGTACCATAATCATGACAGAGACCATATGACCCTAAAGCCTAAAATATTTACAGACCTCTGCCCAGAGTGCCATCACCATTTGCATCTAGCCAGCACAAAGGGGAAAGAAAGTTTGGAGGGGACAAACCAGCTATACACAAAGTGGCACATATCACTTGCAAATGTCTAGCATTGTCTAGAAATTCGTTACACGGTCACATCACATTGCAAGAGAGGTTGAGAAGTATATTACAGGTGTCCCAAGAGGAGGACAAAAACAGACATTTAGAAGAAAAATTAGCACACTCTGCCCTTTGGCATCAGTGGGAAATGTCAGCCACATCAGCACAGTAGCAGCAGTAACTGCAAGGGGCCACCTAAATAAGGTTTCACAGAGTCCAGAGGCTTTAAAGAAGACATCACCAAAGGGAGTCAGAGCTGGATGGGCAACAAGGGAAGTGACAGAAAGATGCCACGTGGTAGCTGAGAATACCATTTCAAGAGCATCCAAAAGACACCATCTAGGACTTCCCACAGTAACTGGTGACAGAGAGAGGCCTTTGTAGGAGGGAGAAGTTCCACAAAAGCAGGTGGGAGATAGAGCCACAGAAATTGCTTTTTTCCCCTAAAATTGTGGCTCAACATTGCCCCAAGCTTGAAGTGGCCTTTGCAACCTGGTTTATACCAAATGCAAAAGTAAGTAAAGCACATTTAGAATGTAAAAAATAAATACAGTACCGTTCGGGGAATCTTGTCTCCTATTTGCCTGACATTTTTTGAATCTTTCGTATACCATAAGGATCCAGAGTATGAAAGTAGCACTAAAGAACATATTACATAACAGATGTAGACACTAAACCTCAACAATTGTTAGCCTCATAAATAGAAATAGACATGAGCTGCCTCCTATAGTCTTCCCAAACACTCCTTCTAGTATTGCCAAAGATATTGAACTTGAATCTGATCCAGTCTCTGGATCCAGCTGCTAATTTGCAGAAAATACAAAAGGACAAAGGAACATCCTAAACTATACCATGAGAATGCATTCAGCAAAATCCAGACTATGGGAAACTTTACAGGTCAAACAGTCCAGGTGTTCGACAGAAAAAGCATAAGGAAAAGACTGAGGTAGAGACAAGAACCAGAGACTGAAGGTTTCAAAAGACTGATCAAATTTTAAATAATAGAAAAGACTAAATTATAATGTGTAGGGGTGGACTTATATAAATGTTCAAACTAAACATACACACACATACAAGGAAGTGATTATCATAAATAATAGTAATAGGCTTATTACTATTATTCTGCTATATAGCATAATTATTACATATGGCAGAAGGAAGGGGATTATGATTGGAACAGAGCATATAGAGGGGCTTATGAGTGGCTGACAAAGTTCTATTTGATCTAGTGATGGTTACAAAGGTTTTCGCCTTAAAATTTATTAAGCAATTCATTAACATGTACGCACATTCATGGGAGAGCATTCTGTATCTGCATTTTATTTTGCAATTTAAAAATGTAAAGACTAAATTATAAAAGACAGAACAAATAGCTGAATAACAGCAAGGTAAAGAAAACTAGAGTAACTGTTCTTTGAACAAACTATGCAGTCATTAATAGAAATCCAAATGTAAATTTAATTCCTTTTCATCACACCCATCTAAAAAATCTCAACAGTCAATTGGTGGCTCACAGATGATGCTGATGAACTGGATGTAATCTTTTTGTGATTTTAAGCCAATGTCATTTCATCGCAGGTAAACTTCAAATTGTAACTCTTCTATAGTCCTCCTTATCTTCCCTGCACCCCCCTAATCCACTGGGGTTCATTGCCTCAGGAAAAGTCTAACACACAGCCAAGAGCAGTAGTCATCAATCAGTTTACAGTTTTATAATATGAAATTTTCAATCCATAGCAAGGCTATTGCCTGAATGCAAAGGCTTTTGGTTTAGCAGGAGCCAGGCTTTCTTGAGGAGGAAGAGGGCTCTATTGAAATTCTCCAAAGCTAAGTATTTGTATATAAAAACTAAACTTGAAGGACTTGGATCAATAATTACATGCTTCCCAGAGTAGAAAAGAAAGACAATAATATATTGTCAATTCTAGAAGATAAGAATTGAAATGAAAAGCCATTTCTATGCTGGCAGAAAGAAGAAGAGGAAGTGTGGACAAAGTATCAGAAGTGGGCAGCCCACTTCCTGCCTCCTGACGCGGAGGTCAAACCTCAGGGACGGAGAGCAGTCCGTGGACAGGAAAAGCAGTGATGTAGGTTTGGGGGCATCTGAGGGACCACTGTTATCCCCTGCTTTCCTGGGCAGAGACTGGTCCTATCAGAAACCTTTCAGAGAAGCTCTGCATTTGGAATGGTACAGCCTCACAATGGCAGCAGGAGTGGACCCAGCTCAAGAGGCGGATTCCACCACTGAGGAAGATGCCTGCATATGAGTGATATAGTTTGGATGTTTGTCCATCCAAATCTCATGTTAAAATTTAATCTCCAGTGTTGGAGATGGGGCCTGTCGGAGGAGATTGGATCCTGGAGGCTGATCCCTCATGAATGGCTTGGTGCTAGCCTCGTGATAGTGAGGCAGAAGCCTGTTACAGGGGCATTGCCCTCACAGAGAAACTCTATGAGGGCAGTGCCAGGGGAAATGTGGGGTGGAGCCCCCACACAGAGTCCCCACGACGACACTGCCTAGTGGAGCTCTGGGAAGGGGTCCTCCACTCCCCAGAGTGGAGAATAGTAGAGTCACCAGCAGCTTGCAACCTCAGTGTGTAAAATCCACACACACTCAACTCCAACCTGTGAGAGCAGCAACAGAAACTGCACCCTACAAAGCCACAAGGGCAGAGCTGCCAAAGGACTTGGGAGCCCACCCCTTGCACCAGTGTGACCTAGATGAGGGACATGGAGTCAAAGGGGATTCTTTTGGAGCTTTAAGAGTTAATAACTTCCAAAAGGCTGGGCGCAATGGCTCATGCCTGTAATCCCAGCACTTTGGGAAGCCAAGGCGGGTGGATCATGAGGTCAGGAGATCAAGACCATCCTGGTTGACAGGTTGAAACCCCGTCTCTGCTAAAAATATTTTTTTAAAAAATTAACCGGACATAGTGATGGGTGCCTGTAGTCCCAGCTACTTGGGAGGCTGAGGCAGGAACCTGGGAGGTGGAGTTTGCAGTGAACCAAGATTGCGCCACTGCACTCCAGCCTGGGTGACAGAGCAAGACTCCGTCTAAAAAAAAAAGATTTAATAACTTCCCCACCGGGTTTCAGACTTGCATGGAGCCTATTGTCCCTTTCTTTTGACCAGTTTGTCCCTTTTGAAATAAGAATGTTTACTCCATGACTGTACTACCATTGTATCAAGAATGGCTTGGTGCTGTCCTTGAGATAGTGAGTGAGTTCTCATGAGATCGAGTTGTTTGAAAGTGTGTGGCAATTCCCTGCCAGTCTTATTCCCACTCTTGCCATATAAGATGCCTGCTCCCCCTTCAACTTCTCCTATGATCGTAAGCTTCCTCAGGCCCTATCAGAAGATGCTGGAGCCATGCTTACATAGGCTGTAAATAGTAAGCCAATTAAATATCTTTTCTTTATAAATTACCCAGCCCCAGGTATTTCTTTATAACAACTCAAACAGCCTAATACAATGAGTTTAGAGACCAACCCCACAAGGTTCACACACTCCAGTGTGGTGTGGAAAATGGAAGGCCCCATGAACTGTCATGAGCGATGCAAAGGTGCTCAGCACCTAGGTCTAAAACAATCCATCAACATTGATCAAGAGTCTCAAAATCAAGGGTGCATGAGCATCAGTTATATAAATTAGTAGGATGCTCAAAAAATCAATCCATGCTTGGACCTGGCAAACCCAGGCACCACTGGACCAAGACCTGCAGGAACCAGGAGGACAACAAAAAGATCAAAGTCATGTCCCTGCTTTACTGCCTGATTGGAAATGACTCTTCCCAGTGTTCCCAGACGCTGCTGAGGAAAATGGAAAGAAATTATTCCAGATGCCTTTTACTGAGAAGTGGCTGGGCTTCAAAATGAACAATAATTAAAATATTCAATTTTGGTTAAGAAAAATCAACTGGATCAAATTGAGGATACTGGGCTAGAAGAAATGACATTATCTCCTCTAAGCAAAATAGGACCTCAAAAGTATAATGTAGACAGATTCTAGAAAAGAAAACCACATTTCTCCCTTCTTAAGTTATGATGTGTAAATTTCTACATACTACAATAGATAAAACTTTTCCATACAAGGGTCCATGCTATCACCCGTCAGAAAGTCACTTCATCTTCTTTAAACTTCCACTACAGACACATACACACACACATACACACACACACATCTTTATCACTGATATCTAACACTATCAGGACAACACCATCATAAAAATTGCTAAGAAAACTAAATATCACATTTAAAGAAAATTTAAATCTCACAAGGTTTATAATTCCATGTATTAGGTAGCAATGCACTATAAAGACTGAAAGCTTATTTGATAAGTGGTAGTGCAAAGAACTTATTTATTACAAAATTAAGGGGCTTTTAAAAAGTGGCAGATATCAAGAAAAAGTTTTAACTGCCAGTAACCAATGAGTGGCATACAATCTTCCCTATGCTGGTGGTACCAACGTGGAATAAATATGCCTGGCAGCTGGTCTCAAACACGTAAGACCACACATGGGGGCTTCAGTGTCAGTGCAGTGAGAATGACTCACTGACAGTAGCCCAGCCTGGTTATGTCATTGAAAAAGGAATTCTGGCCACACATTGGATCTTTTCAGGCACACCCATGCACATGGTTAACAATCATCAACACATCACTTAAACATACAATGTGCAAAACATGCAATGCAGCATACATTGCTTAAACCGTTAAATTAGACATTAATAAGACTGAGGTGGTGAGTGGATACAGAATGACAATCTGAGTGGTCTTTTCCCACTTTATTATCTGTGATGTGGTTATGTGCAGATTTGGTTTAACAAGTTTATAAACAAATCAATCTGCCCTTGGCAACTAAGAGATTAACCCAGCTAAATAAGGAAAGTGCAACCACTAAATTTCTGTTTCTCAGAATTTTTTAAAGAAAGGCTTAAAGTGACAGTGTCTTCTTAGTCATATACTCACATTTTACACTAATTTACAGTATACGTTAGTCTTTTGTCAAGTGAACGTACACATTGAAACTTGACTTTATTTTTATAAAAATCTTGAAACTAAATTAAATGTCCCAGGTTAAAACTAAATCAGACAACTTGTTTTCAGTTTACTTCAATGTCAAATTTTGCCAATGGTTTTCACCAGTGTTTAGACCAAAACACACTTTAGGGAAATGTTTAAGTGTTTTGTGTTTTATATGTAAATTCATTTTATTATCCTTAACTAAAAAGTTATTAGCCCTTTTAAAATGAAATAAATTATTCCAAACCTGTATAAATAATGTCTGTATAAATTATGTCATAAATGTTATAGCCTTCTTGAAGAGAAAACACTCATGAACTTTCATCCTGAATGATGTTTCCAAGATGTAATATTATGGAACAACTAAATAGATTTTCAGTGCTTCTAATGTTGTGGATCTTTGAGAGGTACCTGCATTTTTAGCACTTATCTGGAATTGTGAAAATAATCTAGCATTATTCCCTCAATTTTGCAGATGAAATATCTGAGCGTGTAAGAAATTCCATCACATTCTTCTGGTCAGAAATGGGTTTAGACTCTGGGTTTCTGAAAACCAGTGTGGGAATTTACAGTTTCTCCCATAACTGCCTCAGGTTGGATTCCTACCCTCTCTTCAGGACTTGAATTGCAACAGCAGTGACTGAGGAAGAACAGCAACCTCAGTAAATCAAGACTGAGTTTTGAAACAGTATCCAAATCAACATGGCTTCAATCTTTCTTCCTGAGTAATACAACTAATCTAAAGAATTTGGAACCAAATTTAGAAAGAATATTTAAAACCAACCTCAGCTCTAGCACCACTCCCTACTCCAGCCTGAGAAATAGTTGTTCTTCTTTCCTTTGTATTCAACCTTGGGAAAACAGTAATATAATCTCTCTATTAGTTGTAATCTCTTAATCCCCATTGTCTTCTTTGACCTGAGGCATGTGTCTCCCAGTAATCTCTTCATTTAGTAATGATAATCTGCAATTTCTTCTTGTAGTGCCAATAATCCTTGGATTCCACACAGGGCAGAGGGCAGTGACTTCCCAAACCACTATCTTATCTTCTTTTCAAACACATTATCGAGTTAAAACAATTGTCTACCCACTTAGAGACTGAAGTTATTTTTCTGTCCACTATCCTGTTCTTCAACACATACATTTTTCTCAAAAGGCTTTAAAAAGTAATAACTGTGCTGATCGTGTTTGATTTGTTTTGTTTTTATTTTTTTAGCCATTTGGTGACATCACATGAATCCAAAATGAACTAGCATGCCACAACCTAATCTGCATTTCAGAAAGTTACAAAATTTCATTCAAATTGCAGCTTTAAACTTTTCTGTGTAAGGACACATACCCACTACCACACTTACCCGATCCGCAGAAAAGGAGACAGAACTAAACAAAACAGAATCAGAATACATGCTGCCTGTAACAGAAAAAAAAGAAAGAAAAGAAAAGAGAGAGAGAAATAGAGAAAGAGAGAAAAAAGGAAAGAAGGAAGGAAGGAAGGAAGGAAGGAAGGAAGGAAGGAAGGAAGGAAGGAAG